>NW_024351073.1:8191493-8213161 GCF_902729225.1 Pteropus medius
TTTTTTTTTTTTTTAAATTGGCTTTAGATAGTTAGCTATCTACTCAGTGCCTCATTTTGCCCTGGGGTAAAATAATAATATCTATTCCCTCTGTATCTTAGAGTAGTCTTTCAAGGATTAATAAGCTAATAAATTTAAATCACTTTGTGTTTCTCAGTGATATTACCATGTATTATAATATATCCAACTTTAACTTATATGTAACCTCCAAGGCAGAGACATGAAGAATACACTCTTTAGACAATTTTCAGTACAAATTATGACTGCAAAGTAATGAGTTTGATTTTTTTTTTCCCCCAGGTGGGGGAAAGTGGATGTCATGGTATCTACTTAGATGGTCCCTGAAAATTGAGGCAGGAACTCTAAGTTTCTCTTCCTCCTAATCATTATGAAAAGATTCAGGTTCTAAACACACATAATCTTGGAAGTCATGTAGCTCTGCAGTTTGTATCAAACTTAGATATTATAATGTTTGTCCTTAAAGGAATGCCCTCCCATTGTACACTGGGATCTTTTCACAAATCCCAGTATGTACTGCCAAGGGATAAATGTTATCCCCCAACCATTGAAAAGACCCGTAGACCTCAATCCCTTAGAACATCCTGGAGACCCTCCCTTACCTCTAGTATAGCATCCCATTTCTTTGTAGGCACTAGCCACTCTTTATAGCATCATCCTTTAATGGTTCTCAATGCTTAAAGTTCAAGTTACCTATAAGTTAAATAAGAAATCCACTTGTGATAAAGTCAGAAACCCCATCTTGGTCTCCATTCTGGGCAACTTCACTATTACATAGATGACTCTTCCAGCAATCTGGCCTCCAAGGTTCCTGGATGGTTCAACTACAACATTTATCTGTGATACCTTAATACCCTATGCTTTGAATGCACATTGTACTTGGAGAAGCAAGAGGAGAAAAATCAAAAATTGATCTCATGTCTACCACATGCTATCCCTTTTGTGGTCTCCTTTTACAAGCCTAACTGAAAAGGGCTCAGATACATAAAGGCTCCTCCTTGTGGATTGCATTAGAATTTCATGGTATCCAAATGACAGCTTTTCATGTGTGTAAAAGCCCAACCTTTCTCAGGAACTTCTACACCTTTACGTCTGGGCCACTCAACATTCTCATGCTCAGAATGCAATTTCATCAAAAAACATACATTTCAAAAAGACCATTCAAGAAGACATTCTTTGACCTCACCTTACACCTACACCCACCCAATCCTTGCATAACTTAAATTAGCATATTTACCTGTTTTATTTTTCTTCCTTCCTCCTTTTTTAGAGTTATACCCCAATTTATTTGTCTAATTTTATTCATGATACCCTCTTCTTTTTCCCTCCTCTTGGCTTTCTCCATTAATTATTCTTGAATTCTTTTGTATTCTCAATATTCTTAAAAATAATATTTTCTTTTCACATTTTTGCCCAATTAAATGTGATTCATATGTTCAGTTTAACATATATTTTTGGATACTCAATACAGGCAAATTAACTTGCTAGACACTGTAGGATATGTAAGCAGCTCACATGAGTTTTAAAAGTCTTTATTTGATCTGACTTACACATTAAAGAGTTTTGTGCCACAGAATTTCTTCTTTCCAACATCTCCAAGTATCTTGAAATACTTTCACTGTATTTGGTTTTTCTTCCTAAAACTCTTTAACTCATTATTTTTTTGTCTTTAGGCACTATGAACCAAGTGAAACTATACCGAAGGTCAATAATGACCTCTTTCTTAAAAAACCTAATACCTACTTTTTGGATATCATTTTAAATTATTTTTCTACTGCACATGACAGTATAGAACAAAGGCTATATTTAGCATGACTTTTTTTCCTTGATTTCTGTGAAGGTGCAGACTCTTGAATCTGCTTTTATTGCACTTACCACTCATTCTCAGCTTCTCTGCAGTTTCCTTGTTTTCACAATCCTCTTCACTGACACATTTTCTCTGAGGCATTTATTTGTGCCACTGATTTCTTCATCCTATTCATATTTCCTTAGACTATGTTTCCAATTTGGGCTATTCGCCTGTGTTTCTGATTTGCAGTATGACTGTCCATAGGGCATTTTCAATGAGTCTGCTTTAACCTGCCACTCAGTATGCACCAACCTGAGCTTGTTATTTCCACAGAAATATTTCTTATTCGTATTTCATATCTGTGTTAATGATATTATTATGTCCCTCTGTCAAATAACATTTGCTCCTTGTGACAAGTACATTTCATATACAACAAGATCTGACATGGTTACAATCAAAATTGTTTTATTTAAAAATTTATTTTTGTGTATCTCTTCCTTTTACTAGATCAGGGTCATAAAATTTTAGAGCTAAGGAACTCTAATGATTATTAATTTCCACATTGTTTAGATGAGAACCCTGAGACTTTGTGGAGTGGTAGGTGAGGGCAGTGTCTCTAAGTTAGTTAATGGCTATGCTGGATTTGAACCAAGTTTCCTTTACTCTCAACCTAAGAAATCTAATGTTTTTTCTACTGCCATGATTTATAAACTTGCTGTCTTTCTTCCTAAAGATCCTCTAATAGATCCTTTACTCCATTCCTATTATTTGATTTCTTAGACATTCGATGCCTCTTAAATGTCATACATTGAAGTATCCTAACTATGTTGCATAAAATAATGTTATCTACTGAAGAAAAATAATGACTCCACAATTTTTTAAAATTAAATTCTAATTCCTTAGAAAGGTGCTCTTATGACCTGGTCCCACGTCTGTCTTTTCAGTTTCATTTTCTACTGCTCTTCGCAGGGGCTCTACACTCCAGCATCATTTGAATAATCTGTTCTTTAATTACACCATGAAATCTCACCATTCAATGTCTTTACTAATACCCTGTGTTCCCTCAGGGTCAAATACCCTTCTTTTAATACTGCAAAACTGTTACCTTTCTTCTTTCAAAGTGATATGTAGATACCGTTATAGCAAGCTGGATGAAAGATCATGCTTCAGAATCACACAGTCCTGGCTTTGAATTCTGACCCCAACGCCAATAATATGACCTTAAATTTGTATTATACAATGTTGAATGAGATATCAGTTATTGGTAAATGGCCTTACTGTTATTCACCTCTAGAGTATTATAAAGATTAGACAAGATAAAGCAAGTAAAGATCAGCATTACTGTTGCTATTAGGAGTAGAACTGGTAATGTAAGGAAGAATATAAGAAAGAAGGGGAGGATTAAAGGAAGAGGTGATAGTCTTAATGTATATGATTCCTCACTTTCTTTTGAATTGATCTTTCCTTTTCTTATTTCTAGTGCATTTTTTTTGTAACCTATTAAAGTATTTCTTACAGATTTTGTTTAACAAGGCTATGTGTTATATTTGTTTTATCATCAGTAACTTAAGTTCAGGGAGAGTATTTTATTCAAATTTGAATCTTCTTCACTGCCTAATCTATCATCTTGTACACAGTAGGCACTTGCGAAATATTAAAATAATTAACACTAGGTGGCTCAGATAAAGGGTTTATAGGAATTCATGGACTGTCTTAGGAAGAGAAGGATCATACCACAGGATGGGTCTGTTTACATAGTCAGAATGTTTTCTGTTCTACATCATGGCCCCTGGTGCTAGATAGTAGAGGAAACAAAATCAAGCTCACCACAGAACATGGAGTGGTTGGCACAGGCTCCTCTGCTATTGATTTGTGGTTGTTAGGCAACACTTTTCTTAGATATCTCAACTGAATGAAGATATAAATATTGACTTATGCCAATTAAACCTACATAGGCTAATGCTTTAAGCACAAATATGAAAAATTAAAACCCGCAAGTGCACTAATTTGAGTAAATAACATTGCTTTTGGTGGAATTAACAATTATTGGTAGATCTAGAGGTAGGCTGTGCTTACTTCATGCATATATACCTGAATTTGAGACTATATAATATGCATTTTAATATATAAAAGTAGCATTTAGTCTGAGATTATTACACTTGTGCTTTTATTTTATGAAATTGATTCTTAGGAAATATTTTTGAGAATAAAAGACAAATCCCTTTTTTATATCTTTAAAACTTGTTATGCATAAAATATGATCGATAATTATAAAAAACTATATTGCATGGGTTTTACCATCTATATTCTCTTCAGTTTTAGCATATGTATCATAAGGTTTCACATGTAAAAGGAGATCGTATATGCAAGAAAAAAGTTTTAAGTAAAAAGCTCTTGAGTTGCAATAGAAGACATTTGGAGGAAGCAACATATTTGCTGAATGAATTTTTAGGGTTCTAAATTAACATATTTGGCAAAATGAATTTCTTCAAAGTAATGGTTTTAAATAATCAGAAAAATGATAAATATCAATGATATCATTGTCTCCAGTTGCCAATTTCAATTTTAGGCTTTATATTTTAAAATTATATTTATTTTGCCAGTAGAGATGTTCAGCTTCATAGTGAAGCCGTCAAATGCGATTGGTAGAATACATTTAAATTAACCTTTCTTACACACTTTGTTTATATGTGTTAGATTATTTTCTTAATTGAGTTCAAGTTACCTCAGAAACAACCTTACTGGGAAATGATTTTTCTTGAACAATGTACCAATAGTTATTTTTTAGATTTTAATTTATTTGTTACAGTTTGCCAAGTATACTTATTATTTCATTCTAGTAGTAAAACAATACTGTAAAGGAATCTTCCTTTTAAGTAAGTGGGAACCCAAGCCCAGAGTGGTTAAAAAATTTGACCAAAGCAACATAAGTAGTAAAAGGCAAAACTAAAAATTGAAATAAGATCTATAACTTAACATAACTGTTTGTTCATTCAGTTTCATTTGTTTCATTTGTTCAACAGTTTCTTTTTGTTCATTCAGTTTCATTGTTTCATTTGTTCAACAGTTTCTTTTTGTGAGCCAAGAACTACTTCAAGCACTGGGATTATAAAAAGAAAACAAAACAAATGATGTCGGTATTCTCATGGCATTTACATGCTAACAAGGGAGGAAGATAAACATCTTCAAAAAGAAAATAATTCCATAAACACAATAAAACTGAGTAATATGATAGAGGGTGATATGTGAGGAGTAAGATTATTCTTGTATTAGAGTTCCAAAAGACCTCTTTGATCTGAGATGTCATTAATGGGAAAAAAAGCCATCTATACCAAGATGTAGACGAGGAAAGAATTTAGTTCACTTTTTCTCAAGTATAAATGTTCTATATACTAATCATACATTTCATTTGTTGTTTTTCTTTGTATAAAATCTAATATGAAGGTAGATGATAGTATTCATGCATACATAGTCAAGACAATGAGCAAAAATATATGGTATATTTTTTTATGAGATGGTGCAATAAATATGGTTAACATATTAAGGCTTAAAATTTTACTCTGAAATTTTCTGACAGACCCTTGCTATGTTTTATGTTAATATTAAAATTAATATTAATTTTAATTTATAAATAAAAATAAAATTTAATATTAAAATTAATTCTAATAAATTAATTTAAAATTTTTGGGATACTTACATAATTTGCTTACAAAGATAGGATTAAATCAGGATGTATATGAGTAAGACTTAGTTGCTAATTTCCCCTAGTTGAATATTAGGAAAGTTGTGTTCAAGAATTTAAATCACAGAATCATGGAACATAGTTTTCAAATAAATCTCAGAGGTCATCTAGACCAACTTGCTACAAGTGCAGATATATATTTATTTTAGCAAATCTAATCAAATTGCTTTCCAACAAAAAACCTTCAGGATTTCTCATCATCCTTAATATGAAGAATAAAGACCTTATTGTGACTTATAAGGTGATAAATATGAATAGATTCTAACTGACTATATCAGAATCCCATAGACCCCTTATAAGATATTTCAGTTAGATAATTTTGTCTTCTAAATCTAGTGAATGCCTGCTTTCTTTGCAATAATCACTAACCTGCCCCCCCCATAATTACACATTCTAAGTAAGTGAGAAAATAATGGCTTAACATCAAACAAAAATATTTTGAAAAAATTCTGTAAGCCTTAAAGTCCTCATTTGAAAAATATTAATTCATTTTTTTCCTTTTTCTCCTCCCTAAGCAAAATGTTCATTTACTTATTTACTTTATGTCGGGCCTTGTGAAAGGATCACAGTAGCATAGTGAACATTGTAGTTGGGACTTCTCTCAGAAAACTTACATTCTACTTACATCCTTATGAGGGAGATAAATAATACACATATAAAAGAAGGAATACATTAACAGAAATTTGAAGGAAATAAATAGATTTATGAAACAGAGAAAAGCAGGCAGATGTTAAAGACTGAGTTCATGGAAAAGTTTAGGTTGTGACCTAATCGATGTGAAGAGCCAGGGTAAGAATGTCACCAAAGTAAAGGAATAGAAAGAGAGAAGTCCAGTGTGGCAAAAACTTACTGTTTTCTGAAAAGTAACAGAAAGCCAGTGTGATAGGAAGTTAGTAACTAGTCACTGTCATTAGTCATCAAATGAGATTAGAGATTTTGGATAGGGCTCTGGTCAAGCATGGGGAGATTTTAGGTTTAATACTAAGAAAAGGCAAATTATTATAGGGTTTTAGGCAAAATAGTCTCATTCCATTTATATTTATAAAATAATTACTCAGATTGTAATTTATTAGGAAATAAGAATGGAGCTGGAAAGACCAACAGCTGTTACATTAGGTGATGAGAATTGATATGAGATTTGGGTATATTTGGGAAACATTTTGGAGATAAAATCAATAGAAATTGACATATTATATAAAGAAGAGGAATTTATCAAATCTGAGTCCCCTAACTTCTTATTTTAGTGAGTAGATAAATAGTGGTATTAATCAGAAGGAAATATATTTGCAAATCTTTGTAAACATATATTAGGTAAAGTCTTTTAAACTCTATAACATGAGACAAAAGTTACTTTTAAAAAGATAAATATAAGTACCTAACAATTTAAAAATTATAAAATACCTTTTATATTCACTGATAGTGACTTTTTTTAATAAAAGAAAACTTTCAAAATAGTAAAAAATAAGATATAAAGATCAACATTTATTTAAAATAAAGTTTAGTGTGCACTTTGAAAAGAAATTTAAATTTTAAATAAGAAAAATAAAGCAAACATTTCAGTAAAATAGTGAGCAATGGTCATCACAGGCAATTTAAAAAATATATATATAAATGACAGATATGTTCTGCTTCATTGGTGACCAAAACAATGAAGTTTTTTACCAATAAAACTGTCAGATTAAAATAAAGTATAACGTTTGAGGCAAGAGTATGAGGAAAATGGTTATTCTAATTCACTTCAAGAGGAAGAGTAAGTTTGATGTAAACCTTTGAAAGAAAAAATATTAATACACAGCAAAAATGTTCCAAATAACTTCTTTTGACATAGTAATTCCTATTCTAGGGCATTAATAATAAATGAATGTGTGTACAAAATGTTACATATATGATTGTGATATTGTCTATAACAAATAATAAAACCTTAGAAATGGCTCAATGTTCAATTATAGAATGGCCAAATAACTTATTGTAAAGGCGTTTTAAAGAATACCTATTCATATACAAAAATGCCCACAATATATTGTTATATGGACATATACATTTAGAAAACATTGTACACATTGTATTTGCTTTATATGAAATACAAAATAATATATAGATGAGATGATAGATGCGATGAATTGATCAGTGTATAATAGATAGATGATACATGGGAAGATAGATGATAGATGATAGATGTTAGATGATAGATTAGATAGATAGATAGATAGATAGATAGATAGATAGATAGGTAGATAGATGGATAAACAGGAAAGTTCAGTGAGGGAAATAGAAATAAGTGTCACCATTTTGAAGGAAGGTAGGAAATAAAGGAGAGAAAAAATAAAGCTATAGAATGTGTACATCAAGAATATCAAGTGATTATCTTAAATTATCATGAAAAGGTGGGGTTTTTTTTTTTGTATTTTTTCACAGTGACAATGTATTTTTCCTTTGTTAAGAAAAAAAAGGAAAATATATTGAATTTTAGATAGATTACTAAACTTCCTGTGAGGTGACATACCTTTTCAGTTCTGGCTTTACCCTAAAGTCTATAATCCTGAGTAATCTTCCCATACCATCAGCCACTTAAATTTTTTGCTAGAGCCTATACAGATATGAAAATCTGTAACTTTGAATGAAACTATAATGCCATTCATTCATCATCTATTTCTTTGAAGAAACTCTATTTTGTCAAAATTCATAGAAGTAAGGAAGCTTATATCCTCTGTGAAAGGTATGTTTCAGTGTTCTTCGTTATAAAAGTTTGTAGCAGAGCACTAATACTATTTTTTTTATATTTAAAAAATAGAATTTGAGGCTACAAACACACAATCCCTATATCTACATTTAGCATTGGTTCTGAATAAAACTTATAAGTGTTTTTGCTAATTTAAGTTAATATATAGATAAATGTCTCTCCATATATATATTCCAATTAAATGTATACAATATATACACTATCATCATCATCATCATCAATCATCTTTACCTATTCATCTGTTCGATTTTATTGAATTGTCTTTCTACCTTTTCTTATAGCTTACCAAACTTCCTTAAAACAACTATTTTGAATTCTTTATCAGGAAAATAGCATATCTTCATTTTTGAGGGCCCTGTTACTGGAAAATTATTGTTTTCCTTTGATGATGTCATAATGTTTCTTTGATTTTTTATGTTCCTTGAAGTCCTTCATTGATGTCTTCATATTTGAAAAAGCAGTCACCTACTCTAATCTTTACTGACTGGGTTTGGGAAAGAAACATCTTTTGTAGGCCCTGCTAGGGATCCTGAAACTTTCTCAGACATTTTCTATGGGTACGCCTGCTTTACGCTTCCCTCTCGGGGGTAATTCTTAGGATCCTATTCCCTCTCTCAATCATGCAGTCAGGTCCCAAGCTGACAGCCTCCCCCATTTTCTTTCCCTAGGACGGGGCAGAATGCTCAGTTTGCATGCTTTCCCTCAATCCTCCAGAGTTGGCGGCTTTCTCTGTGTGTTCACGAGTCTACAAAGGCTCGCATTTGCTGCCCTTAAGAGCATACACGGAGCCAGCCGTGGGGTGAAAACATGTGTAAGGGATGTGTGCAGGGTACTGGGAAGTGCCTATGGGCCAGTGGAGGAGATCTGCACTTGATGAGTACCCAGCAGCTCATGAGGAGCCTTCTTAATGGCATCCATGAAGTGTGATTAGTGGAATCCACATCCCTCCCTGATGCCCTCTGAGAGCCCTGGCTGCCGTTGGGCTAGCCCCTCCCTGATCGACCCTTTGTGGTGCAGCACACCTCAGTATTCTGGATGGGGCTAGAAAGAAGTGGCTCTCTTTAGCAGCATGTTCTGGGGAAGCCAGAGGCTCACTCACAGGCTTTTACTTTCTTCTGTGGAAGAAATCATAGGCCCAGAAGGTCTCCTTGAGCACTGAGCTTGCCACCTTGGAGGAGGGGCGTCCTGGGTAAAGTGAAACAGTTCCTCTTAGCCTCTTCCACACATCTGATCTTGTTTTTTTTGTTTTTTTGTTTGTTTGTTTTTTCACTCCAACAATGTACTGGACCTTCTCTGTTGTACTCCTAGACTTCCGTAAAGGCATTGTTGTCTATGAATAATTGTCTAAATTGGTGTTTTTGTGGGAAAGATGGTAGAAAACTATTCTGCCATTTCACCAATGCTACTCCTCAGTGATATTTTGCTTTGATTACACTTTCCAATAGTTATTTGAATTGTACACTTTGTAATTATAAGTAAAGCTTATAAAATTTTAAGTGTTGTGGGAGCCGATGCCAAGAACTCATTTTTGGTAGCTTAAATAATTCAGGGATTAAAGAGAAATCAAGAAGATGCCATGAAAGACAAGCACATTATGTTAGGAAACAGATAAATCAATGATGATATTTCTTTGACATATTGTAACTGGAAAGAAGTCTATGGGGAGAAAGGGAGAAAAATTGAAATTAATTGAGAAACATATTTACCTTCCTCATTTAATTATTTAAAAAATAAGTTAATAATTCCAAAATCACTTATTTAAATATTCAAACAATTTTTCTTGTTTTGTTATTGTGCTTTTAAAAATAGAACACTTTATTCAAAGTAATTTTACTAAGCAGAGTCTACATAGATTAATCCTTATCAATGTCAGTCATGCTACATTCATCACAGATGAGTGTAAGGAAACTAGACAGCATCTCTTTCCATACTACACAATATCAATGTCACTTTAAATTATAATAGCACATCAGCTAATATAAAATCTATTTACTTCTTAAGTACTCTACAGATAACATTTCCTTAGCATTTTCTATGAAGTAAATACTAATTATGTAGTAAGTAAATATTACCATAAATGAAAAATAGTATTATCCTAATTTTATAGGTAAGGAAATTGAGAATTAGGTTAGCTCACTCACCCAGTTTAATTCAGTTGGGAAGTGACTGGGCAGGGCTTTGAATACATTTACTTCCCTTTCAGAGTTGTAAACTTCCACACTTTCAAGGTAACCAAATTACACATATATTTTGTTTTTATACGGAATATTTAAGGTACAAGTTATAAAAATTAGCAGGCTTTTGTGGTTTCTCAACTATATTAACAATATATTGAACTCAAGATATATAGATACTTAGTGTCCACATTGCATGGCAGATAAAGCAGCTATTGAATTTTGTTTTTTAGTTGCCATTATTATATTTATATAAAATATATTTGTTTACAAATGGAGGTCAATATGTAATAAAATTTGGATTAGGATAAAAGATATTGATTGTTGATTTTAATGTTTTCTTTAAGGTTATCAGTAAAATAAAACTATCAAGTAAGCATGATGATTTTCATGTAACATTAAATATTTAAAAAACAAGCTATTATATATTTCACTTGGGGAGAAATGGAGAAAGAGAGAGAGAGAATGAGAGGGAGAATTTTACTTTTATTCTAGTCAAAAGGAAAAAAAAATCAATGTTCTGAAATACTGCTTTTTTCCATTACACTTGCATGTATATATACATTACTCTGGTAAATACTGCTCTATTTTATTGTGGCATATAGCAAGCTAGAAGATAATTTATTCAGTTTTCACATTGTCTGGTCATATTCCACCTAACTCAAGGAAAATCCCTCTAAGCTGTTTTGTTGCTGTATTATTGCTGTTTGCTTGAAGTTTCCATAGCTCACCTCTTGACAGTCAAATACAATCACCCTGTACTGGAGCCAGAAGACTTTCTGATTGCTTACATGGACCTCTGATCAGGAAGCTTCATCTTTCTCTATATGGGTATTTAGAACCCTACTCTCAACAATTGCGACCTGCTGACTACTGAGTGAATTTACACTGAATGCTGACATACTGGGAAATATAACTAGGTCTCAAAGGCAATATCCACAGACCTATAAAAGAAACACATAGGGTTGAAATTCAAAGTTTTTCCACTCACTGACAGCACTAGCATTTATAAGACCCACAGATCATAATGTTTAATGATACAATCTTGAGAGGTCAGTATCAGTGCTAATAGGCATAAGAGTCCATGTCAATAACTGTAGTGTAGAAATAAAGAATGAAATCTCTTGTTTATTCTCATGCCTATTTTTGTATTATTACAATAATTCCTTGGAGGCACAAGATACCATATTTACTCATTCCCCAATGATATTTAAAGTAAACCTTGACTTTTCTCTATATTTAGTTAGGACACAAAAGAATAATTGAAACTATGGTCTTTATTTTCATAAAGGTGAATACACAATTACTAATTTTCTCGTGAATGTGAAATTGTCTAGTAAGATCAAGATATACATGGCATGGTATACAACTTTCCTTTGTATATAAGTCATTACTCTTTCAAAGAAAACTTGGATTAGATTATTTAATTTCATCTTGGCCAAGTTCAGTATTGATTAGCTGGGGACATCTGATTTAACGAGAACTGTTATAATGCTCTGTAAGCTCAGGGATGCTGCTATAAGGAGTCTGCGGCTTGACATAGACACATTTAGAAACTGGATATTTTCAGGGACTTAACGAAATGTTCTTTCGGTCTTCCTTTCTGTAGCTAGTACTTATTTTTAAGGCTAGTAATAAAGCCAACTTTTAGAATATTTATGCTATGATTACAGACTACTCTGGCATTAGTTGAAAATATTTATATATTAACCACATTATTTTAGTTCTCTGATTATAAATTCTTGTCTTTGTTTTATATGTAAAACTAGAACTAAATCCCATTTTTTTCCACAATATATGTGGACTATATTTACTACAAAGTGATATTTATTCAGACTCCTTTTATTTTTCTTAAGGCACATGGGATAGGCCATGGTGAGGCTTACAGATAGCTCCATTACTGCATTTGAGGCTATTAAAATGGACATGTCCTGCTGTATATTTTAACAGCAACTTTCACAGCAAATCGGCACATTTTGGACAAAACGTCTCACAAAAACCTTATAGATATTACTAATTCAGGGAAATTTGCTTTCAGATATTGATGTGACTTGAGATAGATAACTGCCCCAAATTGTTTTTTTCCTATGATTTTTCATAAGAAAGAAGAAAGAAAGAAAGAAAGAAAGAAAGAAAGAAAGAAAGAAAGAAAGAAAGAAAGAAAGAAAGAAAGAAAGAAAGAGAAAGAAAGAAAATATGGGGTGAGGGAGGATTAAGGGGTCTGCAGGACTATAAAATGGCAAAGGATAAAGTTTACTGTTATAGTGGGTAGCATGAACTAATGGAGCATATCAATTCAGTTGAGTTAAGTTAGTGTGTTTTGACAGATTTAATATTTCAGGTCAATATATTGGACCATGAGCTCTAAGTATCCATCTAAAAGAAGTAAGACAGCTAGAAGTTATATAAACTTTGGTGGTGATATTTCATTCTTATTTGAACAGAACAATTACAGGGCTACCAAGATAAATTACTGAGAATTCTTATATTAAACTCTTCTCTGTTTGGCTATGTGGCATATACTTTTGATTTGTGTTACATGGTCTCTTTCCTCAGGAACCCTACACAAGGGTACCAGTGAGCTTGATAGAAGGTAATCTACTCCAAATCTCACCTAGTAGTAAGTGGGATAGCTTAGAGTCTTTTGAGTATAGCAGTTGACATGGACTTCAATAAATCAGATATGTTAAATTTCTGTCACATTCCAAATAAGATGGAATAAAATAGGACCTGGCCTTTGTCATACACTTATTTGAATCAATATCCTCGTAAGAAGTTTCCATACATTTTGTTACTTAATTTAGATAAGATTGTGGTTACATTAATTGATCCAGTGTCTCCCAAGTGCTGAGCATATTATCTGATATATGAAAAACAACAAATATCTATATATGACTTTCTGTTGGTCTTAGCAAGTGTTATTAGTGCATTGTACAAAAGAAGAAATTAAAATTCAGAGAGTTTAAGTAACTTCTAGATTATTTTGCTAATACAACTGTTTGTGTGACCATACATTCCTCTGGCTATTTATAATTTTAAATATTCGTGTTAGACAATTCCCACCAATTAGAAAGATACTTTCATCTAGTGTTATGGAATAGTGACAAGAAATATTATATATGTTCGTTTTAGAATGTGAAAAACTTTGCTTTGTAATTTATTTTTTGTGTGTGAATAACATATTAGGATTTTTTTGAAAGATTCTGTGGTCCTGAGATTTATAATGAAGATATATATACATTTATGTGGCCATCTATCAAGTAGTAGCTCATGGTGATACTTATCAGGCAATATGCAAGCATGGGTAGGACTTGTTTTCTGTCATGCAACATACTGACAGAATCATCTGGAAAAATAAATTCAGAGTCTAAAAATTTGGTTAGAAGAGAGAAAGTGCATTACAGTACATGACAGATTGGCACTTTGGTTCAAGCAAGAGATTGATTGACCTATGGATTTTGCTCAAAACGGCAATGTACAATGCTGCAGGCACAGAGAAGCATTAAGTTATCAAGATTGATGGGCATAGAGTACTTATTTTCTTGGTCCTGCTTTCTTCAAGATAAATGCAGTAGTGGAGAGTCGAAAAGAACAATGGTCATTGAACAATTCCAGGAAACTGAATTTGGCAGATTTTAGCTAACAGAATATACAGGCAAACTTCTTAAATTCTTTATTTTTATTTTTTGCACCTGAAAATACAATCTGTGCTAATACATTATTTTTTTTTTTATGGCATAAACTATTTTATCATTTTTTTTTAGCATGCTCATCTCTCCATCACTATTCAGTTACTATTTTGTTAATATTTCTGGTCAATATATTGACCATGAGCTCTAAGTATCCATCTAAAAGAAGTAAGACAGCCAGAAGTTATATAAACTTTGGTGGTGATATTTCATTCCTATTTGAGCAGAACAATTACAGGGCTACCAAGATAAATTACTAAGAATTAATTTTTCTTTCCATCATAACCAGTTAATAAAAAAAAATCTGACTCTATCAGAGAAAGTCAATTCTTACTTGGTCACATTATTAGTGGTCAGTAAATCTTGCTCAGATTTAGGGTTATTTTGAGACTATCTTAGTAAATACAGTATTAATATATTTATAACCTTAGTAACCAAATTGTTGAATTAAATATATACATATAAATTACTTACATAAAAATGGTTGAACATAAATCACTATCTACTTGAGACTAGATCCATGTCATATTTCCTCTGAAGACACCTTGGTCTTTTCTATAAGTTATTCATTATCACTATAATGTGGAACATGGAAGCAATCTGAATTGAGTGGCTTAAAACAGCTGATAAAAATCGTTGCTTATGAGCCTATGGATAACCTGGATGTTTCATCTGGTCTTATTTGAGCTCATTCATATAATAGCAGTTAGCTAGGGGTCAGGTAAGTGACTCTGCTCAACTCGTTTGGACTTTCTTCCCTGGCTGGGGATAAGTTGGGTGTCAGTTGGCCGTGTATTTCTCAGCGTTGCTAGTCATTGTCTCTCATCATCTAGCAGACTAACCCGGGTGTTTTCTTATGAGTTCAAGAGTGTGGAAGCATGTAAGACTTCTTGAGACCTATCCCAGTAACTGTCACACTGTTACTTCTGCCACATTCTATTGACCAAAACAATTTATGAAGTCTATCCAGATTCAAGGGAGAAGCAGCAAAGTCCATTACAAAATCATATATTCAGAGACAAGTGGAAGATAGGGGGAAATTTATAATCAATCTATCATATTGACTCTCTCTTTCTTATTTGGCTACTGTTATCTTCATTTAAAATGGTAATAGTGGACATCCTTGTCTTATTTCAATTTTCTAAGAAAAAATTGTTAACATTTTACCATTCAGAATTTCTTTTTGACATAGCTTTTTAAATAATGGCCTTTATCACATTAACAAAGATTCTTTTTTAATTTCTAATATGCCAAGGGGTTTTGTCATGAGCAGTTTATCAAATAAATGATTTTCTACATCTGGTTTATTGATTATATGATTTTTCTTTCTTTTTCTTGTCGAATTACACTGTTAAATTATTGAATGTTAAAGCACATTCACCCTTTGTATTAGTTTTCTATTGCTGTCACAAATTTAGCAGCTTAAACAATATAAAAATATTATCTTACAATTCTCTTGGTCAGAGCTTCAATACAGGTCTCAGTGGGCTAAAATAGAGGTGTTTGTAGGGTTACGTCTCATACTAAGTGACTTAGAGGAAGATCTATTTCCTTGCTTATTCTGGTTGTTGGCTGAATTCAGTTCCTTGTGGTTCTAGAACTGAGATTCCCATATTCTTACAAACTGTTGTCCGATGATTGTTCCTAGCTTCTAGAGACCACACACATTCCCTGGCTCCTGACTCCTTTTCTCCATCTTCAAGCTATCGATGGCAAATTGAGTTCCTCATGCATCACATCTGTCTGCCCAGCCAAGGACAGTTCTCTGCTTGAAAGGATCTGTATGGTGAGATTGGGCAACACTCAGATAATCCAGGAAAATCTCCTCATCTCAGAATCCCTAACCATAATTATATCTGAAAAGTCCCTTTGCCATATAAGGTAGCATATTCACAACTGTCATCATATCTCCTATTATTGATTCTCAACCTCCTGCCTCCCATTATAAGGACCCTTGTGATTACATTTATTCCATCTGCATGATTTAGGATAATCTTCTGAAACTCCAAGATCTTGCAATTAATCACATCTGTAAAGTCCCTTTTACTATTTAAGGTAACATATTTATAGATTCTGGGGATTAGGCTGTGAACATTTTTGGGGAATCATTATTCTGCCTACCACATCTTTCCAGAACTCATTTGTTCATACTACATTAATTATTTTGCAAAATATTTTGTTTGGGATTTTGCATCTCTGTTTATGAGAAAGATTGGTGTATAATTTCTTTCCCTGTAATGTCTTCATTAGGTTTGTTATCAAGGTTAAAGTAATCTCATAAAATAAATTTGTAGAAGTCTCTCTTTTTTAATGCTCCAAAAGAGTTTTGTAAGATAGACATAATTTCTTCTTTAAATGTTTGGTAGAATGCAAACATTTCATGAGAATTTATATGGTAGTTTTAAAAATGCAAATCTAATTTAATTAAAAAATAATATTCAATTTTTTTATTTAATTTTTTTCTTTTATTTAATTTTTTTTCTGACAGCTTTAATGAATTACAGTTTGGGGGACTTAACCTAAATATTCAGATTAGTTGATATTTAATTGTTCAAAAGATGTTCTTATTTTTGTAGAAGTTTTGGTAATATCTCCTTTATAATTCTTAATGTTGGTTATATCTATTCTTCTTTTTCTTCTTTAATTTTGTAAAATTATTTTTTTTACTTTTTTATAAAACACTAACATTTCATTTGTTGATCCTCTAGATTATATATTTGTTTCTATTTTATTATTTTTTACTCAGATTTATTATTGTTTCAACTTTTTTTGGTTCGATTTGCTATTTTTATGTTGCTTTAAAACATTTATGTCCAGATCATTGATTTTTCATTATTTGGAAGTCATTCTCTATGATTTAAATCCTAAGTTCTAAGACTTGATTTGTAGCCCAACATAGTGTTAATTTTGCTAATTTTCCCATTCCTATTCTACTGTTTGGGGGTGTGGTGCCCTATATACACCAGTTATTTCAAGTTTGCTATTCGTGCTGTTTAATTTTTCTAACTACTTACTGATATTTGGTATTCTACTATCATTTACTAAAAAATATGTGTTTGAACGTGCCCAATCTCATCTGATCTTGGAAGCTAAGCAGGGTAGGGCCTGGTTAGTACTTTAATGGGAGACCACTTAGGAATATCAGGTGCTGTAGGCATTAAAATATATGTGTGTGTGTGTGTGTGTGTTTGTGTGTTAAAACATTTTTCTTTTATATGGATTTGTTTATTTAAACTTTTATTTCTGTTCATTTTCCCTATGTATAATCTGATATGAACTAAATTAAAATTAATTTATCTTCCTAGAGGATTACCACTGTTATTATTCTTCCTAGAGCATTGCCACTGTTATTATAGGCATGTTCCTTTTTAATTCTAATAATGCTTTTTGCCTAGAAGTTATAATTTGTTTAATATTATTATAGGTATATCAGCTTCCTTTGATCTTAAAGTTTGTGCAGAGTATTGTGTCTGTTCTTTTATTTTTAACATTTTTGTATTATAAATACTATATCTCTTTGAAGTGGCATATAGCACTTTATATTAAAGAATTTTGTTCATTAATATTTATTATAATTATGAAGATATTCCTATTTATGTATAAAATTATACTCTTATTATCTAGTCATCCTACATTATTTAAGAAAACTTTACAACTAATGTAATGCTCTGGATGATGTAATTAGATTGTTCTTTCCTTAAGAAAAAAGAAGCTAAATATGTTTTGATATCCAAATATATTTTTAAATTTACTTAACTATACTTTGCTTGGCCTTAATTAATGTGGGTGTTTGGATAGGTTCATAAATTCTATGAAGTCACTGGAATTATGTGCAAATTATTTTATGTGTAGTTACTTTTGACTTCATGGTCCCTTAGAGAAAAGTTTATAACTTCCACTGGATGCTCTGTAAAGATTCATCAATGAAAAAAGTTTTAGGACAATGTATAGGTTGATTACCCGGTTTTAAGTGAAGAGGTTTTCAATAGAAACTTGAATGAACAATGGAGATGATAAAAATTGGTTACTTTCCACAAATTTACTTTACTTACAGTA
This sequence comes from Pteropus medius, assembly GCF_902729225.1. Lineage (NCBI taxonomy): Eukaryota > Metazoa > Chordata > Mammalia > Chiroptera > Pteropodidae > Pteropus > Pteropus medius. Next base: position 8,209,702 of record NW_024351073.1, read on the forward strand.
TTGATAACTAGAATACATACTGATTATTGTATGTTCTGTAGGAAAGGAAAAAAGAAAATAGCTAATGCTCAAGTAACCAGAAATTAGATGATCTGAGATAAACGATTAGACAAGAAAAGTGGAAAAGAGGAAAGTATTACTAACATTGATTGTTTTTGCCTAAGGAAAATTTTCAGGTGAACATGGTATTTAACTACATGTTTTTATCCTTCCTCTACTATTCCCTACTTTAAGCACTATAAAATATTATGGCTTATTAAATTTTTTTAGATACTTATTATTTTAATAAAGGAAATATTTAAATTAATACACTTACAAGAATTTGGTTTCATGCAAACACATGAAAATCCATAAATTTCACATTTAATCTCAATTTCCTTTGCCTGACGCCAATGGCAAATCCAAAAAAATAAAACTGCTGAAAAAATCTGCTGATGTGAAAATAGTGAAAGAAAAAGTTGTCATGTAGTTTTATAGGTTTTTTTTTTGGTAAGGATAGATGAGGCATATGAGAGAAAAGAATAAAAAAGTAATTATTAAAGTAAAAATTTCATGATATAAATTAGTCATTTTTATAAATAATGGAGACAAATTTAAAATTAGTGTGAGTTCAAATGTTCCTTTAACAAAATTATAAGTAATATTGACTTAATATTGTTATATGCATAAGTCATATATTATTTCATTGTGTTGACAGATCAGATGTCTTTGGAACATTACATTCATATGAAAAGGAAAATATTATATGCCTATTTTGTTTCTCTGATAGTTATCCATATTCCAAAACGAGGCAGATGTTTTACCTAATGTTTTGATTCAGAATTATAAATATATTCACAGCTGATGTATTTTATTGACCAACAATTAAATATCTTAATTCTGGCAAAACAAGGCAGTTTAATTGGCCACTAAAACTTTTGTTTTAATCTATTGCTATACTAATTCTCCTATAATTCTTAATTTGAATACTGAATCCATAATTAAAAAGGAATGTACATATATTTAATTTCAAGCCTAATTTTTAAAACTAAAACACAATTCTTGAAAAAAAAATTTTAAACTAAAACACAATTGTTCTTTATCCTTTAGACATAAAGATATTTTTCCAAGTAGTGACAACCAGAAAAAAATATATATAAACATTCTGAAATTATATATGGAATCTTTTACTTTTCAATATTCGAGTTCAAGAATTTTTTTCTTTCTCCTCTGTAATAACAGATAATAAAACAGAGATATTCATTGACAATCCAGTAATTTTACATGTTTTTTCTCTCTGCAACGAGGAGATGGTACTTAGATGGATGAAAAAATTTCTTTACCTGACAAGACATAAGCACTTACTAGCTTTGTTCCATGTCTTTTATAAAGGTCTACTTAGAAAGATACTTTGTGTGCTGTTAAATTCCATATACTAGATAACAAATAGATAGAAAAGACAGAAACAGAGGGCCACAGGGGTTTGCAGTTGTCAGCACGGTGAAAAGCTAGCGCTTTATCATCAGAATCTAAAGAGTACTTAAATGATACTGGCTGCAGTGTGGTCATAATTTATTGGCCTCAAGCGACTCTGCGTGTATGTGTGCTTACCTTTCCTAATCTTAGTTTCTGTTTTGCTGGAGTCTGCATTATAAAACTTCAGTGATCCTCCTGCACATAGCCTTTATTTCTCTAACATCAAAAGAATCAGAAAGAACATGGCTTGGAAAATAAAAAAAGACAAATACTGAAGAAATACTGTTAGGAAGTTAGTAAAATGTTGTTAAAATGCAAATAAAATGCTACTGAAAAGGCTGAGGACAAACAACAATCTAAATGGAATACTGGAGTTAAGTAGGCCAAAAGCAGAACTATAGAACTGCTGCTTTCAAATAATAATTCATTCTTACATTGCAACATGAATGAGTTAAGAGGGGTCATTCAAAATGCTTTTTTTATTTGTAAAGTACATTCTCTAAAAGGAATTGATTTTGAAATCCATATGTACTAGGTCATGAGAAGTATAATAGATTTAAATTTTTTTAAATCAAGGTTTTTATAAAAAATCTTTTTTACCCTCCTAGGACAATAGCAACTAGAAAGAGCTAATATTTGACAGTGAGCCAACTCCTTTTGTCCCATGTCCTGAAGCTGCCAGTGAAAGAGGAAATTTCTGAAAAATTACAATAAAGGAAGCATAAGAGTAACACATTTTTTGTATGGGCAGAGTCTTCCTATGATTGCTTTGCCCTGGAAAATTTGTTTCTATCCAAATCTCAATTTGGATAGGAACCTAGAGCTATTACTTTTCCCTTTAAAAAAAAAAATTATGCCTCAATAAAAAAAGAATAATAATGTAAGAGATGAATATGTTGATTAGCTTGTGTCAGTGCCAAGCTGATCAAGAAAGTGAGACGCCCAATTGAGAGAATGCACAAGGAGCTGACATGAGAATGAAACTGCAGGCACCAACTTTATTGCGGGGAGCGGGTGCTTTTGTGCTAGGGGAACGCATGGGCTTTATATATGTCAGAGAAAAATAGTGGCGTTCCGCCATACATGCGTGATAAACAATAAGCCGAGTCATACTTACATAAGTTAGGCACAGGCACCTTACCACATTAATATAACATTTTAAATCCGGAGTCCTATCCCTAGCCCCGAGCCTGGATCACAGCCAGACCTGGGAACCAGAGCTTGGCTGTAGTAATCATTTCACTATATATAAATATCATGTTGTATATTTTAGATATATACTTTAAAAAAAATTTAAAAAGGAAACATAATGTGGAAACAACACAAATGGCCATCAACAGATGAATGGTTAAACGAAATGTGATATATTTATATAATAGGGTATTATTCAATCGTAAGAGGAATGAGATATTGATACATGCTTCAACATGGATAAACTTTGAAAACACTGTAGCAGTGAAAGAAGTCCAGCATAAAAGGCTGCATGTTTGTATGATTCCACTTGTATGAAAAATTCAGACTAGGTAAATAAATACAGACAAGGCGGCAGATTCGTGGCTGTCAGGATGTGGGGGAAGTGTAGAAAGGGAAGTGACTGCTTAATTACTACAGGGTTCCTCTTTGAGGTGATGAAAATGCTGTGGCACTAGATAATGATGATGAGGTAAAGCATAATGAATGGACTTAATGCCAACGAGTTGTAAATTAAAATTAAAAAAAAATTAAATTATGCCACAAAATACAACTATCAAGAAGATAGGATCAGGACTGATAGTCTCAACAAGAACATGGTAAAATATGGAGTTAATTGCAGGGTACATGTGTATGTGTTATTAGAGAAATGCTCATGATCCTGATAGTTTCTTATTCTGACACGGAGACAAAGGGTCTGAGGGCAGAGGTCATGTTCCCCAGATAGATGCTGAGGTGGAGATTTGCGGGCAGGTAGTTATTGGAGGAATGCTATCAAATTAAACCACACTACACCACATCACACCACACCACA
>NW_024351073.1:8213205-8560390 GCF_902729225.1 Pteropus medius
AGAGGAAGAAAGAAGAAACAAGAGAAACTTTGGCTGAAGTCTTTCAGAAGTCCCAACTTAAGGCAAAGAAATCAAGCCTTTGTTCTATTGTTTCCAGTAGCCGTTGGATGTGAGCTGTTCCAAGGAGTTGAGGTAGCTTCATTTGGCCAACAACAATTCAGGGATGAGCCATTAATTAGCAACAACCTCACTTCTGATCATTTTTCCCCGATTTCTTTTGGTTGTATAGATTGAGCAATTCCCTTTTTAGTTGTTCACCTAAATTCTCCTTAGAGTCCCATGCTCTATTAAACATCTCCATAGTTCTCTGCTGATCAGACTCCATTAACTTCCACTCCAAGTTTTCCATTAATTATCATAATTCTATCTAGTTTTTTTTCTTATCCATGAGACCTGCCACCTAGTCTCTATTATGTTGGGATCCCCATCATCACTAATGTTAACAGGGACCCCAGTTTTATAATAGCAACACTCACCAAGAACCCTGGCCAACAAATAAAAGCTACCACTGAGCTTTTCAAGGATGTTGGTGCCCATCTCACCAGCCCATTATTTATCACATTAGAAAATAAAATTCCTTGAAGATTCCTCATGGAAAAGCCACCTAATGATTATTCTGGCCGTATGTGATCATTGGCTGCAGGCTACCTTCAAGGAGAGTAATCACTTTGGGAAAAGGCAGTGTTTAGGAAGGGACTTGTGAGTTGTCAGAAAGCAACTTTTCCAGCAGGCAGGTAGGGAAACAAATGCTTAGTTTCTAAAAAGTGGGGATTTGGATGACAGACCATAGTATTCACCACAGGAATCCCGACCTCACCTCTTCAGAGACATCTGTATATTAACAACAACATTCACTGTGTATGGATGTGAGCATTGTATGTGTGGAGCATTGTGTGTGTGGTGCAATGTGTGTGTATAATTTGGAGAGGAGAAAAAATGAAGGCCATTTGGCCATCTTCTAGGGTGATTTTCATGATATCTACAGATAATTTCTTAGTCTATGAATTTCTTGAGGTCATATAACTTATATATGTTTATTTTACTATCTAGACAGCTGTTAAAGAATAGGTCATAAATTAATGTCCGCAAAATCATTGTCTGTCTCAATAATTGTAATACATGTTTGCTATTGGGTACATTATTGTAAACCGTGATGGACCTTTTATTTTTTCGTTTATTTCTCTTCATTCCTCCTTCCCTTCCTTCCTTCCCTTTTCTATTTTTTTTTTTCTTACTCCTTTTACCAACCATCTTTGTTTGGTTTCTCTCCCTTTTAATATTGATCAGGTATACAGTTACTTTGGAGAAAGTCTTTATGTTTACATTTTTTAATTTAGTTTTATTTGAACCTATATTTTTTAATGTCTTTATTGCAGAATTGCATCTAATTATGAAAAACATAAAAACATCTCATTAGCCATGGAAAGAAAAGATAGTAACTTCACAGTAGAAACATCTGGCAGATACTACCATAACAAGTGATAAATTTTGTTGATATTGTGTTGATATAATATACCCCTTATATGACATGATGATAAGGGAATTTTAGGTCTGTGGTGTTCTTGAACACCATAAGTCCAATCTCAGCATGAAAAGAAAAAAAGAAAATCAAACCTAAATCGAGGATTGCTCTAAAGAAATACATTTAAAAGAGGGAGAAAACCAAATTATGAGAGAAACCATTGGAAATTAGAGGGACAAAGGAAATATGATGACTGAAAGTAATGTGATATCCTGGATTGTCTTTTGGGACACAAAAATAGTGGAAAATTTGGAAGCAGCTAAATAAAGTCTGTAGTTTAGTGAATAGTAAATGCATTGATATTAATTTCTTGGTGTTGACAGATGTACCGTGGTTATGTAAGATGATTCACATTAGGGAACTGCAAATGGTAAGGAACTTTTATGTTTTATGACTTGAAGGCGACTCAGCTAATGGGGTTAACAAATAATCATGGAAATTTTTCATTTTCCAGAATTAGTGATATATGCCAGTCAGTGTCCAATCAAAGAAGCAGAACTAGTAGGAGAGAGATAGATGATAAATTGATGATGGATGGATGGATAGATGGATGGATGGATGGTTGAGTGGATGGATAGGTGATAGATAGATAGATACATAGACAGATAGATAGATAGATAGATAGACAGACAGATAGACAGACAGACAGATAGACGATAGACTGAGTATAGGGAGTTAGATAAAGCATTGTGGGGCTTAATAAGCAGTCCCTGCAAGGAGGCAGTTTCCATCTCTAATGCTGAAGTACAAAGCATCATGAGCAGGCTGGAACCTATGAGAACAAACTGCAAACCTCACAATCTTGATCTGAAACCTAGAAAGCATAAGTCAGAACTCCAGAAAAACAAACCGTAACCAGTTTCCATGTAATCACCTCAGGGCTGGGTGATGAGCCTGCAGAAGCCAGATCCTTCACATGGAGCCGAACAGCATGCTTCTAGTCCAGGAATCAGAGACAATTAGGAAAGATTGGGAGAAGGGAGAGAGAATTGCAGGCCCAATTACTGCTTTATGCCAATGGAATGAGTCAACAGATTGGCAACAAGGCCTTTATGCTATGAAATAATTGCTACCCCTGTTCTGGTTATTTCTTTGACAAGATTATTAAGTTTCAGCCAGTAGACGCTTTTCTTGAGTTGTTTATTGTCTGCTGGAATTTTGTTTCACATAGAGAATGTTCAGCCTTTTTAATATGTTGCATAGGTATCTAAATATAAACATTATTTTCTAGCTTTAGTCTCAAAAAATGAGATTAATGTAAGTCAGTTAATTCCTGTAACACATTTGTATTTTGTTTTTTATTAGAAGGAATGAAGATGTTAATAGATCTTTTGATATTTCTACTCATTTCATTAAATATGTAATGTATATTTATAAACATAAATATCTAACATAATACATTGAATATTTATGCAATGCTTTGCTGCCAAAGTCCATATATGAATATCCATGGATTTTGAGATAATTTTATGAATTGATGGATTTATTCATATAACGCAGTGACTCCCTCTTCATTACCAACCTTTTAGTAATGATAGCTTTCAGCTATTAAGCATGAGGAATTAACTCTCAGATGAATTTTGCACAAAGAGAGATCTGATAGCTCTTAAGATATGTTGTGAAATGCTGTGGTGATACACCATTACATTAAATTTATTCCAAAAGATATTTTTTAAATTGCCTGTGGAAATATGAGTGCTTTTTTCCCCCTTCTTTTTAATCATGAAACTTGCCCCAGGTTTCCAAAAATGCATCCATCAGCATTCTTTAGGGAAGGCGGTTTAGTACTGTCAGCCATTTTTTCTCCCCTGTTGTGCGAATGATGTTGTTATCAGTGAATATAAACATTAAAATGGAACCATAATCCCACCTTAGTTATACAGGTCTTCAGCTGCTTCTCTGATATTTGGAGCCTATCTGCTAACGAAACTAGGCATACATGCATAAGAAAACATATTCATAAATTACATATATTATAAAGTAATACAATTATTATAGATGACAAATAATGAAATAATGAAAGAATAAAAACCAATTAAAGGAAAAATAATAAAGAGACCATTTTGTTAGTAATTTTACAAGATCAGATGACATGTATGGAGCTGAACCCAAAATATCTACCTGTCATTCTTTATATCAGGTTATTTTTCCAGAAGTATGTCATTAGCTCATATTACTGTTTCTTTGCATACATTGACTTTCCATGCCTCACATAAAAACTTCAGGATACTTTATTGTGGTCTTTACAGAAAGAACGTGGAGATATCATTTTATGCATAAAATGACAAAGAGAACAATAGCAGCTATAACAGTTATAAAATCGTAAAACTTGTAGTATACATAGGTTTTAGCTTTGCTTCTAAAGCAAAATACATTTAGATCTTCACCAACACTCAAACTATTGCTGTATGCAGTAGAAAGTTATTTTTACATAGCTAGTTGAACAAAAGAGAATAGACCTGAATGAAAACCTAAAAATTTTAGGTTTTATTAAATATCTTATATACAGCTATATCCATGTATACTTTGTAATCAAGGAATATTTATTAAACATAAATGATGTTATATCTATTTTAAAAGCAGAGATTATGAATAATGAGCCTTTCCTGCCTTTTATAAACCCACAGACGAGTGGGAGAGCACATGCAAATAGTTAATTATAAATCTGATTTTAATGTTTTCTCTTAAGCTCGGTATTGGGTGTGTAGGAGATTCTACCATTATTTATTAAACCATACACACACACACACACACTCATACACACTTATATACTGTTTTGTATATATGATATATTTCATAATACAAACTAATATTGAAGATATATATTCTATCATAACAGATCCATGCTAGATAAGGAATTCTCTAGCTATTAATTAGGGATGAATTGCAAATTGGAAAAAACAAACAATTAAAGAAACAACTCCTACATAACAATGTGTACCTATGTCAGCTTAACATTAGTATACAGTAGATTATATACAACTAAATGAAACCCCTTTACACTTATAAATATTTATTGTCAAAAATAGTTAGGTTAGGAGTTATTAAAATTTGCTAGCTGTGTGAACTCAGATAATTATTTGAATTGATTCAGTTTTCTTATTTGTGAAGTGTCTGGGTGGTGATAACTATTGCAGTGCTCCGTCTTTCCCTGCCTCCTATCCCTGACTGAGTCGAGTGCCCCCTCAACTCTTTTTGTCCTCAAACACTTTTCTCAAAGATTCCCACCAAATACTGTCCCCTAATGTCTACCTCAAATGCTGCCTTCCAGTAGCATTCAGAAAAATATTATTTTACTACTAATAGTAGAAAAATACTATTCATTTGAAAAATACTATTTATAATGTTTACCATAAACTGTTGCTTATGTTAGTATGCTACGAGTTTTCATTAATTTATTCGTTAATTTTATCTGCCCAGTAACCACTGGGATTGAATTAATGTAAAAATATAGATAGACTTTATCAAGTTTAATATTAATATTATATTTTGTGTTAACAAAAAGTTAAAAGAACACAAGGAAGAGAGTTACCAGAAATTTTTGCCATGAACAAAGGAAAAGCACTTATCTTGAATTATTAATGGCAATCCACAGCTTCTCTCTACCATAAAAGTCATAATGCTAAGTATAAATAACTGAAGTAAAGTTGTCTTCCAGTAGTTTTCAGACATGCTAAGATTGAAACTTCTTTTTCCCTAATATTTTGGATAATTTTGTCAATAAGAGAAAATTTATTCCCCTATTTCATCATTAAAAATCCAGTCTCATTCAATTGAAAACATATATTTTATATCCAATTCTACATAGATTTTTCTCCCAATTTTAGTTCTGACCTTGGCTTAAAACTTTTTCTTGGGACTACGAATAAGGTGTGTGCTTTGCTGTTTGGCCTTTTCATTTTGCTTTTGTCTGGGATCGTTTTGTTTTCTTCTCAATAGGGTTTGGACTAGAGGAAGAGATGTCCATTATTTTCCATGCTTTTTCTATTTATATTCTTATCTTAGCTAATGGGCATAGGGGCCATGTCATATTTTATGCCAAGCTCACAACTATTAGCTCTTTCACAAATTGCACTTGTTCATATGGTCCCACACACCTCAGCAGCAGGAGCATAGCAGTATGTCATTCTCTGCATCCTACAGTTGGTGATACCGGGTTCTTGAGATTTCCCTTCATCCTGTGGCTGTCCTCAGAGTTTCCTTCCACAGTAGGCAACCTTTCACACAGAGCCAACATATTTTTCTGGTTTTATTTTCAGGATTAGACTGGTTTCATATAATGAATTAGGGGATGTTTTCTCTCTTCTGTTTTCTAGAAGACTTTGTAAAATATTGAGATGATTTCTTGAGTGTTTGGCAGAACTTGAAAAAACATGTTGGCTTTCTGTTTAAAAGATATAACTATAAATTTAAATATATATATGTATATCTATGTATTTATATAGTACATAAATGTATATATATGACTTCTATTTCTTGTTTAATATCATAATATTTTATATCTTTACTATCCATGCTTCATATTTTCCCTTGACACCATTTTGGTGGCTGTCTGAAACTTAAACTCTTGTTTATTATGGATATATTTCATTTGCACTTTTGTCTTTTGGGGTTGTCTTAGTTTTTTTTTATTTTTCTTTTTAAAGACAAAACCAGTTTCCTAAAGCATTCAATCTTCAAATGTACTTTTCTCTAAATAAGTTTTAAGTACTTTATTCAAAATTCTTTTTCATGAAGATATTTCTATGCAAAATTACTGAAGCTTATATTTCTGTATTTCTGAAACATATTCATCATGATCTCATATTTGAATTATAGTTTGACTGTTATAAAATTTCCATTCAAAGATATTTTCCTTCTATATTTTGAAAAGTACTATTCATTCATCTTCTTGCAACTAATGTTAATATAGAAGAATACATTATCATTCTGTACACAGTCTGTTTTTTCTCTGTGAAAGCTTTTCAAATTTTCTATTTGTCTTTGACAATCTCAAATTTTAATATAAATTGTGGTTTTTCTTATTTCTCCCTTTGCTTTCTATGGGTACTTTTAGTCTTATTTGGTAATCTGAGAAATTTCTCTCTATTATTTTTTCAACTATCTCTACTTTTTATTTTTTCTTCCTAGGATTTCTATTACTTAATGCTTAGTATTTCTGCTATATTCTTATTTCTGTTGTATTTACTATATATTTATTCTGTTCTTTCTCTGAAATTAGTTTTTAAATCCGCTTTAACAGTGGACTGATTTATTTCTCAGTTGTATTCATTCTGTAATTTACTCCACTTGTTAACCCAATAAATTAATAATCCAAGCACTACAACCTGTGCAATGTGTGCATGTAAAGCTGATGTATTGGAGGAATTTGGAAGAAGACAGTCAATAAAATATATGTGGTCCTCCAAAATCCTGCTATTGCACTGAAAGGACTGTTTGGACTTCACATTTTTGTATGAACCTTGAAGTTCCAGGGAGATGTTTAAAAACTTTTGTTTCTAAAAGTTTTTTTTTTTCTGTTTTATTTCTAAAAGAAAGGAAAATAACTCAGGAGATTTGGAAATGCCTAAAATTTAAGATTTGTACTGCAGTTTTGCTGTTGTGTGAAGTATTCTTGGACACCAGAAACCTAGAAGTTTATACAAAACCATTAGTTTCAGCTGATTGCTGAGTCAACATTTTCTTGTGGCTGAGTTACAAATACCATCTAGGGAAAAAGTGGCACCATCTGTTATATTCTTTGCTTCAAATATTATATTGTATTACTTTTTTTCTTATTTCCTTTTTGTTGCTTTTTTATTTTGCTAATATTGTTTCATAAACTTTAGTATGTTATTTTACATCTTTGATTCATCTATTGTATTATCTCTGCTTCTGGTGGCATGATTGATTGATTGATTGGCTTGCTTATTTATTATTTATTTATTTATTTATTTATTTATTTATTTATTTGAAATAATTGAACCACTCAGATTCAGATTAGTTTGGCCTATGAGTTTATATTTCCATTGAGGATATTGGGAAATGTGTATGAGAAATGTACCAACATCAGACCTCTATTTGAGTCAGCCTTAGTGAATTCAAAATAAGTTGCAATGAGTCTTACAATGAAAATCTACAGACTTGAGAATAGCACAATTCTTAAACCAAGGAAATAAGTTGTCACTTCAAGACATTACCCTCAGGTTAGTGAATCTTTACCCACATTCTTTTTCTAGCAACTCACCTAACCAGTTGTTATTTTATCCCCAAGTACAGGTCTGATTTGCCATAGGAATTGGATCAGGCACTGACAGTTCCAAGGTAATATACGGTTAGATATGAGAAGTGATGTCATAAAATCCTTTTTTATTTCATTACAATGGTTCCTGTCCACCTCTTGACAAAGCTAAAGCCACTACCGCTAAGGCAGATCTGTTCAAAAGACAAATGTTTTCCCCCAGGATTTTGCCTCTCTTGGTGTTTCAGTCTTTAATTCCTCTGGTGTTGGTCTTGGGGAGGATGCCCACAGTTTTTGCTATATCAGCATTATGATAAGAACTGGAATATTTCTACATTAAGAGATTTATTGAGGTTTGCTTCCAGTCAATTTTTATAAATATTTTATGGCACCTAAAACTGTTTAATCTCTGTCATCAAAATTTTAAGAGTGATCTATATATTTACTAGAACAATTCATTATATTATTTGGAAGCAGTGTTTATTTTCTGAATTTATGGCAGTCAGCTATATTTTTCTGTTATAGACTTTATGCTGAATTTCCCTTGCACTTCCTTCTATTTTAGCTTTATAAATTTTGATGCATTTTTATTTGGTGAAGAAAGATTTACAGCATTTGTGTCCTTTGTGGTTTTAAATTTTTTTTATTATTTTAAATGTTAATCCCTGAATTCATATTTTTCTGAAAGTTACACTGTGATCAAAATTAGTGGTTAGTGATTTTGTCCTGGTTTTATAAATATTTCAGAATTGATATTTGAGTATAGTCTTTTGTTTACTAAATTTCATGATATAATCTGTGTTTAATTTTTTCACCTCATGGTTGTTTGGAAGATTTATACTATGATTTTGGTACAATGGGTTATACTTATTTAGTTTATTTACCTTTTTCGATTTATTAACTTTAAAAATGAAAAAGAGTGTTCTAAATATGACCTAATAAATTTCAGGAAGTATACTGAAGAATAAAGAAAAAAAAATTCAGGAAATAAAAACAAATTGCAGTTTGAATATATCTACTGAGAGTTCAGTGAAGAACTCATGGGACTGAATAAAGAGATCCAAAAATTAAAGAGGAAAATAAATAATTAAATAGTAGAAATAAAGTGATAAAGAAAATAAAAAATTTCCAACATAAATATAATTGGATCTTCTGAAAAGTAGAAACAACCACTATGTAAAATAATAGAACTTATATTTAATATTAAATAAATTGAAAACAAATTTTCAGAAATCAAAGAAAATATGGAACTGCATTTTCAAAGAACCTAGGTCTTAATTAGGAAAATGAATCTAGAAAGATCAACTCGGAGACATGACCTTTTCAACTATTAAACTTCAACATTAAAAAAAAAGTTCCTTTCGGCATCCAGGCAAAACATCAAAGAAAGAAAAAAAAAATTGTTACAAAATGACTTAATAGCATACTTTAAAATGTACAACTTAAGAGCAATATGTTTTTTTTAAATCTCAAGAAAAAGAAGTTTGATCCAAAGATTTTCTCCTCATACAAATTAAAAAATACAATATTAGGACTATAGAAAAACTATTTTTGACATGAAGTAACTTGGTGAATATTGAGCAATTCCAGAATAACTTATTATAGAAGATTTATTATAAAAGGGATTTAATCTTACCCAAAGGATGTTTAAGAAAATTAAGCAAAATGATTTTTTGAAATATGTATATCCAGCAAACACACACATACACAACTCTGTTTAAAACACAGGTTGAAATATAGAATAATAATCTGTAAAAATTACATGCTCTGAAAAAGTAAACATTACATTAACAAATAACTTTTACTTAACCAATTCTAGAAAACTAGACATTATCTATGATGAAAAAAAGTACAAGTTGGTCAACGAATATTTGTTCTCTATCACATATATTTGAAGAATAGCATCTTTCTTAATAAAGCCAAAATAAAATAATACCTAATTGAGAAGGAAAATTTCTAGCAAATTATATTAGCATAAAACTTTAAAAAGGCCAATTTTCACTAAAGAAATATTTAAAAGAACTACCTCTCTCACCTATTACAAAGTATCAGAAGATACAGTTTCTGAGTATAGTTCCAGAAACTTTCAAAGATCAGATTCTCTAACCTTACTTAAACTGTTTCTAATCTTAAACTAGTAAAAAGAAAAATGTTCAATTTTTTTTCATCAAATAGCATAACATTGAAACTTATGCCCGATTAAGATTATATAATAAAAATAAATTACAACTCAAGGTATGTATTAATTACCATACAAATGTTCCAAAATAGTAACAAGAAAATCCAGTACCACATTAAAAATAATATAAGGTGACCAACTGAATTTATTCTAGAAATAAAACGTTGTTAATGTTAGGACAGTCAACAGCTCAGTTTATTAGAGTAGCAGAAGAATGGAGAAAAAAATGCATTATCTCTATAGAGGTTTAAAAAGCATTTGACAAAACTAAACAACTAAGCTTTGTTTAATCTATGATGAAAAATAGTACAAGTTGGTCAGTGAATATTTGTTATTTCTCTCATATATATTTGAAAAACATCTTTCTTAATAAAGCAAAAATAAAATAATTTTAGATAAAGTCAGGAGGAAGACAAACTTGTTATATCCTGGTTTTTGTTTTTTTTTTTTTAACATTATGTTACACACTGAAGTAAGATAGAACAGTTAGAGGCATAAGAACTATTTGCAGTTGAAAAATCCCAATAGTATCAATAAAAAAAGACTGTATTATAAGATTACTTAGTAAGGTAGCAGGATAAAATTAACATAAAAAATCCATCATGTTCGTATATACCAGTGGTTCACAGTAGGATGTAATTTTGCCCCCCCCACCCCCCTCCGCCATTATCAGGAGGACATTTAACATTGTCTGGAAACATTTTAGATTGTCACAGGGGTAGAAGTAAAGTCGAGGATGCTATTGGCACCTAGTAAACAGTATTCAGGAATGCTGCTGCTTCACATTCTACGAAGAATAGGATGGTCCTGACTTCCCCAACAATGAAGTATATCTGGGCCAAAACAGCAGTACAGTAGTCCTCCCTTCATCATGGTGAATACATTCCAAGACCCCAGTCAATGCTTGAAACCTCGGATAGTACCAAACCCTATATATACTATGTTTTTTCCTACACACACATACCTACGATTAATTAGAAATTAGGTACAATAAGATATTAACAATAATTAATAATAAAATAGAGCAACTATAACAATGTACTGTAATAAAAGTTATATGACTGTAGTCTCTCTGAAAATAGCTATTGTACTGTGCTCACTCTTCTTGTGATTGTTGATGTTAGATAATAAAATGCTGACATGATGAAATGAAGTGAGGTGAATAATTGTGACCTAGCATTAGGCTGCTATTGACCTTCTGACCACATCTTAGAAGGAAAATCATCTGCTTTGGGTGATCCAGGATCATCAAGCCATAATGATGGCGATAGTTGGATGTCAGGAGCAGATGATGATTATGGTTAGATAAATTAAAATTTTTGGATTGAGCTTGACCTTGAGTAACTAAAACCAAGGGAAGCAAAACTGCCAATAAGGGGGGATTACTGTAATGCCAAAGTTAAGAAACTTTGATATATACTAATAAACAGATGATGGAAATGAGACCAACACTTACAATAGTAAGTAAAATATAAAATATATAAAAATAAACAATTGTAAAAATTTATCATTAAAATTTTAAAATGTTTCTGAAAATTAATTTTATCAAATGAAAAGACAGCTGTTCTTGTATGAGAAGAATGATCCTCTTTAAAAACTGTTGTTCTCTTTTAATTACTATGCACATTTAATGTGACTCCCATAAAAGAAGCAAAGATATTTTTTTTTCTGGAACACAAGTTGCTTTAAAAGAAAAAAAAACACAACAAAACAAAACAGGAGTTATAAAATTAAACAGGAATAACCAGGAAAACTGACTAAATGGAAGTATATATGGCATCTCACATGTGACAAAAGTGACATTTCAAATCAAAGAGGAGAAGATAATATTCATGTGGGCACATGATTTCTATTGGTTTAATACTTTATCTTTTTAAATACCTTTTATTTCCTGAAGAAACCAGATTATTTTCTTATACTGTTTTCCACATTATGATTACAACTAATTTTTTTCTTATGGTGTTATTTGACTTGATCCTATTCTTCTTCTTTCCTATAAACTGGTAGATATAGAGGTTTTATTAGACTTAGATTCAAAACTTAAGCAAACATGCATATAGCAAAAATACTACTTAATCAGTGATGCTATGTTTTTCCTATTGCATTACATTATGAGGCACAGAGAAAAATATATAATTATTTTTGTTTACAAAGAAGAATTGATCAGTATATTAGCCTGATGACTTTGTTATAAATTGTATGTCACTTTTTCTTCTAATGATTTTAATGATCATACATCTATCCATTATTTATTGTAGATTTCCAACTGGTCTGAAATATGGGCACCCATAATAAAATCTATGAATTCTGTGGAAATGCACCCATTGCCTCACATCTTCTGCTGTGAAATAAGTTTGACATTTGTTGTGTATGTAAAATTTGTAGTTTTATAATGTTATAAGGTTTGATCAAAAGGCAATGAGAGACATGTAATACAGACCTGGACCCAACCTGCAGGTTGAAACCGAGTCCGTCTAAGCTCAGTTTAGATCAACTAAACCGCAACTGATGAGAGAATGAAAAATTGTTGTTCTAAGCCATTCTGTCTCTTACACAGAATTACTGTTCCAATAGCTAAATAACTGAACGCCATAATAACGAACAGAACAAAAGATCCACAAATGACGGTGTTGTCAAAAGTATCAAGAGTAGGTGAGAAAAGCACATATGTTTCTGTGTCCTTCCATAATGGAAGGAGTTCAATAAAATGTACCTAAGATCAGGTCACTGGATTGTTTCCTCAGGGAAAATTAACATTAGACCTTCAGTTTGGAGCTCTGGTCACGGCAATGAACATGTTCATGGCAGTGATCAGCTGTGGTAAATGGAAGTCCACATTGTTGAGCAAATGCTTTACTTATATCGCTTTTACCATTGTCCTATAGCTCTGTGAGCAAGCGCTAAAGACGGCTCACTGGCTTTCACAGAACAGGTGGTCTTGGATAATTTATTATTAACAGCCTCCTTTGCAGTGGTTGCCTTTTGGGATCATTTGAATAGGAAACACATGTCTTTACCCTGAGGGCACATTTTGATTGTCCAATCACATATTTCTTCCCAGATTTCTTAGTGCCAGTCTTGTCCTGTGTTCCTGATGATCCAGTCATATCATTAACTGTGTAAAAGTGTACTTCTAGCCATCTCTTGTGCCAGTAAGTCAACAAACAGATGTCCTTCTTGATATTCTGCCCACGGAGGGGATTTAACATCCCCAATATCTTTCTGGCCTAAGTCAGACTGCAATGCTATGGTGGTCCATTTCTAGCATGTGCCACTATAATAGAAACATGTATATAAAATAAGGTTGATATTTTTTCTGTTTTCAGCTGGTCGTAGAGAACTCCCCATGAGGTTCTAGGTGTGGACTAAGAGGAAATAAACTTAATGACATTATATTTTTTGAGGAATTTGGATATGTTGTCAGAGAGTGGTTACAAGCAACGGATGGATACACACAAAATCATACCTCCAAATTTTAGAAAAGCTTTTTAATCCCTGCTGTGTCATTGAATGATAACATGCTAGAACAATATGGGAAGTTTTTGAAGAAAATAATTCTTGATAGTGTAATCATTAATGATTCCATTGAGGAAGAATTTTGGAAGTTATTGAAATATAGTTACCCTAAATACTTGATAGAAAAAAGCAAGGTATAAATTATAAACAAATACTTGATGTGATTTTACCAAAAAAAAAAAAAAATTAAGCTCAGATTTAAATTTTTGTATAAGAAAACCTGAAAATATAATGAAGAATTAGTCACATCCCACATATTGAAGTGGCATCTATGGGAATAAAAGAAAACTAACAAAGGATAAGAAAAGGTATTTAAATTATGCTCAGAGGAAGAGGAGTCAGAAATCTGTCAGTTCATTCATTAAGAAATATGTGATAATGCTACTGAAGACACTGAAGGAAAAAAAGTTTCCTCTGCTCCTGCTATGCCATTATTTTCCTTGTTGAAGAAAAGAGTCATACTGGAATAGAAAATTTAGTACTTACTATTATTAAGATGAAATTTAAATCCAAACAAAGAGGAGAAATTGTAAGGCAACTATATTATTTTTCATATTCTACACTACATGAATTAAATTCTGAGGCACTAAAAAGATATGACAGATAAAATGCAGAATCATTACCAATAAAAATGAGTAGAAACGTGTAGGAAAAATTAAATGGTCAAAGAATACAAGTTTCGAGGCCAAATAGAAGTATATTCTGCATACCAGGGATATTGATGCCAGTTTTGAATAATTTTCCAGAGCCTATTAATAAAAGAACAGTGTTGGAATTCCTATAAAGGAGAATGGTGATGATGAGGAACTAATATAAATTCATTAAATGAGTCACACTAGGCTAGTTCAATTGTCTTTTTTGATATGGTTATGAGACTATAAACTCAGAAATGCTGCATACAAAGTAAAAATGATTTTCAGCAAGCCATTTGACAGACACTCATACATCCTATTGCGTAAAATGAAGAAATGTGCACAGCATGGCAAAACAGGTGAATGAATATAACCAAAGAGCATTAACAAGGCTCAGGTTCATCATTTTGACATGTTCTTTGATTTTCCCCTGACTCTCTTCTTTCCTATGTCTCTATGAATTGGATACAAACTTTGATAACATTTTTATTAAATTTGCTCAGACATAGAGTTGGAAATAGTAACAGATATTCTGGATATTTTGAATTAAGCATTCAAAAAGATATCAGAAGGATAGAAAGATGGGTTAAATGCAACAATTTACAGCTGAAAATTGATAGCAATGTATAGACAAAAACAACAAAAAGAAAAGAGGAGGAAAGAAGGAAAACATAAATGACCAAAGGAGAAACAGGCTTTAATAGCATAATCATGACAAAATAGAAATTTTAATTAGAGGTAAGATTAGCAAAATAGAAATTTTAATTAGAGGTAAGATTAGCATAATCTTATATGAAAAGTATGATCACTACATGTCGATTAAAAAATTTTTTTTCACATATTTTATAATTTTTATTCCTTTAATATTTTTAAATTACAATATAGTTAACATACAATATTACATTATTTTCAAGTGTACAATATAGTTGTTCAACATAGTTATTTACCTAACAAAGTGATCACTACCATAAGTCTAGTAACCATCTATAACCATACAAAGTTATTACAATATTATTGAGTATATTCATTATGCTGCGTATTATATCCCCACGACCGATTTACTTTATAACTGAAAGTTCGTACCTCTTATTCCTTTTACCTTATTTGCTCACACCTACCTCCTCTTCCTTGACAACCATGAGTTTGTTCTCTGTATCTGAGTCTGTTTCTGTTTAGTTTAGTTTTTTTGTTTTGTTTTGTTTTATAGATTACGCATGTAACTGAAATAATACTGTAATTGTCTTTCTTTGTCTGACTTATTTCACCTAAAGAGTAATTAGCCTAATACCCTGTAGGTCCATCCACGTTGTCTCAAATGGCAAGATTTCATTCTTGTTTTATGGCTGAGCAATATTCCAGTGTGTACATGTGTGTTTGTGTGTGTGTGTATCACATCTTCTTTATCCATTCATCAATTGATGGACACAGCTAGCTTCCATATCTTGACATTGTAAATAATACTGCAGTAAACATAGGGATGCATATATCTTTTCAAATTGGTGATTTTGTTTTCTTTAGATAGATACCCAAATGTGAAATTATTGGGTCTTTTGGTAGTTCTATTTTTAATTCTTTGGGGAACCTTCACACTGTTTTCCATAGTGGCTGCACCAATTTGCAGTCACACCAAACAGGGCATGAGGATTCCCTTTTCTACATATCTTCGCCGACATGTTATTTGTCATCTTTTTTAATATTAACCAATCTGAAGGTGTGAGATGATAACTCATTATGATTTTGATTTGCATTTCCCTCATGATTCGTGATGTGTTAAGCATCTTTTCATGTATCTGTTGACCATTTGTTTTTTTGGAAAAATGTCTATTCAAGTTCTTTGCCCATTTTGTGATCATATTATTATTATCTTGATGTTGAGTTGTATGAGTTTATGTATTTTGGATATTAACCTCTTATCAAATATATTATTTGGAAATATATTTCTCTATTCATTATGTTTTTGTTTTGTTGATAGTTTTCTTCACTGTGCAAAAGCTTTTGAGTTTGACATAATCCTATTTGTTTTTTTTGTTTTGTCTTTTGGTTTGTGTTTGTTTTGCTTTTGTTATCTTTGCTGGGGAGATATATCAGAAAAAATATTTTTAAAACCAATGTCAGAAGGTTTACTGACCATTCTCTTCTGGGAGTTTTATGATATCTGGTCCTACAGTTAAGTCTTTAATCTATTTTGAGGTTATTTTTGTATATGGTGTGTGAAAGTGGTCCAGTTTTATTTATTTTTTTTGCATGTAGCTGTTCAATTTTCCTAAGCCCATTTATTGAAGAGATGATCTTTTCTCAATTATATATTTTTGCCTCTTTTTTTGTGGATTAATTAACCACGTAAAAGTGGGTTTATTTCTGGGATCTCTATTCCCTTCTATTGAACTATATATCTGTTTTTGTGCCAGTACCATACTGTTTTGATTATTATAAATTTGTAGTAAAGTTTGAAATTAGGAAATGTAATACTTCCAACTTTGTTCTTTCTCAAGATCTTTTGTAGTTCTATGATAATTTTAGGATTATTTGATCTAGTTCTTTAAAAAATGCCATTGGTGTTTTAATAGAGACTACACTGAATCTGCAGATTAATTTAGATACCATGGATATTTTAACAATATCAGTTCTCCCAATCCACAAGCACCTTCCATTTATTTGTGTCATTTTCAATTTCTTTTATCAATGTCTTATAGCTTTCAGAGTGTAAGTCTCTCACCTCCTTTGTTAAATTTATTTCTCGGTATTTTATTCTTTGTGATGCAATTGCGAATGGGATTGTTTTCTTGGTTTCTCTTTCTGATAGTTTGTTCTTAGTGTGTAGAAATGCAACCAATTTTCATATGTTAATTTTGTTTCCTGCAAATTTACTAAATTCATATATTAGTTCTATTAGCATTTTGGTGGAGCCTTTAGAGCTTTCTATATAGAGTGTCATGTCATCTGCAAATATGATAGTTAATTTTTTCTTTCCAATTTTGGATGATCTTTATTTTTCTTGTACTCTTGTACATTATTTATATTGAATATAAATACTGAGAGTGGACATCCTAGTCTTGTTCCTGATCTGAGAGGAAAACCTTTTTGCTTTTCACCATTATGTATGATGTTAGCTGTGGGTTTGTCTCATATAGACTTTTCTATTTTGAAGTATTTTCCCTCTGTACATACTTTGTTTAGAGTTTTCTTCATAAAAAATTTGATTTTGTTGAATTTTGCCTAGTGCTTTTTCTGCATCTATTGAGATGATTTTTATCCTTCATTTTGTTGATGGGGTATATCGAGTTGATTGATTTTCAGATATTGAACCATCCTTACATCCCTGGAATAAACCCTACTTGATCATGGTATGTGATTCTTTTAATATATTGTTGAAATCTGTTTGCTAACATTTTTTGGAGAATTTTTGCATCTCCGTTCATCAGGAATGTTAGCCTGTAATTTTCCTTTTCTGTACTGTCTTTGTCTTTTTCTGGTATCAGAGTAATTCTAGCCTTGTAGAAAGAGTTTGGAAACATTCCCTTCTCTTCAATTTTTTTGGATATAGTTTGTGAAAAATAAGTATTAATTCTTCTTTGCATGTTTGGTATAATTCACCCATGAAGCCATCTGGTACTGGACTTTTGTTTATTAGGAGGGCTCTTTTTTAAACTGATTTAATTTTGTTATTAGTTATCACTCTGTTCAGATTTTCTGTTTCTTCTTGATTCAGTTTAGAAGATTTTCTGTTTCTAGAAATTCATTCATTTCTTTTAGTTTGTCCAATTTGTTGGCATATAATTGTTTGTAATATTCTTTTATGATCCTTTGTATTTCTGTGCTGTGGATTGTAAACTCTCAACTCTTTCATTTCTCTCTCTCTCTTTTTTTTTTTTTTTTTTTAATTTTGGCCCTCTTTTTTTTTTCTTGATGAGTCTGGCTAAAGGCTTATCAGTTTTGTTTACCTTTTTTAAAAAACTATATTTCATTTATGTTTTCTATTTTTTATCTTCTATTTCATATCTTTCTGCTTTGATCTTTATTATTTCATTCCTTATACTAACTTTAGACTTCATTTATTTTTATTTCTCTAGTTCCTTTAGCTGTAAGGTTTGATTGTTTATTTGATATTTTTCCTGTTTTTTGAAGTTAGCTTGCACTGCTGCAAATTTCCCTTTTAGATCTGATTTACTGCATCTCAAAGATTTAGGAACACTGTTTCTATTTTCATGTGTCTTAAGATATTTTTTTATTTCCTCCTTGATTTCTTCATTAATGTATTGGTTGTTTAGTAGCATCTGTTTTAGCCTCCATGTGTTTGTTTTTTTTTTTTTCCAGTTTTCTTCTTGTAGTTGATTTCTAGTTTCATACAATTGTGGTCAGAAATTACGCTTGATGATTTCAATCTTCTTAAGTTTATTGAGACTTCTTTTGTGGCCAAATATGTGATCTATTCCAGGAAATGTTCCATGTGCACTTGAAAAGAATGTTCTAGGTTTTTTGTGATGAACTTCTTGCATGTATTTACTAATCCTATCTGATCAAATATGTCATTTAAAGCCAATATTTCTTAGTTGATTTTCTGATTGGACTAACATCTACCCATTGATGGTAGTCAGATTTGGAGTCTCCTTATGTTATTGTATTACTGTCAGTCTCTAGCTTTATGTTTATTAGTATCTGCTCTATGTACTTATGTGCTCCTCCTATGTTGCGTGCATAGATGTTTACAAGTGTATATCCTCTTTTTGGATTGATCCCTTTATCGTTATGTAATCACCCTCTTTGTCTCATTTTTAGTTTTTGCTTTATTATGAAAAAAAAAACCACCATACTTAATGCTGATGAACTAAATGCTTACCTAAGATTGGAAATAAGGCAAAGATGTCTTCTTCACCACTCATATTTAGCATCATATTGGACATTCTTACTAGTATAATAAGATGACAAGGAAAACTAAAGGCTAGAAAGAAAAAAAAATAAAAACATATTTGGACAAATGAAATAATTAGGTAAGTAGAAAATCCCAAAGAGTACACACACAAAAAATCTGAAAATAGTGAGCAAATCTAGCAAGTTTGTAGGAGACAAGATAATATACAAAAGTCAACTGTTTTTTTATATACCAGCAATGTACAATTAGAATGTGAAGATTTTTTAAAAATAAAGCATTTAGCATTGTACCCAATGTAATAAAACTCTTAGATATAAATTTATAAAATTACATACAGAGACCTTATATGGAAAACTGTAAAAATCTGATGAAAGACATCAAAAACAATCTAAATACATGACATCATAAGTTGAAAGACAACATTGTTAAGATGCCAATTCTTCACAATTTGATGTATAAATTAATGAAATCTTAATCAGAATCCCGAGAAGCTATGTTTTTACATAGTGCTACACTGATTCTAAGGTTTATATGAAAAGGCAAACAACCTAGAATATCCTGGGCAATAGTAAAGAAGAACAATGTTGGAGAGCTCCCACAACCTATAATTTTAAGAGTTACTATAAAGCTGCGGTAATCAAGGCAGCAGAATAGACACATAGATCAAAGTAACAGAGTACAGAGCCCAGAAACAGACAACCACATAAGTAGTCAAGTGATCTTTATCAAAGGAGCAAAAGCAATTCAGTGAAGAAAGCATATTTTCAACAAATAGTTCTGGAATAATTGGTGATTATATAAATATATATATATTTGCAAAACTTAACTCAAAACGAATCATACATCTAAATGTAAAACCCGAAACTATAAAACCTCTTAAAGAAGCACATAGAAAAATTAAGTGAACTTGGGATTTGGTGATGAGCTTCCTTCCAGAAACACATTACCCTTAACTAATTATGATTAAAACTTCAGAAAAATCACAACTGAAGGCTATTCTAAAAAATATTTGACCTGTATTCCACAGAACTATCAAGGTCATTGAAAACAAGGAAAGTCTGAGAAAACCGTTACAGCCAGAAGAAAACTAAGGAGACATGATAACTGAATATAATGTAGCATTCTGACTGGAATCCTAGAACAACAACAACAAAAGACATTGAAATAAAACTAAGGAAATCTACAGAAAATGTGAATTTTGCTTAATGATAATGTATTAGTATTTATTCACTAACCTTAACAAATGCACCATAGTGATATAAGATGTTAATAACAGAGGAAATTAGTTTAAGCACATATGGAACATTTTAAACTATCTTCATAATTTTTCTTTAAATCTAAAACTATCCTAAAAATACAGATTAAAAAAAAATATACAAATATAGAAGCTTTAAATGTGAAAATTTATACATATTTCTATTTCTATACATATTAATAAACTGCAACATTTATAACAGTGCTAACGTGGAATGCACAAAATAATTTGAGGAATGCAGTATGAGTATTCTTTCTTTGCTACCCATCATTAATCAGATTTTTAAAAATTTTAAACTTGGATATACTACTTCCTAAGTCAACCTAAGGATTCACCATATAATTTCTTGAAATTTTGCTTCTATTTTTTAAAAAAATCAGTTGGGAAATTTTAATCATATTAGTCAAAGTATACAGCGCCAAAGCTTTAGCTTTGATGTTTTTTGAGAACTGCAATTATTTTGAAAAGGAACATTGAAATAAAAAAGATTTAGAAATGTATTTTGATGAAACCAATATATTAACTAAACAAATTAAAGCAAAAGAATTAATGGGCAAAATAATTATTTCTGGATTTGTATAATTGCACTCAGAAGATACTTTTTGGGTAGATTAATTTATTCTTTGCATCAAACATAAATGAAATTGAGATCTACAATTTTGCCCCACTTCATTGTGGTGAAATATTTAAAAGAATTTTAAGATATAATAATTTTCTGATGAGTTTGTCTTACAAAGTATTAGTTAAATCCATTATCTTAAGTGAAGGAAAAGAAATTCTGTGAAAAATATATATGTAAGTTATTGTTTGTTTTAAATTACTTTTAAAAACTGAAATGGATAATAATTATATCACCACCTTCTTCATGAGGAGGGTCATAAAGGATGAACTTTATATAATTGAAGTAATGTGAAGTGTTTAGATTTTACTAAATGTGACCAAAAAGTGGAGAAAATGGTTAATATTTTTTTAAAACAGTAAAATATGTTCAGGAAAAAAACATTTTAGTCAAGGTCTTTCCCAAAAAGAAGAGTTGCTGAAAAATGGTTAATAGATATCTTTAGATCTCCAAATCTAAGTATGTGCTTCTACAAATTTATGAGAACAATGATTCTGAATAGGATGACACATTGTGGTTCTAAATTGATGAATTTATTGGGAAGGAGAAGGGAGAATTCATACTTTACAAATAAAGCTTCATTTTCATTACTGTCACTGAATGTTTGACAGTACAAAGGATTTATGATGAGACCACTAAAATTCTCAATTCGAGTGGTGTTCACAGCAAGAAAATTGGCCATGATTACAGCTGCATATGCTTACAAAATACACAGCCCATATAAATCTCTATAAGGAAGATTCTGTTGTAAATGGAGAGATTAACAATCAATATTATGAACAATAGAGAAACTTTGCCTCTTAGTGTCTGTATAGAGCATCCAAAATTAAAATTGTATTAACCGAAACTATTTAGACAAAATTAAATGAACTATTTAGGCAAAAATCACTTGGCATTTGTTTATTTTTAAGTATGTTAAGCATTTGATTAAATAACAAACTCAATTAAAATTATTCAAATACTTTTTTAAATATTTCTTAAGATCTAGTCCTCTTTCAGTGGTCCTGTGAAGGTAAATTCTTGGTCACTAAGTGGACAGAATCTGTATCTTTCTTGATAACTAAGAGGATAGAATCTAGTAACACAATGAGTGTGATTGGAGTAGAGAAAGAAAGAAAGATTGATAGAGGATTTGTCTTCTGTTACCATTACTTTACTGCATTTCCACTTATATAAACAAATTTTAAAAGAAACAACTATGACAAATAAAAAAGAAAAAATACAAAAAATACAAATTTCAAAATAGATTGCTATATTAATGGAGAATGTTACTTAAAATATGTAAACCAACTGAATAATAAAAATTTCATAATTTTCAAATCTAATTAGACTAGTAATTGAATACACCTTTTCTTCAATAATTGAAGTAAGAAATGATAGAGAAAAATTGGTTAGAAGAGAGCATGAGAGAAATAAAGAAAAAAATGTAGGTTTAGTGTACAAATAATGGCACACGTTCATTTAATATATAAAAATATTCCAGTAATCTCATATTAAGAAATAACAATACAAAAGGTTAAACTGGTGTTCTTTTGGGAGTAGGTCTCGGGGTAAGCATAACAGAAAAAATAAAGGAGCAGAACAACTCATATAGTATTGGCTAATGAGGATCATATACAAATATGATTATAACAAAAACATATTTTCTGAGAATTTTATAAAATTTAATACATAAAGAACAATTACATCTCAATGAAATAACAAAGAAAAAAGCAATAAAAAACAAATGAGAATATGACAAACATTTTTGAG
Source organism: Pteropus medius (assembly GCF_902729225.1). Lineage (NCBI taxonomy): Eukaryota > Metazoa > Chordata > Mammalia > Chiroptera > Pteropodidae > Pteropus > Pteropus medius. The sequence goes on from NW_024351073.1 coordinate 8,235,771, forward strand.
TGCTTCAATAGAAACTCATACCAGAAACATATTTGAAAAGTAAATGTCAAATTGTAAAGAAATATTAACATTGAATGTAGCAGAATTGCTATTATTAATATGTTTTTCCCAATTAAAAACAAAGTCCAATAAAAATTTTGATTAGAAACATAAACATGAAACTTAAAAAAAAACACATAAATGCCCAATAAATATAAGAAAAAGCATTCACTATCACGACTAATAAAATATTTAGATAACATTAATCACTATTAAATAGATAGGTTTGATTTTATAATTATGTAACCTTGTATTTACAAGAATTTGCACCTATATATCACCCATGTGAAAGTATATTATAACATTCTAAGAAGCAATAGATATCAAAATCATTTAAAAAAATGATAGCCTTTTACCTAGTAATTCCTTGTAAGTAATATATTTTGAAGAAATAGTCAGAGGTACTTATAAAAATTTTGGAATAAGAACATTCATTATCACTTTATTTATAAAAATAAAAAATTGGAATAATATAAAATCATATTCTTAACATAAGGATATGGGAAATGAGATCTATATAACTGGAGAAAAAGCAGGTTACAATATAAATATAGCTTATACAGTATTGTTGAAACTTACATAATCTATAGCTCTATACATACATTTTAAAGACTATAAAATAAAAACAAGTATTAATAGTACTTATTTCTGGATTAAAATTTGACATATTTTATTTCTTTATACTTTTATGTATTTTCCAATTTTCTTAATAGACACTCATTGATGTTATATTCAGAAAAAAATGTTATACATTTTTGAATAATCAGTACTATAAGATACTAAGTGTGTCTTATTGGTAAAGCACATATCTAAAAATAAGAATAATTACATCTCTTTAAAATTCGAATTTCCTTTTATATGATAAAACTTTGGGAATTTTATACAATGGCAGGATTTTTTAGTGTGTGTTTCAAATTATGCTTTGAATAATTTGCTTAAATAATTTTCATTTAAGTAAAAATGGTTTGGTGTTCACTTTCAATCAGGAAATGATAACTAATTTATAAACGGCTGTAACTGGAGATGCACAGCTACATATAAAAAAATATTATGTAAGTAGTCCACATAATACATTAAACTTGTTTATATACATCTCTTTTTAATCCAAAATATGTAAAAAAGATATCATTGTAATACCTTTTATATAAAACATAGTTTTTGTAAAATTTTCCTTTCTTTATTTTGTTTTCCTTTTAATGAAAAAAATATACAGGCGGTATTTTAGTGTTTCTATTGCTATACTATAACTGAAGAAAATATATTCCATTCAGCTACAAATTAAGTATACTGTGAAATACAGTTTTCAAATCCACAAGTTTTTTGCAAATAGCCATTAATTTTTGAAAGTTCTCTACCATTATTACTTTAAATATTTCTTTTTCTGTATTCTCTCTTACTTCTTCTTAGATGTTGGGTATTTTCTTCTGTTTACTTTTGTCATTGCTTTTTTTCTGTTTATATTTTACTATGAGAAGTTTCTACTAACATATCTTCAACATTACTGGGTTTCCTCAGCCATGTCCAATCTAATGGTGAGTTAAACAGTGGCATTCTTCATTTCTATTATAGTATTTATGATTTCTAGCATTTCCTTTTGCTTATTTCTTAGAATTTCTATTTTTCACTTATATTTCCCATGTGTTCTGGCATGCTGTCCACTTTCTCCATTAGAGTCCTTAATATACTCATCATAATTATTTTAAATTCCATAATTATTTTAACTTTATAATTTTTTTATAATTCTAAAATTTAGGTCATATTTGAATCTTGTTCTGTTGCCTGCTTTGTCTCTCCAGACTGTTTTGTCTTGCCTTTTATCAGGCTTTGTAAGTTGTTCTTGATGTCCATATATCTTTTAGGCAATAGAAATTGAGATAATACACATTTAGTTGAGGATTTATGTGGACATGGCCAGAAATTGGGTTTTGTTTAATGTTTGCTGTAGGTATAGATGCAGAGGCTTCAACTATATCTGCTGTTCTTGATTTTATCTCCTTCCTTAACTTCTCTCCAGAAAGCATTTGTGCCTTGCACCTCATCTTTAATCAACTTTTACTGTGCTGGAGTTCTATACCATGTTGTTACGGTAAGGTGTGGTAAAAGGAAAGTTGTCCATAATTTTCCAATTAAATCTCAGCCCTAGAGTGATCTGTATTTCTCATTTATTATCTTCACCAGTGTTCTTTTTGTATAGCTTCTTCTCCATTCTTCTCTTTTGATGGGATAGGAGGATTGGTGTGGAAGGCATGCCCTTTCCTCATGGCACTGAGATAAGTCAACAATGAAGCATTTCCTCCTGGAGAGTAGGCCTTTTTAATAAAGTCTCTGGGTGTATTTCACAGGGATTTTCTTTAATTGCCCAACACACACTCAAAGGACTTGTTCTTTCCCGTGAAAATCTGATGTATTTCTTGCAGTTACTGCAAAAGTGTAACTTGGCTCCTTCAAGATGGCAGCCTCAAGTGTTCTACCTACACATTAGTCCCCACTCTGTCTCCAGAGGTTTATCAAAATTACTGTTTAAATGTTCTACCAGGCTATGGCTCTAGAAGATTCTGCTCCAGATAGTAGATTCTGGCTATGACATTCTGGATTTACCTGTTTCTCCTCAGATTTCAGGGAGAAAATTTGACCTACAAAGTTATTTTTTTGATATATAAAAGGAAAGAAAGTGGTTTTCGGTTTATCCAGGTTTTATTTATTTTTTTCATATAGTAATAATGAGAGTGAAAACCTCCAACATTTTTATTTGTTGGAGATAAAACTAGATGTTCAAACTAGCTTTTAAAACCTCTTTTATTTTCTGATTTCTCTATTAGATTATTCAGCTGATAGTTGCCTCTAGTGGAAAGTACCCTTTCTCCTTCTCTCCATTTATGCTTCACCTTAATCATCTTCCTCAAAGTTCTTACATGTTTTCTTTTTTTTTTTCTGAAAGCTATTTTTATATTATTTTGTCATTTGCACTCCCTTTCTGTTTCAGGGCTCTTGTTTGCAATTGTAAATTCCAGAATTGCATTGTGACAACTTTCCAATTCACTTGTTCCTTCTTTCAGCCTACAATACCCGGGCAATGATTTAAAATAGGTAATATTGACTCAGGTCTTTGGGAAAATTAATTCTGTTGATTTTTTTTCTAGGTTCTTTTTGGTTGAACTTCCTGACAGATGTTAATTCTAGGTTTTATGTATATTTCCTTATTTAATATTCATGTGTATAAATCATAAAAATGGAAAAAATTACTAACAAATTTTTTTCTGAAACTTTATTTGATACTTTAGCTTAATGCTTTCAAAATTATGCTTATAAAAAACAAAAAATATTTTAAAAGGCATAGTGGTACTACTTTTGGTTTCTTTGGGTTCATACTCATACGCTTATATTTAGATACACCAATAAAAAGAAGTCAGAGATTACTAGAAAACTCACGAGCTCTGGTAAGATTTATGTAAATATGAAATTATTCAATATTAAATTATTGAAAGGGATCTTATATCTAAAAGTGAATTATTGCATAATTTTAAGTGTTACATTCAATGGGACCGAACTCTTTAAATACCAAAAGAAGAGAAGGTTCCAGGCCTGCCATTTCATGATTCATATTTTGTATAGTGCCTGCAATATACTGTTAGTAAGCTTGTAAGTAACAGATGTGTGTCTAGTTCTCCAGGTAGCACTCGTGTACCACTGTAGAACTGGTTACAACGAACTATGGAGGACTGAGTCTCTACTGTTTTTTTTTTTGAAACTAACATATAAGCACAGTATGAGTTAGTCTTATTTAGTTTGGTGAGGATCTTGGGTAAATATCAAATATGAATCAGCACAACATTATTGAACAGCTTAATTGAGGTATTTTAAAGTTCAAAATATATAAATACGGGCATAACATTTCAGGCTACTAGTACCACCTTAAAACCGAATAAAAATGTTAACATATGATGATACGTTAATAAGAAAGCAATCTATTTGCAAACTAAAGCAGTAGAAAATATATTGTTGGCATCCCTATTCTATTGTGTACAATTTTTTTAGAAGATTGATCGCAAAATTCAGAGGATTAAGCATAGCCAAATCACTTGATATGCTGTCTAAAGTAGTTACTCTTAAAATCTACAAAAAAAACTCCTCACAATCTAAACAGTTTATACTTAGCTATGGTATTAAAAATGTAAACACTTGTAAAGAAGCCTATTTTAAGATTTGATGTATTTGTATTGTGGTAATCGACACATAATTATCCTAGTTGATAGATTTTTCTAACTGGGAATATATATGTATAACACACACACACACACACACGTATAGTACATGTATATGAAATAAGGCAGAGAAAATGTTTTCTAATTCTATATGTTTTAAATATAATGTCTAATATAAATAGCAAAAATAATATTTAAAACCTGGGATAAGATTTTCTTAAATACATAATAAATTTTTCATAACATGCAGATATAAACATAAAAAGAATACATCATTCTAAAGGAAACTTAAAAGATTAGAAGTTAAATACTAAAGCATATAATGGGTACTGGGTGAATTTAATACAATTTTCAGTCAAACACATCAATTCTAGAATAGAATAAATCATTTTTAGTTACATCAGTAAAATAAACTCATTTTGAAGTGAATGGAAGCATCATTCTTTATTTAAAAACATTAAAACATTTTAATTTATTTTATTGAGATATAATAAAGCATAACTTCTTTAAAAAGAAAAACTCAGATAATTGATAGACAAGGCTTAAGGTCTTGGTACTAGAGTTAATACATTAAATTCTTATTAGATGTATTATTTTCAATAGAGAATTTTTATTCCATTATTTTCATATGTGTTTACTTAATTATAAAAGTAATCAAATTATCTATTTAAAATATAACTGGCCTAAATAAATCATAGCAGTAGGAGAGAAAATGACAATAAACAGGAATTAACTCACACTAAGACTTAATTGAGCTGACTCCAGGGGTTAGATATACATCTCTACATGAAACACATTAATATTAGATTATGATAGCATTAACAGGGATAAAAGTCTTGGCCTCAACATTGACTTTTAAAAGCAAAACCTTTTGTGACATAAATTATAGAATTAATTAGTAACAAAATATTTTGAGTCAATTCAGGAAAATTTACATAGTAAGTTTTCTAGTGTTTAAAAAAATATTCCCTCTTAGGAATTCCAGATGAATTTTGGCTGCTAACAGGGGATTTTTCTAAGACTTAGAAACAGGAAAAATTCAAAGGTTTTTTACAAAGATTATGTAGGTTAGTCTTATAACTATTTCCTGGAGTTACTTGTGTAAATTTCAGTAATCAAGAATGTGTGTGTGTGTGTGTGTGTGTGTTTCAGGGAGAAAGAGAGATCATCCTATCCACACAAAAAGTCAGGTGATAAATTTAAAATTCTAAATGTTACTCAATTTTCTTTGATTATATTTCCTTATAATTATGCCAACAATTAAGAAAAATTGAGAAACTGAGTAATACTTAGAATTTTAAATTTATCGTCTTGCTTTAGGCAAGGACAAAATGATACTACATTTTTGATTAATTGTCATAGTATTTATTTCAAAATTCATCTAAAATAGGGTAGTATGTGTATACATTTCATGGCAAGGACTGTTTTATACACTTCACATCTTTCTGATAGAGATAAATGCATCACGATGACCTTTATATCATTTTGACATTATTCTGTCTTTTTTTTTTTTTCCTGATGCTTTCTTCAGATCTGAAAACAAGGGATGCACTAGAGTTACAATCTCATCTTATTTGACAAGTTCTGAGGATTTTGTGGAATAACAAACTCATGGGAAAATTATCTAAAGAAATGTTTATCTAGACCTTTGACCTCAATGCTACATTTTTTATTAGATAATAGTTGTATAAAATCTGTAAATCATAACATGATGAATTGAACTCTACATCTGAGGAAGCATGACTTTGGTTAGAAAAAATTATCCTTAAATAAAGAATGTGTTTCTAGTTTTGCCTTCTAGAAGATTGAGTGGGCCATAATATCCATTGCAAATAATATTTTGGACCATTTTCTGCTGATGATCATCTTTTCTAAATTAAATATCTAAAACCTGTAATATCATAATTCAATTTTCCATAGACAGTTGTGACCAATGCAGTAATTTGCAGGAAATCAATTTAATACAGATACAGATCTCAAGAAAAGATAAAGAAATGATTTGTCTACTGAGGGATTTATAGAATCTCGTGTTGTACTTCTGAGAGATTCTACCATTAGCACATTTATGATTTAGAATGGAAATCTAAAATTATCTAGTATAACCTCCTACTCATTGTGAAATCCCCAAATTAATACAATACATTATAGTTTCCATTGTTCATGTTTAATTTTAACATGACAAATAATTACAAGTAAGAGATTTGAGAAGTTATGTTTAAAATAAACTTCTGTAAGTAATTGACTACAACAGTTTCTGAAATATTGTCACATTACAATATTTACCATGTATATGACACCTCCCTATAGCATAAGTTCATCTAAGATTGCAAATGTTATGCCCTACCTTCTCTAGGATGCCATTTCATATATGATCCATACTGTCTCTTGTATCTCTCTCTAAGTTCTAACTACTTTATCATCTCTAAATATGCATAGGCCCTACTGTATGCCTTTTTAATTTGAATGTCATGTTCTTTCCTTGTAAATTCTTCAGATAATATCTTTGCTTTCACAACAATTTTATTTAGCATGCACATTTGTAGCCAACTATAAATTTGAATATTCATTTTATGTATTGCTGACAATTTCACAATTGTCTATGGTCAATATAAATCAGCGAAATTGACTTCATTCACTTATTTATCTGTTTATTTTTTCCGTGAATAAAATACTGAGTTTTTTTATGAACTAAGTAATTTATTCTAAGGCTTAGGTTTCAAGACAGGCACATTTCTATGCCTACAGGCCTAATATACATTTGGAAAAGAGAATTATTATATAAATAATGAATTGTAAATATGAAACTTTACTCAAAAGGAGAGATACAGAGTGACTAATCCTGAGAGTCAAAAGCTGAAGAGTCAGGGAATGATTTTCTATCTTTTGGGCTGCCATAACCAAATACCATAGACTAAATGGCTTAAAAAACAGAAATTCATTTTCTCACAGTTCTGGAGGCTGAAAGTCCAAGATCTAGGTGCTATCTTACTCAGTTCCTGGTGAGAGCTATCTTTCTGGCTTACAATGGCCACCCTCTCACTGTGCCCTCATACGGTCTTGCCTTTGTGCGTGAACATTGAGGAAGGGAGGGTAGAAGGGAGAAAGAGAAAGAGAGAGATACTCTCTGGCGTTTTTTCTCATAAGGGCAGTAATCCTATCATGAGAGTCCCACCCTCGTGATCTCATCTAACACTAATCACCTCCCAAAGGCCCTGTCTCCAAATACTATCAAACTGGTGTTTAGGGCTCCAACATATGAATTTTGAGGAAACACAAACATTTAGTCCATAATGTTCCCTAACAAAAATTACATTTTCACTGAAACCTAAAAGTGAAGAGAGGTGACAATGGGAAGGCAGAGGCAGATGCTTTTATGAAAGATTTGAGTTAAAAATAAACACAAAACATTCGATTAACTAAAACAAGACTATTAATCTTAGAGCCTGGTAAACAAGACAGAAGGAATGGCATAAGATAGAGATGAGAGAGGCAGAGGTCAGATTCATCCTATTTTTAACATCGGGCTTAATGTTAAAAGCAAAAATAATAGTGATGGGCTTTAAGCAAGGGAGTAGTTAAAATCTCCTTTGTGCTTTTCAAATAAATTAGTTAAAGTAAGTTTGAAAGCATATGAGAAGATTATTGTATACATACAACAAATAGTTATTTTGGTTTGTATTAGAACGGTGTGGTGACAAGTGAACAAATTTGAGAAATAGGGTTTGGCAATCAATTAATCTGTAATCAGATAGGAGGTGAAAATAAATGCTACTCTTTGTATAAAATTCCTATTTCTGATGTGAACATCTCCTGATATATTACTACCAAATAGTAAGATGGGGAACTTTTGGAGGAGCATGAACACAAAGTCCATTTGTGAATGTTGTTCCTAGTTTTAGTAAAAATATTATATCTTTTTCTAATATCACTACCTTGTACTGGAAATGAGCTTCCTAGATCACACCAAGTTTGAGACCCTGATTTTTTATTTTTGACTACTTTTAGAAGGGACTAAGAGGCTTACATCTGAGTTGCAGACCTAGAACTGTGTCCTAGCCATTCCCAAACAGGCTGTTTTTAGTAATTAAACAGAAAGTATAAAATCAGAATAGGTGACTGAGTGCAAATCACATTTTTTGGTTATTGTAGATCCTAGTTAAGTTACTTTATCTAGCCCCCAGCTTTGGCCATCAGATTATTACACATTCATAACTTTCTCTATTTGACACATTCTATACCCCCTGGGTTACTTCTCCAATATATAGATGATTTGGGACTTTTGAATCACTATCACACTCTTCAATACTATTCCTGTATTAATTTTTGGAAATTTCAGTATACACTTATTCTTTCAACAATCTAGTTCCTTAAACTGTTCTTCTTTAGTAATCAGTGATCTTATCCTCCAGCCCTACGTGACCACTATCTACCATCACACTCTAAAGTTTGTCATCACCAATAACTGCAACTCTGGTACGATTCCAAGTTCATGCATGTTATAGTTATATGTATCGACTTGGCTAGACCGTAGTGTCCAGTTATTCAATCAAACAGTAATCTAGGTATTGTGAAGATATTTTGTAGACATGGTTAACATCTATCATCAACTGACTTTAAGTAAAGGATAACTTTGATAATGTGGGTGAACCTCATTCAATCAGTTGAAAGCTCTTGAAAAATTGAGGTTTTTCTAAGTAGAAGAAATTCTATCTCACAAATTTGACATCAGCTCTTAGCCAAGACAGTTTTCACTCTGCCAACCTGCCCTATGAATTTCAGTCTTCCAAGCCCCAGAAATTAATTACATAAGCCTATTCTTTGAAATAAATCTATTTCTATCTCTGTCTATGTATCTATATCTACCTATCTATCTATCTATCTATCTATCTATCTATTTAGATAAATATATAGATAGGTGGATAGATAGATCTAGCTGAATATATACATATGTGTGTATATATACATATATACATATATACATATATACATATATATACATATACATATATATACACACAGACATATATATAAAAGATACACACACATACACACACATGAGAATACATAGGACCAGCTCTGCTTTTGCTTTCCTGGAGCACCCTGAGTGGGACAGTGCATCTCTCTCTGAGCTTTACCTAATGTTCATTTAACTCCAATGAGATCTCTCATATATTGATAATCTTTTCTGTCACTTATTTCTATGCCTTTGTTCTTTCTTGCTCTCTTATCCAGTTTAAATTCCATAGCAAATCAATGTAATCACTCCCTTGAATATATATGCTCACTTGCCTTGTACTCTGCTTTCTTATTCATCTGAACTCAGAAAATTCACAACCTTAGTTATACCTAACTCAGCCAAACTCTGCACATACATCTGCAGCCATTCAAATGAGGGTAGCTGGAGAAAACACTCTAGAAACATACTGATTTGTCATATGTTAAATTTGTAACTTAAAAAGCTCATGTAGGCTCTTAATGCTTCTTGTCCATTCATATCCCCAATGTCCTAGATGATTAGTTTACATCTTACCATTTTTCCTCAAATGTCCACCACCTCCTTTTACATTTTCTTTCATTTAATGACCTTGCTTTCTGTTTTACAGAGAAAATTGAAATAATCAGAATATTCCCATAGTGTATATTCCCATTGTTGCCTCTACTTGAGCTGATATATCCAATCCTAAGCTTCTGTGAGTACTAACTCCTAATTTTTTTTTATCACTGTATAGTTCTCCAGAAACTTATTTGTGGCTACAAGAGTTATCTTTGCTGGGTGTGCTTGGTTGGAGACACCAGCCCACTCATGTCACTGGTAAATTATTCTTAGCCAATGACTGATACAAGAGCATGGACCTCAGTTACTTTTCTTACTTCCTCATGTTTTTGGTTGTTTTTCTTTGTTCCCCGACTCCCTCCCCGCCCTGCCCCCCGCTGAGAGCACTCTTTGGATAAATCACTTGCATAAGAATTCCCATCTTAATCTCTGTTTTAGAGAACTTATCTAGAACACATAGATTACATCATGTACCAGAATCTGTACTCATTTACTCTGGATTTTATTTTGTTACTACAGTATAACTATATTTCCATCTGAAGATATTCCCAATATATTTGCAGTAGATTTCATTATCTTGCTCATACTCGGGGGCATTTCTAGAATTTTCTCCTGTTTCTCCTACAGTGATAATATTTATCACTGTCATTGACACTCAACATTCTGAAGTTTCTTTTAAAAATTATTTTTTCTTATCCTATTTCTCTCACCTATTACTTTGCTATTTGCTTCTCTTTGCAATACCTCTCAAAATTGTTGACTGTATCTGATGTCTTCAACTCTCCTTTTCTCATTTTCTCTTAAACAAATGAAGTAAACATCTAAAATAAGATTTTAGAAAACAGGATTAAACCCTAAGAATATCAAAAGCAATTAGTTTATGAACTAACAATACAAGTTATGAGTCATGAACAATTTAAGACATTTTCATGGTCTGAACCATGGATGTCAATATTCCAGATTCTTTATTCTCTTCCTGATCTTTTCAACCTCATATATAATTTGAAAACCATGGTAATACATAAAAATAAGTGTAAATGGTTCTCAAATCCATATTCTAGCCTAATATCATTTTTGCTCATTAGATTCTAGAGCTAAATGATTGAACCAAGAGTTAATATAGTGCCAACAGCTGTATCAATCAAGAATGTGTTTCACTACTAACAACAAAAAACCCCTTCACATAACAGTAGCTTCCCCTCTAGATTCTGCTTCCATCATCCAGACAGGAGGAAGAGGGAAGGGCAAAAGACTGCAGAGAAATGTCAAATGAATTGGTCTACCTTTAAAAGACTTTTTTTCAGAAGTCTTTGCCGGTATCTTCCATATAAATACAAAGGATTAGAATTGAATTACATAGTCACTTCCAACCACAAAGAAATCTAGAAGTTGATGATTTTTAACATCACTGCAAAAAAACAACTTATTTTGGTTGTCTTTTCAATATAATTTCTTTCAAGTTTTGTATGTAATAGTTTGTAATAGTATATAAATCATAATTATTGTTAATCACAATGAGATTATTATTTTGCTGAAAATGGAAGCACACAAAAATCAGTAATTCATTACAATTATTTAAACTATAAAGTGGTGAGATATTTACTAATAATTTAAGAAAGTGACATCCTTATAGAAATCCTAAAAATGACAGAAATTTCATTCTACATAATGAAAATAGAATAATTTAATGATAAAAGTGTAACATGTAGGAAAATGAACATAATTCGTAGAGATATCTAAAACAATTTGAGTGAATTCAGAATCTGTTAACTTCTAATTAAATACAAGTGGGATAAATATCCTATTTTTCTATTGTTTTGGGGAAAAGGAGAAGAAAAATCTAAAAATAAAATTATTCTAAAATAATCTGAAGTAAAAAAAAAGAAACAATAGAAATTAAAATGCCAAAACAATAAGAATACTCAGCAACTATACCACCAGATCATACAATAAAATTAGAATAAGCAAAGGCCAAAAGTCAATGTAACATAATGGGGGGAAATGGGAAGAAGAATGAATATTTATTTATTAGGTGTTTGATAAATACTTGGTTTTAATTAAAGTATTTTTTTAATTTTATCATGTTTCCTCCCCCCCAAAAAAGTGAAGAAATTTGAAATGCAGCGGTGGGCCTCCAATTAAAAGGGAAATGCATTGGTAGATTTGATTATTTATTTATTTATCTATTTATTTATTTATTCTAATTTCTTCTGAACTTTGAATTAAAGTCTTGCCTATGTGCTGCCTGAATCCTTGGCACCCGTAAATTAATATATTGCAATCCCTAAAATGAGCAATGGAAGTGGAAGCTTCAGAATTACTGTAGAGGAAGAGAAATCTTGTTATAAAAGTAAACTCAATAAGTGTTTGAATAGAACTTTACATAAAATTAATTTTAATAAAATTAATTGCTCACATCCAAAAACGAGATAGGACAATAAATATTTAAGTGGAAGGAAGGTTAAGATCTTATCTTTCCAAGCTAACTCTAGACACTATTGCTGCTGATTCAAACTTTTATTTACATTTGATTCCAGTGGCCGGACTTGAGAATTCTATATTCTTAAATTAGGATTATTGACAACCCACCATGACCTTTTTAAAACCCATATCATGTCCCTCTTCTGCCCTCATTTGGTAAGTATTGATTCTTTCTCTGTTGGTGAGATTTATTGTTGCGGGAAAATAAAAAAAAAACAATACAGTGAATTTTAAGCAGTTTGGTAACTTTTTCTTATCAAAACTTGATGAGTATTCAAAAATTATTTAAGAAGGTAGATTTTTTTTTCAATGGTCCTTGAAAGGAAAATATTTACAGGAAATGAACATGGCAAAGTGGCAAACTATTTCTGCTCTTGTCCTGTGAACCAGTAATACTGAAAATATAACTGCCATTACAATAGGAAAAAACAATCTCAATCCAACTGTACTTTCTCTTTTAATGTTAAAAAAGAAGTTTTAGATTTATCGGTATCCATGGTACATTCTTATTTTAAAATTATCTATATAGACATAAAAGTCACAAGTCTTGTGATTCCAACCCATTCCACTGTGGTGTAGTTTGATATGTGAATTTTGTTATATTATGTTTCTACTAACATTTTTGATAAGAAATTCCATTTTGAATGAAATGGCTATCAATTAAATTTTATTGCAGAAACATATAGTAAAGTATCTCACTTGCCATATTTTTCTTTACTCGTGTATTTATTAATGTTGAATATATTACATTAAAGACACAATCATAGAATGCTTTAATTCAATCTCTTTTTGCAAGAGCTGGAAATAGAAACTCAGGTTTCTGTGTTAAAATTATTTGTTCAGTTATTTAGTATCAGATATTTAACAGCATCTCCATAAAACCACTTTTATTCCCTTTGAGAAAACAAAAACTCAGAGATTAAAATGTAGAAATATTTATATCGAAATACCTCATACACATTGCTATCTTAGATTTCATTGAAATTGCATTTGGGAGAAACCACATTATGCTCTGTTTGGGTTGTTAGGGGATCAGCATTATGTTTGGACTACTGTGCAGTTCATACTTAAGCGTGTGTATGTATATGTGTGTATCTTTTGGTTTATAATCCTAAAAAATACCAAACTGTACCAATTTTTCATTATCATCAATTAAGTACTTCATTAAGGGCTGCAAAAGTTTCATTCACACTCAACTTTACTAGGTGCGGTAGTACTTGACAATGGATTTATTTTTCCAGCTCTAGCTTTAATAGAATTACGTTTCCATGAAAATATTTTGCATGGAATAAAAAGAATCTTTGAGCTCCTAAAAAGCAATGGTGTACAATATATTCTGCAAAATTTATCCCTATTTCATTGTAGTGACCATCTACAGATACTCAGAAACAGCAGAAAAAATAACCAACCCATAGAGGTATCTAAAGTTGTAATGTAAGTGGCAATGGCGGCAAATGAAGAGAAAAGTGCAGCAAATTTTTCTAGGTATGAAAGTGTAAAGGGGATGGAAGTCCAAAGTGTGCAATAGTGAAAATAACTGGGTTGAAAGATGAGCAGAAGAAGATAATCAGGTGATAAAGTCTCTCTAATCCTAGAGAAGACTTGATGATAAAACTACAGTGTTCAATAAAGTATGCTAGTGCACTAAGAGCTGAGACTGAAAGGGAGAGACGATATCTGAAATGAACAAGTTAAACTGAGGTTAGAGTAAGTTAAAGAGAATTGCAAAGGCTATGAACTGGTAGAGAATTGAAGGAGAAAACTGTAGTAACTCCTGATAAATGGTTTTATATGGACTATTGCTCAGGAGCTATAAGCTAACAGGCAAAGTAAAGTTGGGTTTTGGACTTTTCATCTCTGTTAGTTTCAGTCCTAATCTCATTTTAAAATAGGCTTGTCACAGCTGCCCAAGGATCATTATATGATCTAATAACTTTTGAAAACCATAGCATGCCAAAAAATACATAATTTTATTTTGTTTTGGTCTCTTCTCTCCTCTCTTTTCTTTTCTCACATCCTCTATCATCCCTTATTCTCTCTCCTCTCCTGCTTTCCTCTCACTTTCCTTTGCCTTCTTTTTCTGTTACTTCTCTCCATCTCTCCTCCCTTTCTTCTTTCATCAATATAAGAACAATTACTGTGTATACACTGGTTCAGGTATTAGTTTTCCTGCTGGTAGTATACCCCTCTCCAACCTGCTTTAACAATATATCTTGCATAATCTCACCAGATAAAATTTCCTAGGATAAAATTCTGGCCTCCTAAATTCATTTCCCAAAATGCATTATAAAATAGCTGTTTATTACCTATTGAAAATATTTCTAAATTTTGGACTCATAGGAGTCTCAATAATTTACCCTCAATTGGTATTTCATATTATCATTCCTACATTCTTGTGTTTACTATATCTTAATAAAATAAATATTTTATTATTCTTCAACCTTGCCTTATGCTAGTGTTTCTAAAACTTTTTCTCAAAGTTCTGCTAATGGTAGAATTAAGCAAGTAAATATACTGATTGTCCTGAACAGAATGAGTAATTTGTTAGAAGACATTTTGTTTACATTATGGTCCCATGTAGATCCATTTTTAATATAAGAAGTTGTATTTGTTGGTATTAGAAGGCAAGCAAAAATCAATGTTTTCCATCGTTTAAGAGAGATATGATTGTGAGAGATGTCATTTTCCTTAATCTATCAACTTTTGAAGAATAAGACCATTTAAAAGAGTTGATTTTCTATGATTGTTACAACACAGCTTGTTTATATTTTTTGTCGCAATATTTTGAAAATCCTAATTCATTTAAATCTGATTATTTATGTTATTTTTTCACTGTTTCACAAGTTTATTCAGGATTATCACAGGTATACAAAGTTCATAAACCTCTCAAATATATGGTATGAAAATTAATCAGACTACTAATGGTAGGAATAGCAATAAATGAACCTTCCTGGTGGGAAGTACAAACACTTTACATGGCAGAATAATGAAATCTCTGACCATTAGTATCTCTTATTTTTTAAGAAATGTCTGTGAAATAATATTTAATTGCAAAAATTTAACTGATAATGGTCTCTTTTTAATTACTAATGCTATAACTTTCATCACATTTAATTAAAAAGTATCTCAAATGACCAGTAGTATCTATGATCTATTTTTTTTTTGCCAACTCATGATCTTCATTTTAATGACTTTGATGATGACCTGTATAGTAAAAACATTAAAAATTTTGTTGATTTTATACTGAAAATACCTTCTAATTAAGTGGAGTTTTCGAGCTATATAATTATATATCATCTATGAATTAATTCCTTAGTATTAATTTCAGCAAAACAAACCAGCCCAACATTTTGTGACTTTAAATAAAAATTTATTATTGTCTATCACAGTTCTGTGAATCGACCAAGTTCAGTTAAGCAGTTTTTATTTAAGATTTCATACAGTTGCCATTGGATAGTGCCTCTGGACATCTAGACTCTCCACTGAACTTGAATGTGCAAGGTGGCAAAATTGCATGGCTGGCAGCTGATGCTGACTATTGGCTCAGGCATGAATTAGGTTTGGGAACTGACCTGTCTACTAAGGATATTTCCATTTGGCTTAAGTCTCTCAACATATGGTGTCTGAGTTCAAAAAGAGTATCTTCAAATCAATATTCCAGAAGGCTCAAGTAAACGCATCATTTCTGCTGTATTCTATTGCTAATAGCAGTCTCAGGGCCTATGCAGACTCAACAGCCTGGTGAACTAGATTCTTCTTGTTTAGAGAATCACAGAATCATATTGGAGAACAACATGTATAATAGGAGATTTTGTTTAAGTCCTCTTTTCAATATTCAATCTGGAACATTTCTCTCTGATTATAACAATTCACATCTTTCCTACATGCAAAATATATTTATTCTTTCCTCCAAAATATATCATTACATCATTAGTTCAAGTCCAGGCATCAGCACAAAGTCCAGGATCTCATCATCTCAGGTCAAGGTGCAGATGAGGCTCCTTAGGATCAAATCTGCAAGTACACAACTCTTCTCATCTGGAAACCTTTGAGCTGAAGAGACAAATTATCAGTCTCTCCTATATTCAACATGTAATGATGAGGCTAGTGTATATTTTGATGCTCCTATTAGGAATTATAAAAAATGGGATGTACATAGAAGTCACTGATCCATAATAATTGTGAAATGCAGCCAGTTACACACAGCAGTTCTTTGATTAGGGCCCAGTCCTTCCCCTTTGAAGTGATTTTCTACAGTTTAGGTTTTACCTTCTGACCCTTGCTTCTGACTCTGTCATTTTTTTCTCTTTAATTAGAAATGACCCGTGTTTACGGCTGAGTACATTTCCTAGTCTGCTTTCTATGCATAGAAGTTGGAGTCATTTTGAGCCACCTTCGTCATTTTTATTACAACGTGATGTTTTCCCAATACAATTCTCTTAAAATCAATGAAATTATTTTATGTGTATGGATAATATTGAGATTTACTCCATTGGACAAGAGGCACACCCTCAAAGTTTTTTGAGACAGGCCCTTTCTGATATGGACTAATTGTCAGGGTACTGTGGGACAACTTTAGGATTTTTAAAAGACTTGTGGTTTATCAAAGGAAGTTGGGTTTGGTTTGGCATGCCCTTATGAAGAAACTTAGATACCCTTTCATCTAGCTCAGGATTAGCAAACTATGGCCCATGTGCTAAATTTGGCCTAGGACTTTTTTTTTTTTTGTAAATAAAGTTTTATTGGAACACAGCTATGTCCATTCATGCATGTATTGCCTATGGCTGCTTTCTCTCTACAATGACAGAATGAATGTTGCTGCATAGATTGTATGACCAATAATATCTAAAATACTATCCGGTGTTTACAAAAGAATTTGCTGACTCAGGTCTAGTTGAGATGGCTTAATAGGTCATAACTTAAATCTTTCTGATGTCTTAGCGAAAGAGTTTATGGTCACCTATGCGATAAAAAAGTTACCCTATGATTATGTTTTGCCTGCAGCATCCTGGATTTTATTTTTCCCATGCTGTTGTTTTCCATTTTAAAAAGGTTTTTGCTGGATTGAAAGACTTATAGTGGAAAATATTATTATTTTCTAGCTCAACAACTTGTGGCTTCTTTATATTTTGGCTAAATTCTACTTAAAGTCAAACATTTAGAGCCTTACCTTATCTCTCTATATTTCTTCCTCTTATATGCTGCTGAAATTTTGTTTGAAAATCTCTGTAATCAGATCCAAAATATCTAAAGTAAATTTTCAATTTTCCATGTAACTGCATGCCGCAGTTCTGCTAAATTTCTGCTACACATGTCATCTTTATTCCAGTAAAGATTTCTTGTAAGAATTTTCTGTGTCCTTCCTGTTCTCATTAACAGTCTTCTTAAGAATTTTCTAGCCTCTATCCACATACCAGTCAAAAGATGAAGTCTTACCTCATAAATTCATGAATTCATCTAGAACTAGTAGCTGTTTTAAGAGTAAATTTGAAAAAAATTACTTCCCTCCCCTAGATTTTTATTTCTTCTTGAGACAATTTCAAGAATCTATACTTATCAAAAATATTGATTTAACATAGGTTTTTAAATACATGTTTAAGTATATATGACATTTTGTATCTTTTCTCTATCATCTTCATTTTTATTGTGTGTTCTAAAATTACTCTTAGATACGCATACCAGAATTACGTCTATTTTTTAAAGATAATTAATTGGTTGAATTGATTTTTCAAATTTGGTGTGTGGAGGAACTAATTCAATTATTCTAGCTTTCAAATTTATTAGTTTCCTTTTCCTATGTATACTGATTTACTTTTATGGTTCCCTGCTTTCCTAATTTAAATTCTGAATAATTTATTTTGATTTTTTTCTAAAATGTAACTCTTTTCATTTTATTCTACTACTTCATTCAGCATCATGAAAGTACATTTTAAGCATTGCGCAATAATATTTTAAGTGAATTGTTGCTTAGTTTTTATAGAAGAATAAATATCTAGGTTTGCGCCGATGTATCTCTACATGATAAAAATACATGATGAATTTTGAGGCATTTTTAAAGTCTGTATATTATTATCTGATTGGTACTGCTTAAGACAGATTCACTGGGCATGATTTGGATAGTGCTTTGATCTAACTCACTGTCATTTCATCACTAAGAGCCTTAGGGACAATACTATTTCTGTCAAAATTAACATGATTTCAAGTTGTTATTTTCTCTCATTTAAAATTATTTTTAAAAAGTCAAAAATGAAAATGATAGGTAATTAAAATTTAAAAATTACACATTTCAATTACTCATTATGGAAGACCACTTAGCTAAGATTAAGCCTATATTTGTGAACTTAAGCATAATTTCAAAAGGAATTTTAATGAATTGATTATATCTGAATTTTAAACAAATGTTTGAAAAATACAAGCAATACAATGTAAAATTATATATTCTTTTAAAAAGAATTTTTATTTATGTGCTAACCTTTATGTACCCTATGAGAACTTATATCTTTTTCTACATTTCGAAAAATATGAACTCTCTCCATGCATTAGAGGTATTAGTATGATCTATATTTATATGTGTACAATATGACTTCACAGTAATATCACAGTTTTCAATAACATATGTAATTTGTCTTAATCTTGCTACTTTAAGCATAAATATTATGATGGTCCACTTCATCATGCTGAGTTCTTCTATTGCAGATGTGCAATAAAGCCTGTTAAGAGCACAAAACGTCAGATTTTCCAAAATTGCTATCTTCTACTTTGACCTCTTGCCTGAATTCCACTCCCATGAATGTATATTACTAGTTTTGTATGTGACTATCTTTGTATCTGTAGATGTAACATGGCATAGGGAAAAATACACAACAGATAAAGTTCCTCTCTCTGTGTTATTGTGAAAGGAGCCAGCCAGTAAATGCATAAATCTCTAATATTTTGCCAGGAGCAGACCTATGAAGGAAAATGAAGTGGAAAGTTACGTTTCCAGAAATGGTATAAAACATCTTTCTAATCAACTCTCCTGCTGAGATTAACTAGGAAAGCAGAAAAAATTATTTTTAAAAGTATCCGTGTAAAATACCAAGGGAGTAAGGATTGTGACACCAAGATCCCAAAGAGAATGGAAGTCCAATAAATGATCTCAATATCGAGTATGGCTTTTTTCATCAAGGCATTTGATGATTCAAAATCAGAGACTGGAAACCTAAAAGAGGGAATAAAGTTTTCGGCAAAATCATGGAGTTGGAAAATGAAAAATGGTGTTCATGGCCCATTAAAGATCATGGGCCCTAATAATCACCCCAGGCTCTCAATTGAGACCATAAAGGGCTACCAAAAAGATAAAAGTTATTAAGGTGTTGGCCAATCCTGAAAGACATTGAAACAAGTTCAATTTAGTGCAACCTGCATTTAGAATAAGATGAACTGTCCGTGGCCATCTGCTTTATGGAAGAAAAAGTATGTCTTCTTTGGAGATTTGGAGAGGATAATGTCTTGGGATTCTTTCATCTGTTATCTAAAAAAACATGCAAGCAAAAGAAAAAAAAAAGAAAGAAGAAAGAAACTAACCAACATATACAAAAAGAAGAATTGACTCAAAAGCATGTGAAAGAACAGATAATAGAGTCAAATCCTCGGTACTTCCAGATACAGCAGCACTTTAAATAAATATAACACAATTGCCAAATAATTAAATTACATGGTTGGGAATTTTAGGAAATAACAGTATAAACAAAATCTAATAAAATATCTAGATATGAAAGCAATAATAATTGAAAATAAAACCTATCTACCTATCTGTATAATAAGATTTTAGCCAATTAGAAGATAAGCCAGTAGAAAATATATATCCTGAAGTGCAAGAAGACAAAATAAGAGAAACACATAAAAGTATAACAGATATTTGGCTCAAAGCAGAGAGTTTTAACATGTATGTAAAGTACCTAAGAAAAGGTAAATGAGAATGGGTTAAAAATAACATATGAATATATGGTAGTGGAGAGTTCTTCTAAATTGCCTGGAATCCCAATACCCTGCCCCTTCTCTCTTTCTCACACACACAAAAACAAAACAAACAAAACAAAAGAAAACAAAACAAAAAACAGAAAAGCAAAAAAAGTCTAAGAACATTATACCAAATCTAAAAACCAAAAGGCATGGAAAATTAGGACTATAGCCAAGGAATACAGACATTTTATCTTAAAAATATAAGGTAAACAGCGAATTTACTGAGAAAAACACATGCAAGCCAGAAAACAACAAATTATATTATAAAGTACTCAGAAAAAATGACTATGAATTAGAGTTCTACACTTACAGGAAAGATTTAGTTTTTGGGTAAGTGGAAAATAACCTAAGATTTTATATCAAAGATGCAAGAAGAAATGAAAACTGATAAACTAATAAGCATTGTGTAAATCTTAATAATTTACCACCTGCATAAAACAAAGGAATAACATTTTATGACATGTTAAAAATACAGAATTGAAATATATGGTAGTGTAGATGATAGGATAGATGATAGAAAACATGTGAGATCCTTCATTATCTGAGAAGTGATGTATGATTGGATAAAGAAGATGTGGTACATATATACAATGGAATATAACTCAGTCATAAGAAAAGATGAAATATTGCCATTTGCGACAGCATGGCTAGATCTTAAGATAATCATGCTAAACGAAATAAGTCAGACAGAAAAAGTTGAGAACCATACGATTTAACTCATATGTGGAATATAAAACTGAAAGCTACAAATGAACAAGACAAACAAAAACTCATAGACACAGAGAAGGGTTTAGTGGTTTCCAGAGGGAAAAGGGGTGGGAAGGAGGTAGATAAGAGTAAAAGGGGTCAAATATATAGAGACAGAAAGAAATTTAACTTTGGGGGAGTGAACACAATGCAAAATACAGATGCTGTATTATTGTACACTTGAAACCTATATAATTTTGTTAACTAATTTCATGCCAATAAATTCGATTTAAAAAGGATTGAACAGCTAAAAATCGAATAGAGGAAAAAGTGGAATATAAAACAATTAATCTTAATGAATTTTTTTTAAAATGAGAGGAAAAATAACAAAATATAGGCATGAAATTAAAAAAAATGGTAAGATTCGGCCTAAATTTCAACATATCAGTAAATAATAGAATGAAGAACGCAGTTAAAAGTTTTTCAGACAACATTAAAAAATTAAATTGAGCATTATAATATTCATACAAGAAATGTAATAAATGTTGACAATAAAAATGAGAAATAAAATATACTATTGAAACACTAAAAAAATATCGAGTTACATTAAATATCAGACAAATTAAACTTAAATCAAAGAATATTACTTCAAAGAAAAAGGGATCTTTTAAGATAATAAAAATATTAATTCACCAGGATTCTATAAGAATTTCTATGCACCTAATAACATAGTTTTAAATGTATACAACAGAAATATATAAAACCAAAAGGAGAAATAAATCTGAAATCAGTGAGAGATTTTTAACTATGCTCAGTAATCAAAAGAACAGCACAAAAATATATAAGTATATAGAGAATTTGTAAAACATAATAAACAAAATTGTTTAATTGCCATATAAATAACAATTAAACTCAGCAATTGCAGAGCACATATTATTTTCAAATGCATATGAAACACTGATAAAATTATCCATATGGTAGACTATCGAGCAAGTCTCAACACATTTCAAAACACTGATAAAATAGAGTATGTCTTCTGATCACAGTAAAATTAAACTAGAAATTAATAGATGAAAATAAGCACAAAATCCCCATATATTTAGAAATAAACCAATATACTTTAAAAATCGTGGGTCAAAAAACGCTCACAATGGACATGATGAAATATTTTAAATGGAAAACAACATAGTACATACAACATCGAAAGAATTTCATTGAAACAGTGCTTAAGGAGAAGTGTAGCGCATAAAACACATTTTATATATGAAGGAATGCTGAAAATCAAAACTCTATGCATCCACTTTAATGAATTAGAAAACAAACTATAAATTATACTTCTAAGAAGAAGGAAGGAAATAATAAAGATAACAATTACTATAATAGAAAACAAATGTAGAAAATAGAAATAATAGAAAAGGCTAACAAATAATAGAAAAAGCTAACAAATACAAAAACTGATTGTTTTACAATAGTAATGCAATTCTAAACTTGAAAGAAGATAACTTAAAAAGAACAAACAAAAAACCTATGTCAAGAATGAATGGGGGATATGGTTACATCATAAATGTCTTCCAGTATTTGCAAATATATCCTATTCTTGTACCATTAACTTCCTTAATCCTAATTGTCATTACATTTTGACTGTTGTAGAAATTTTGAAACAGTCCTGCAATGTCTTTGACACCCATCCCATTAAGAGGTGACGATTTTTGACCTTTCCCCTTGAAATAGCTGAGCTTGTGAATACTTTGACCTATAGAACAGGGCAGAAGTGGTGCCATATTACTTCCAAGGGCAAGTCATAAAGGGCCCTATAGCTTCATTCTTATTTGCTGGGAACAGTTACTCTTGGAAACCTAAGTCCCCATGTAAGAAGTCCAGCTAACACGAGTCTGCCATCCTATAAGGAAGCCAAACTGAGATAAAAGGGCAATGTGTACTTGTTCTGGCCAATATCCTAGCTGTGCCCAGCCTTCAAGTGCTAACCCCATGCTGGGTATTGGTGAAGAAGCTTCCAGATGACTTCAGCTCTCAACTCAGGGAATCACCCCTAGCTATATTCCCTGAGCCCTGTCCAAATTTCTGACCCACAAGGTTTATGAGCTTAAAAGAATTGTTCTTTTACCCCTCTGAGTTATTAGATAGTGTGTAATGTTTTATAGGTAAACAGAACACCAGACATCTGAGAAAGGCTTCTTTAATGTTCTTCTACTTCTGTGGTTGCTCTCCTTAGATAATTTCTCCAAATGGAAACCAGAGTCTGATTTTAAAATGACAAATCTGATCACGTTTCTACTTTGTTTAAAATCTTCTGTTGAATTTCCAGTGCTTTTGTCAAAACTGAGTTGAATCTTCCCTGGGGCTTACAGAGCTTTCTGTGGTGTCAGCGCTTACCTAACCTGAACATTAAGATCAAGTCAGGTCACCACCCTGTTACATGCTCTTATACAATGCATACTTTTGTCATTACACTTGCAATAAATATGATTTCACATGTATTTGTGAGATTATGTAATTGATGATTTTCCTTCATTAAGCTATAAAGTCCTTTAGGGCAGAGGCTATGTCTAGTTTTGATTATCATTTTATCCCAGGCTCAAAAAAAGAAGGTTTAAGATACTAGACAGAAGAAGATGATAGAAAGAAAGATATGGATTAATATTTAAGATGGAGGAGTTCTCAATAAATACTTGTTTGCATGACTACAGGATCATCTCATTCTTTGAGATAAAAGGCTTTAGACTGACATCTTAAGGGAATTTATATGAGAAAATTGGGATAGAGCCAGATAAATTAATCAAGGAGGAACTATAATGGCAGGATCCATAAATGAAAAGTAAGGGAAAACACAATTTGCCAAATCTGTGCAGAAGAGGTTTTAAGATGAAATTTATTATTTCTGAGAAGGAAGAGTTTGACAGCTGCTTCAAACTAACAAGATTCCAAAACAAGAATCACTTTAATACTGTCATTTATATGCCCATCGCAATTACAACCACATAAAAAGAAGCATGTATAGCATAATGAAATACTAAAACGTGCCAAATGGAGTAAGGTAGGCATGTCAATCGAAACACTCACTACTTCCTGTGATTTTTTTTCTGTATCAATGACTCACTTGGTTTTGAAGGACAGACTATGAAATCTATGGGACTGAAAGAAATTTTAATGTTAAACTTGATATATTTTTATGAATATAGTACTGATTTTTTTTTATCAGGATACATAGGAGATTATGAGTTTTGAACATGAAGCAGTTTGTTGTTAAGGAATGCTTCCTGATAATATTGAGAACTAATGCCCAATATAGGAATGTTTAAAGTTAGTAGAATTGACAATAGAATTAATGAGATAATTTAATATCACTAGCTTAAGACATAGACATTATTTATATATATATGTTATAAATTGGATGTTTCTTGGATGAAATTTATTTCGTAATAATAAAGAATTAAAAGACAAAGAAAACAATATAAAGCACTCATACTATTGAAGAACATAGTATTTTTTTTTAAATAAAAAGAATGTTCATAGTGTGATAAAATGTCAGCCAGTGTCTCAAAAGATCAAAATTCCCACAGCATTAGTCCAGCCAGTGATATTTACCAGCACTTAGCCATCTACAAGATTTTTGTCAAATACACATAGTTAGGGTCTGTGGCCATGATCATTTGCACAGCTGTAGGGTCTTCTCATAACATCTATTATAGAAGTGATTATTAAATCATATTGTTAATTTATTTTTACAAAATAGGATAGATCTTGATGAAACCACACTAAATTCATCAGAAAGAATATGTGACAGGTGTGACTGACATTACCTGGCAGTCACATCTGTCACTATTAATTGCCACTGAGTATGCCAGAAGTCTTTGTTATTTTCTTGCCTATGATGATTTCCTCTCTGCAGTTTTATCACATAATTTGATTGGTTTGCCTGGTAAATAAGAGTATGAAACTAATGTGTCAGCTGACTTCTTTCTCCTCCTTGAAACAAAATGTAAATACTCTTTTGTAGAATGAGCTATGGTTGTGAGGATGGAAGGTTAGAAGTTAAGTTGAGATCAGTCAGTTATTGAAGAAGAAAGAAAATGGAAATCATTATCATGGTCATTGGGTAGTATAGGAAAATAAAAGAAATTATGAGTAGTGCCCTAAATTTGAAAGTTATGGTGCTTTCATTCATAGAAGGAAAGAAGTATAATCTCTCACTACATTCCTCATCCTACCACAGTGACATTAATAGTTTTGCTGGTATTATTCTATTTCCAAGAATGATAATAGAAGCAACAGCAGCAGTAGTACTAATAGTAGTAATAATAGTAATTGAAGTAGTGACAGTACTAATACTAGTAGTTTTTATCGTATTACTAGTAGTTTTCTAGTATTTGTAGTGGTGGTGTGATGGTGGAAGTAGTGATTGGTATTATTATAGTAGGAATAAAATTCCTAGCTGGGAACAAATAATACACTCATAAAGCTTCTTTGAAGAAAGTTTAATGAAAGATTATTTATAGATCATAGACAGAATAAATGGAATAGATAATGAAGAGACTAATAACACTGGAAACATCCTTGACCCTAGATCTAGGAATGAGTTATGCAAACTCAGTGTCATAGCCATAAATGATGAGCCACCTACAAGAGCTGTGGCTAAAGGTAACTGACATCAGCCGTTTCATGGAGGCAGCTCAGATGTGGGGGTAATAAATACCTCAAATGCTCTCTCCTCCTGCCCCTGATATCCTACAGTAGCTCCCATTGGCAGCATCCAACAGGAAGCCAGAGACGAGAGTGCTCTGAGGAGACATTTCACAGAAAGAGAGCAACCTCCCAGGGCATAAAACAGAAAAGGGTATGAAATGAATTTGGAGAGGCAAATAGTGAATGACAAGCTTAATAAGAACAACCAAAACATGAATGGTTGTATTTACTTTGCATTTATTATGTACCAGACACTGCTCAAGGTTATTTACATGCACTGTCTTATCCTAATAAAAATTACTGCTCCTAATTTATGAATAATAACAATTAAAAAATGAGTTGATCCTACCACATTTCACATATAGGGTGGATATAGATTGCCTTGCATGAGATTTTTAAACATCACCCTCTATAAGAATCAAAGCCTATAATATAAAGTTCTTCTTCACTTTAAATAAAATTGCTACCCCTTATATGAGTTAAGGATGATGCAAAAAGGAGACAGAATTGACACATCTTTTACTTAGATAAGAGGCTGCATAAAAAATCAAGGTTGGGAAATAGTACTAAATTGAGTGGAAACAGTAAAAGCTTCTAAGAGACAGTTTTAGCTACAGCAGTTCTTACTGACTCAAAGTTCTTTACTTTTCTATAGAGAAGAAAAGAGCACATACTCCAAATTATTTCTCCATTTGCCACCAGTGTGATTTGAAACTTTGGTAATCTAAAAATTAAAAAAGGCTATCAGAAGACAAAGGTATAGCTAGCAATGTTAGATCAATGCACACAATTTTAGTAGAAAAACTAGTAACATCAATAGCACAGACTGCTTATATTTTTCAGAGCTGTATGCATTAATGATATCTGTAGCCCTGGGAAAGACATGGCCTTCTGCACTTTTCTTTGAACCCAGGATTTATTTTTTCTCTTTAACCTGTTTTCCCTTTGGTTTGAGATGCTAGGAAATTGAACTCTAGTGATCTACAGTGGTAACCTAAGGTGGTACTTGTCAAATATGATTTGGTAGGTGAGAAACCAAGAACAAAAGCAAAAAAAAAAAAAATTTAATAATAGAAAGAGCAATGAACCAGAGAGCAGGTGACCTAGACACCAGATATAACCAGGAACTAACTGTGGGTTTTAAGGATAATCTTTTATTCTCACCATGCTATAAGAATTTTACCCCCAGGCAGTCCCCACATTCAGAAAGACTTGTATTCCAAAAGTTTATTTTGTCAGTGTACATTCAAGAGCACAAACACATTTTCCCATAGCAACACCAGTCCTCAAGGAAGCTGGCAGTGTCTTAGATATGTGTATTTTTTCTTGGAGCCACCTGATTGTATTGTGTATGTTTTAGGAATTGCCTACTATTCTGTTAAGGCTGATGATGGCAAGTAAGTATCAAGCTACCTAGAATGTAATCACTTTTACCAATATACACCTATTTATAAGCCTGTGTGCAGACACATATGCACAGAATGGGTTCTCTTACACCAATTTTGGAAAAAGGCAGACTCAGAATTTTCATTAGTAAATCAATGACACTCTTAGAGGCTTTACCAAGTGCTTTTAATCAGCATAACATATAATCAACATAATCTCCCTATAAGCAAGGTAATGTGAAAAAATAAGGATTATGCTTACTGAGGATAGCAAGAGAGATGCTTTTTTACAAAAACATAATAATACATAAAGGTTCTTTTTTCCCCAGGACCTAAATGCAATGAGAAATATCTAAAGTATTTTTTTCACAGTGATGTCGATAACCAGGTGATTTAGTACATTTTTATAGACACTCAAGAAGTCAGAAAATATAGAGCCAGCTTAGTATAAACCACAGACCCTTTCCACTTCCTTTCCCATGAGATTCCCCATCTGTGTACTAGCTTTGATCGAGAGTCACAAACAAAGACTATCTGTTTATTCAAGAGATCAAATGTTACTTTTGGTATAGACCCTGGGGAAGCTCAGAAGAGGGACATAAGCTTTGGGAATACATTGATTTTCAAAGTGTT
Organism: Pteropus medius; assembly: GCF_902729225.1. Classification (NCBI taxonomy): domain Eukaryota; kingdom Metazoa; phylum Chordata; class Mammalia; order Chiroptera; family Pteropodidae; genus Pteropus; species Pteropus medius. Next base: position 8,263,460 of record NW_024351073.1, read on the forward strand.
TATCTGAATAATCCATGACATATTTAGTTCCTTCCCTGTTAGAAGATATACACGAAGGTGATGAACTCACAGGGCTTTGTTCTCTGAGAGTAAATTCCTCTTTCCATTTGCAGTAGTCTTCTTTATGTTAACACAGAAAATACTCTAAGTGGAAAAGTCTGTGTTATACATCTTCTTGCCACTAATCTGGTAAATGGTCCTAGAGTTTTTCTAATTTCTCTTTTTTAGAATTAAAAAAACCCCAAAACTAAATATATCTCCTTAGGTAGTTGCTTATTCTTGTATGCCGTGCTTCGAGCTAATTCTCTTCCAAAGGTTCTTAATAAAATGCACTTATTTTTAAATAGGTTTCATTTTTTTTAGAGATGATTCAAGTTTTCAGAACCATTAAGCAGAAAGTTCAGAGTTCCCATAATCCCTCTCTCTCTCTTACACAGTTTTCTCTATTATAATTTTTTTGCATTTGTGTGGTACATCTATTATAATTGATGAACAAATATTGATACATTATTAAATAAAGCTCATAGCGTATATGAAGTTTCACTCTTTGTATTTCTATGAGTTTGGACAAATGCATAATGTCATGTACTCATCATTATAGTATGTAGAATAGTTTCACTGCACTAAAAATTCTTTGTACTTCACCTATTCATCCCTCATTCCCCTCCCTTGAACCCCTGGCAACCACTGGTCTTTTTACTGTCTTTATAGTTTTGCCTTTTTCTAGAATATCATATAATTGGAATCATATAATAGGTAGCCTTTTTAAACAGGTTTCCATAGCTTAGCAATATACATTTAAGTTTTTCTATGTATTTTTGTATCTTGAGAGCTCATTTATTTTTATCTCTAAATAATATTCCATTGTATGGATGCATCATAGTTTGCTAAACCACTCTTCTTCATCTTGGTAACTTCCAAATTGAGGCAATTATGAATATATTTGCTATAAACAATCTGTGTGCAGGTTTTTGTGTGGACATAAGTTTACAGCCTATTTGGATAAATACCTAGGACTACAGTTACTGGGCTGTATGGTAAAACTATGTCTAGCTCTGTAAGAAATTGCCAAATCATCCTCCAAAATGGCTGTACCATTTTGCATTCCCACCAGGAATGAATGAGGGTTCCTGTTGCTCCACATCCTGGCCAGCATTTAGTGTTCTCACGGTTTTGGATTTTATCAGAAATGCATCTTGAAAATTTTTTCTCCAAGTCTGTAATTTGTCTTTTCATTCTCTTAATAGCATCATTTGCAGGACAAGTTTTTATTATAGCAAAGTCCAACTTAATATTTTCTCTCATGAATCATCACCATGTATCTAAAAAAATCATAACCAAACATGAGGGCACCTAGATTTTCTCCTATCTAATCTTCTAGAAGTTTTATAGTTTTACATTTATATTAGGCCTACAACCATTTTGAGTTAAATTTTGTGAAAGATGTAAGGTCTGTGTCCAGATTAATTTTTTTTACATGTAGATGTCCAGTTGCTCCAAAACAATTTGTTGAAAAGACATTTATTTACCTTTTTATCCTAAGCCAAGGATCAGCTGACTATATATGTATAGTTCTATTTCTATTTCTGGACCCTTTATTTTGCCACGTTTATCTACTTGCCTATTTTTTCAACAATACTACACTATACTGTCTTGATCATTGTAGTTTGTAGTAAGTTTGTAGTAGTGTCAGTCCTCAGACTTTGTTCTTTTTCTTTAATCTTATTAGCTATGCTGGGTCTTTTATTCTTCTATATAAACTTTAGAATCGGTTTATCAATATCAACAAAATAACTTTCTGGGATTTTGATTTGAATCCTGTTGACTTTATGAATCAACTTGGAATAACTGACATCCTAACAATACTGAATCTTTTTACCATAAACATGGACTAGCTTTCCATTATTTAGATTTTACTTTTTTTAATATCATAATATTATAGTTTTTTACTTTTTTTAAATCATAATATTATAGTTTTCTTCATATAGAGCATGTACATATTTTGTTGGATTTATACTTAAGTAAAGTTTTTATTATTAATTATTTTGTTTTCTTTTGGTGCTAATGAAAAATATACATATTATTCCTTAGTCCTTTGGTCTTTATAAGTTACGGATTTTTTAGTCTTAATAACATAAAGATTAAGAGAATTTTGCTTGTTTGCTTGTTTGTTTACTAACTGTAAATGATTTAAAGACTGTCAGTTTTCTTTCGTGTCTTGAACTTATATTTTATCAATTCTGTATCTGTTCAAATCTGCATTTATGATAATTTCTGCCTAAATTTACTTATGTGTAATGTGAATGTCCTCTTCAGCTTTGTCTTGTGACAGTGTAGGATATTAAAGATAGATTATTTAATAAATTATTCTATTTTAGTGAATTTCCAAACGTTAAACACTTTGAAAGATTTTTTTGTAATATTTAACCTAAGTGTAGTCTTTGCCATTATTTGAGACAATAGAATGGGATCCTTATCAAAATATCTATACTCATAGAGTTATGTATAAAAGTAACTTATTATAGAGATAGAAGAAACCTGAAAAATGATTGGTATTTAGATAAATACAACTAAGAAACTAGAACTAGAAATTAAAGGATTGTTACACAGTCACATATAAAGTTATGCTGTGGAATGGCATAGAAATCAGTTTTCTTTACTTCTAAACCCATTCTCTCTTCACAACACAGTGATACCCTCACATTTTTCATGTTTTCTTGTCCCTATGCTCAGGAACTAATTGAGAATCTTTCTAGGTTGCTGGGAAAGCTATGTCTGAAAAATAATCACCACACTTTCTATATGACTTTTGGGGTAACTTTTCATCTCCCATTGACTGTTTCAGGTATTCTGTAATTTGAATTTGCATATATAGTTTAAAAACACAAGAATATAAATTTAATGTAAAAGTAGTAAGTAGACATTATAATTATACACTCTTCATTTTGGTATCTTTGAGATTATAAATGGTTGCTCTTCTTAACATATCTTAAAACAATTTATGAGGACTTTGTCATATATTTACTTAGAGCTTTCATTTATTCTGTACAATCTCCTTAAATAAATTAATTCGTGGGAGTAGCTAATTAGATAGAAGGACTCAGAACAAGAACTTAAACTAAAAATATTGAAGTCTTAGACTCTGTCAGTGAATACAGAAGTACCTATTCCCATTGGAAAGAGGTTCTGTTTTAATTCTAGAGAACTGACATACTGGAATATGATGTGGGTGTCAGTCATATTATACCATTAGATCTATTAGGGATTCACACTTTACATATCTGGCAGCACATGCATTGCATAAATTACCAGGTTTCGAGATGACTTCTCTATTTGCTTTTGTGGTGTTTTGAAATAATGTGCTAATTTAATACACTACTTTGTCTGCTCAGCTCTGTTTAAAGCTTTATTTGATCAGATTCTGAGAGAAATGCCTTGAGTGAAATCATGTGTGTGTCTCCCAAGTAAAGCGCTTACATTTGTACCTGCATATTTCTTATTCACTTCTTTTTTTATGGCATTGGCATACTTCAGAAAAAGACAGATTACAGTGTGTTTGATTATACAGTTAGGCATAATAGTTTAGCACAATATGTTGTAATCAGGACTACTCAGAAAATCAGTTTAGTTCTGATCTTTTCCAATTAAGTGTGTATTGAATATAAAACTTACCCTCACCCAAAGAGCTATTCTGAAGCAGTAGTGTGCAAAATACAACCACTTGTTGTCATTTTCTTTTAAGGACTAGACTGGTAGAATCAATTTGAACTGTCATGGTCTAATCTTTCAATAATCTATTTTTTGCGAGAATATAGAGAGAGTGAGTTGTGTGGGCAATATTATCAGAGTAAGATGAAATAAACTTGAAATAAAACAAGTAGGAAGAACAGAGATACCGAATAAAAATAGACAGTTATGTGTGGAGCAGGGAGAAATATTAAAGGAATGAAAGGCAGAACAATTATTGAGAGGAAGATGCCCAAATGCTTTGCTTATTAGGTGCTGCCATATAAATGACAGCTGTTCCAACATTTGAGCTCATAAATATCTGTGTTCTCAAAAGTAGAGCTTGTCTTCTTTGAGCTTCGTGTAGGACTTTCATGGCATACCTGGTCTGTGAATTCCATCTCTCAATGAAATAATCTGGCTATGATCACAGGTAGCTTTGAATATTCGTGCGTTGGATTGACTGTGAGTTTCAACTGGGTTTCTCTTTTCTTCTATTATTTTTTCTGTTACTACTTCTTTATAATGATAGAAGATAAAAAATTAAGTGTTTACTGGGTAGTCTCTGAAATCATGTCAGAATTTTCTTGGGGAAGAAGCAAATAACAATGTACTTAGGGATTTTTCAATTCAAGCTAAATTAATTTTGGCAATCACTAATATTACCAAGAGTGTGGGGAAACAGGTATTCTTATATAATATTAAAAGATGTATAAAAAAGTGTGAAGTTTATTGAGGATAATTTATCAATATGTACCCAAACTGAAAATGTATCAACCCCTCAATAAAACAGCCACATTAAATTTACTTAAAAATATACTTCTAAATATTTGCTGAATATATGTACAAGGATACTCATTATCAATACTGCTTATTATTAATACAAAAATAATAAGCAATTTGATACAACAAAACCATCTATCAAGTGTGTATTGATTAATTATGGCACATTACTCTGCTACTTTCAGAATAAATGAGGTAGATCTATAAGAGCTGTTAGGAAAATTGTCTTAAAATACATTATTCGGTGAAAAACAAAGGCACAATTTACTGTGAAAAGTCTTTTTTTGTAATTATGTGGCATCTCTTTAGGGATGTCTTGATAATACTCAAATCTGAGTTTTAATCATATATTTTAACTTTATCTGGTATCTTGCCACAAATCATAATTTAATATGCTGTTTAATCTGTTTATTTACATAAATATGTAAATAGATCGATAGATATACTATGAAAAACATCAAATAGCTGAGGAGAACCCTGAACAATGTATAATCTGTAAATTGTTCAGTCTGTCCCCAGATTGTAGAGACCTAATTGTAGGAATTGGGAAGTACAATTTCTTTTGTTCTATGTCAAACCCTAATATAAAGTACATGTCTTATTCCAAATGAGAACGTTTAATGTCTGTTAATCAGTGGTAAAATCTTCTACAAAACTTTGTGTATTATTTACCTAGAAAGTTTTTCTTGTTATTAGAAATCAAAATAGTCATTTTTTTTTTCTTGGTAATCAATGCTATTTTGAAAAGAGTAGATATAAAGAGTAGGATAGCCCATGTGGGTCCCAAATGTATACCATACCTCTTGATAATAAAATAATAATCACTTTTAGCATTTTTATCTCAAGTTATATTTATTAATGTAAGAGCTTCATCTTCCCTCCTAGACAGGAAGATTCTCTAGAGCAGAACATATGTCTCTTTTCTTTGCAGCTGTGATATCAATTTGAACATTATTGAATCTCAATAACTATTTGGAGAAAGAATATTTTGATGATTGAAAATAATGTCCTGTGCAATTGAAGGGCAAATAACTCTCAGAATATTCAACTATTAGTTTGTGTTTTAGAAATTCTTGCCTAATATAAATATGTAACAAATCTATTTGTTCAAATATTTAAATTGTGTTGCTTGCAGTATTGAAAGATTCTCAATCTATTCTATGTACTATTTCCTCTCATCACAGGTGAGTGACTCTTTTCAAATTTCACTCTTTGTAGTCACTTCAGCCCAGCTGAACTTAAATATCTTTCATTTTCATCATGTTCCTGAAAGTAACTGTTGCCCTGTATCAACAGTACACAAGTTACTGCACAGCTCATGCGAGAACCTCCATATGATTTCTGTCCTTAGTTCTATATACATACCTGCACATCCTGTCTTCATGGAGGTAAATGGCATTCTGCTTTCTTTGGCAGAGATGTATATTCACTGTTTGTATGGAGACTTCAGGTAGCCTACCATGAATTCCCTCAGCTCCTACCAAGGAGAGATAGTACTGAATCACTGGCAAGTAATAATGTTCCATGAAATATGCTATTCTTTCTCAAAGTCGGCCTCTCAGCAGTAAGCAATTTTTGGAGAGCAAGTTGGACTATTTTAGAAGCTGCATAAACTATTTCAGGTGACAGGGGGACCATTTGGTGCACTGAAGTAGTAATTTGCTAGTAGCCTAAAAGAATTAATGAAGCTTTCAAAGGCATATGACACTTGAAAGGATTATGTACCAAAAAATTGTTTTAACATAAATGAAAACATCAACTAAAAAAGACGTATGGTCTGTTCAGGGGATGCAAATTAAAAGAAAAAATCCCAGTGGGTAAGAAGAGACTTGGGAAGAAATGAAAACACAAAAAACAAATTTATAAAGATTAGCAGAATTGATATACAAATTATATAATAAATAATATAATATGTAATATAACAATATACTATAATATAAATGTACATAATATCATGCATATTAAATTCACATAAATTCATTGACATGTGAGGAAATAAGAGTGTGGCATAAGTTATTTAAATTTAATATAAAGTTTCAATTAAATTTACATTACAAATTTTAGAAATCATGGCAAACTGTCATTTTTAATACTGTGTAGATGTTATCGCTATATATAATAGAGCTAAATTATGGCACGTAGAATTATATATGTAACAAGATATTTTTCCTAACTAAATGAATTCATTTAGTCAGTAGTCAAGTTAATATTATTTGAAAGTTGTCAAAACACGTAAAAGTGATATGCTGTACAGAAACACTATTTCTAGTATATTAAAAAGAATATGCCTATTTAAATTAAAAGAAAGAGGTTTTCTGTGTACAGGAATTTCTTGCAATATAGATCTGCGGCTTCTTGCAATATAGATCTCCACTCAGGGTGACCTCTCCCCAGAGCGAATTCTCTACACATTCCCTCTTTCTGGGTTCTGGTAAACACTTGGCCCCTTGCTCGCCCTCTTCAGAGTTAACACAGTCATTGCAACAATTTCATCGGATCACAAGCACAACATTCTTCTTTGTTGTATGCTTTTATCTTGCTTATACTTTCAAAGATAGTTTTATTTATTAATCTCTTCTAAATAATAGTCTTTTGAGCATGCCATTTATTTTCCACCAGGGCCCTAAAAGTTACCAATGAAAATAATAAGCTTCAAATTAGATTCACTTGGTGAAAAAAAGCACAATAAAAGGAACATTAATGAATTTTCACTAAAAGTCTTCAATGCAGAATCATAGGCTTCCATTATTTTGCATTTATAATCCTAATATATAGAAATATGTCTGTAGTCCTTCCCCCTCACTGTATCACTTCTCTGACCCTTCATTTTGTTATTTTTATAGTTTTTACTTCTTTGCTGAGATTTCCTTTATCTCCATTATGGCAATGCTTAACATTTTATTTAGTTTAGATGTAGTACCCACTTTAAGATACTTGTCTGCTAATTCCAAATATGAATTATATCCTCATCAATCTCCATTTGAAGACATTTTCCCTTAGTATGGCTCATGTTCTTTTTTTTTTATTCATGTCTTTTAAATTCAGATTTTATTCTCAATTTTATAAATAATATTATGTAGAGACTGGATGTTTTTTGTTTGTTTCTTTGAAAAATATTCAATTTTCCTTTTGTAGGAAGTTACCTTGGCTAGACTAAAACTACAAGCTCTGTGTTCCTTCGAAGGATAGGAACTAGAATGTGTCCTCGGTTATTTTAGTCTTAGTTAGGCTGCTTATCATATCTCCAGTATATGTCTACTTCAGGATTCAGCTAAATGATTTTTATGAAATATCCTGTTTAGTTTTCCACTGCTGCTATAAAAGATTACCATGAGTTTTAGAGGCTTAAAATAATACAAACTTATTATCTTACAGTTCTGTAGGTCAGAAGTCTGACAAGGGAATCACTGGATAAAATCAAGATGTTGGCAGGACTGAGTTCCTTTACAGAGGCTCTAAAGAGAGGATCAGTCTTTGTGACTTTTCCAGTTTCTAGAGGATTTTTCATTTTTTAATATATTTTTACTGTTTTTAATTAATACTGTTTATAATTTTTAAACTTTTTTACTAATTTATTTACCTAAAAATAATTGTTCACCCATTTCTCCCAATTCCATCCCCTAAAGCTTTCTCGCTCTCCTTTTTTTTTTTTTAGATTGCACATATAAAAGAAGTCACAGTGCTTTTCTTTGTCTGACTTATTTCACTTAACATAATGCCCTTGAGTTTCATCCATGTTGTTGCAAATGGCAAGATTTCATTCTGAACAATATTCCATTGGGTATATGTATATAGACATATAAATATATAGATATATAGATATCACAATTTCTTTATCCATTTATGAAAGAATTTTTCATTTTTTATAGTGAATTTGGATCTTTTTGTATCTTCTGTCTCCCTCTTTATTATCTTCACATATTTCTTTAAAATCTTGATTTTACTTTAATACTTATTTTATTATATTTGCTTATTCTACCATCTCTATTATTTTGGGGGTTCTTTCTAGTCTATTGGTTATTTTTCATATTTTTCTTAGACTGTCTTAGAATGTCTAGGAACTCATTGTTATTCTTATTAAATGTCTCTAAAGTTTTTTAGACTTTGTTTCATCAGTGATTGGCTCTTACTTTTTTGTTTTGGCTGTTAAGTTCTTTCAGTTCTCTGTGATCATTATGAGGCTTATTTTAACATTTTTATTAAAGTTGTGTAAAATAGCATTTACTCTCTGAGTATTTATCTCATTTACTTAGGCATGACCCTCTGGGGTTTCTAGTAAATGTTGCATTGATTACTGAAGACTCTAATCAGGTGGGGACAGAAATAATTCCAGCCTTTTGTGACTTTTGGGAACAATTCAGCTCCTAGCTAGTCACCCTGTTGCATCACCTTCTGGAGTTAGTCCCTCTACATTAATATCTTAGTATTGAATAAAGATTCAAGGGAACGCAGATTTTTGAAGCTCTTCTCTTGTCTACATCCCTCTCTTCACAGATTTGTCCCACCACCTGAAGCTATATCCATGAACTTTGATCTATGTCTTCTCAATTTAGTAAGACTGACACACTCTATTGATCTTCTTTTCTATCCTCAGGTTAAGAATGTGCCTTCTGGCCTGAAGCCTGGATAATGTTAGGGTTCACTTCACTTTTTCCTTTTTCTCAATATCACAGCCTTGTGCTCTCTGTTGTCCATTGTCTGGATATAGTTCTTAAATACATTTTGTCCACTTATCTAGATGCTTAAGACAGGAGGCCAAATTCAATCCCTCTTATACCATCATTGCCAAGATGGGAAAAAGAGAGGTACACACGTATTTTTCAGTCTACTAACTAACTGAGAAATCTTAGTTTTTATTAGCTTCAAAATATAAAACCAATGAATATAATAAATGGTCATGACAAATTTTTGCAAATAAATGCTGTATATTAATATCAAATATGCATTTTAAAATCAGAATATCTATGCATCTGAATATTTCATCTACTAGATAAATACAAGCATACTAATGTAAACATATGCTTGTGAACTTCATGCTTTATTCTGTTAGTCTAAATATGCAAGTCAGCTTTAGGCTATTTAGAAAAATAGTCAGTGAGTTGTAGCCAAAGTTTGATTTCTTCTTTCAGACAGTTTTAGAGATTTACATCAGCTAATAATGTTCTTATTGTATAAACATAATCCAATTATTTTAAAAATGTAGCAAAATGAAACAAAATGTTTTTCCTCAAAAGCTTCATCTGAGAATTCAACAATTTCAAAATTTTATCTGTCAAATAAGATACAGCATGTCATACTCCTTACAAAATTCTTGTGCCTGTAAAATAATTAACTGTGAAGTTTAAAACAGTATTGAACACACAAAATTAATTTGCCCGTTAACACACACATGTAATTACTTTTATTTTGTTCTAAGAGAGCATGTTTTCAAACATTTAAACTGCGCTCTTGCCACTGAATAATAAAGATAGGTTAATTTAGATAGTTTAATTTAGGTAGGTTAATTTTTCTTCATTAATATATAATTGTGATCATTAGAAACCCATAACTGAAGCTGTTTTAAGATATCTATCAAATGCTAAAACCTTACGTGTGAGTGATGTTTGGATTATACAAAACAAAGCTATACTTTTCAACATACCTTCAAATATTTAAAGAGGACCATTTCGATACAAATTTAACATATAATTCTCATATTCATTTGATGATCAAGAAAAAGCACAGTCTCAGCACTTGTTTCATTAAATGATCTAATCATTTTATTGTATTATAAACACAAATAGTACAAGACCTGTTACTATAATTTTGTCCTCATTCTTCCAGCTTTTTATGGAGGGATTTATCATTTCCTCACACAGTTTGTCTTTCCTTGTGGTCTTATCCCTTACATACTCCCACTCTTGTAAGAAATACACCTTACTGCTCATCTTGCTTCAGTCTTATTGTAAAAATCTATTTCAATTAGGAAGCATTCCAAAGCAAATGATAACCTTCAACTCTTCTGGTTTGAACAATAGGCTTTTTTTTTTTTTTTTAAATTAACCTAAGAATTGGCGATTCATTAACAGGCAGATGTTAGGGTTGATTGACTTAGAATTTCCACCTACTATCATTAGTTGTTTACTTTTCTCCACATTGATGAAAGATGGCTGCAGCATTTGCAGGTACAATCAGACATACAAGCCCTTCTCTTTCTTGGATTTCTTTGGAGGAGATGAGAAGCTTTTCCCAGAAACATCCAGAAACTCCTGCTATCTCTGTCCAGACACTTTACAAGTCCATTGCTAATTCAATCTTTGCCTTTGGGGCTTGAATTATGGTTGTGGATCCAATTAAACACTAGATATTAAATGGATACTATGAAAATTCCCATGGCTACCACTCTGCTCATCATTAAATGAAAAGACATGGGAAGTGAAAATGCATAGAAGCTCAACTTTAAGAGGATAGAATCATGCATGGGAAAATACTGGAGTGAGAGTGGGAGAAAGAGAGGAGAGAGGAAAAGAGAGAAAGAAAAGGAATTGGAATTGTACTTTGTCTGAGTTGATTAGAATATTTTTTAGCATTTGGAAGAAGAGAATATTATTGAGCAGTATGGTGTAAGAGAGCATGAAAAGATAGTATAAAAAGGATATTATAAGAAGTTTGGCTGTGATTTGTATTTGGCTGTGGTTTATATTTGGAATGTTTTATCAATTTGTTGAGTTAAATCTCTATAAAATATGCCTTCAATTTGATTGTCACCCAAAGTTCCTTTTTTAAAAAAAAAAATAATGATTAGTAAAAAAAATAATTGATAAACAAGTTATCATATCTGCAAAAGTTTTGTACTTCAAATTAAAGACATCTTTAAATATATATATGTCTGTGTATATGTATATATATACATATACATACATAGATAAACAGATAAAATTTATATTCCTGAGTTTGTAAATTAAATTGATATAAAATTAGCAGAAAGGAACTTTAAAAAGTATAAAACTTCGAAACCAGATGTGCCACTAATGTCTATGACAAAGTAAGAGAATAAAATTATCTTATATGCCAGAAGTAAAATTCCCGGGTCAAGGAGTAGGCATGTGTTCAATTTATTAGAAACTATCAAACAATTTTTTTCAAATAATTAAACAAATTTTCATTTTCACTGGTGATGTAAGAATTCCAGTTGCTCCATATTCTCATCAGCTTTTGGTATCATTAGCTTTTTAAGTTTTAGCCATCCTGATACTCTTTGCATTTTTCATTGCATTTCACTGATTTAATGATGTGAAAACGCATTTAATGTACTCATAGGCCATTCAATATCTTCTTTTATGAAGTACTTGTTCAAGTATTTGCTCATTTTTTAATTAGGTTATTTGTCGTCTTACCGATTTTGTCTGTATGAAGATTGTGAAGATACTTTCCTAAGTTTGCTTCTTGAAGCGTTTTTACAGTTTGACATTTATATTTCAGCCTCTGTTCTATTATTTTTTATACATTGTTTAAAGTAAGTATAAAATTTCACGTTTTTCTATAACCTTCTTCAAGATTTTTTTCCAGCACCATCTGTGCAAAACATTCCATTCCCAATATTAAACATATGATTAAAAATTACTAAACTTGTTAAAAAAAATGTAGAGGTTAAGATGATCTATGATTTAGAGCAACAAATGCTGAGATGACCCAAATTTTGGAATTAGCAGACAAAGCTTTAAAACAGCTATATTGAATATATGCAAACATTTCAAGAAAAGGTTAATTATGATAAATGATAATGTGAAGAATATTAGGTGAAAATGGAAGCTTAAGAACTGAGATATATAATATGGGAAATGAAATTTTTCTAGCATGGTCTTACTAGCAGATTGATGATAGCAGAAAAAAGCTTCAATAATCTTAAAAGCAGATTGATAGATATTCTTCAATCTTCAGAAGACTGAGTAAAAAAAAATTTAAAAAAGAAGAGAGCATAAAGACAAGATAGAGAAAACATTTTTGAAGAAATAATGACCTCAATTACATACTTAACAAAGTACAAAAACATACAGAGCCATGAATCTCAGTAAACTCAAAACAGCAAAAATTTAAAGAAAACCAAAAGGCATCATGGTCAAATTGATAAAAGGCAAAGAAAAAATAGAAAATATTGAATGGAGCCAGAGAAAAGAAAATTTTCAGTCAGGGAAACATTGATATGCTTGATGTCTAAGGTGTCATCATAAACAATGGAGACCAGAAGACAGTGGATTAACATCTTTGGAGTACTAGTCAACAATTTCACAAACTTTATCAATCCAGAATTCTATATCCAGTGAAAATTTATTTAAAAATTGTGGCAAAATCAAGACATGCTGAGATAGTTTTTTTTTTAATGACAAGATTCAACTTTGTAGTAGGCAGAATTATGCCTCCATGTCCTAATCATGGGAACTTTAAACATGTTACCTTATATGGAAAAAAGGAATTTGGCTGATTTTAAAATTGGGAGACTATCTTGGATTATATGGGTGCTCTCAGTGTAAACACACGTTCTTTTAAAAGTGAAGAAGGCAGAAGGGAAAGCCAGAGAATTTCAAACAAGAGAATTCAACACAAGATTGCTGCTTTAACAATGGAGAGGGTCAGGTGCAAGCACGGGAGAGGGGTTTCTAGCAGCTAAAAGGAAGATTTTAGTCTCAGGGAACTGGATTCTGCTTGAGTCTGGAAGTAGATTCTTCCATTGAACCTCTAGATAAAAAGTACAGACTGGTATACACTTGGATTTGGCCTTGTGAAACTCTAGTAGAGTATCCATACAAGCCTACTTGGTCTTCTGACCACTGGAAGAATGACATAATGACTGTTGTTTAAAGCAACTAAGTTTGTGGCGATTTGTTATGACAGCAGTAAAAAAATAATATATTCCCAGAGTTGCAATACAAGGAATACTAAATTTAGTTCTTCAAGCTGAAATTGTAACTGATCTGAACCCAGATTTATAGAAAGTAATAAAGAGCCCTGGAAATAGTAAATGTATGAGAAAATACAGGGAACTATTTTTTAAAGTTTATAAAAAATGTATATGTAGAATATGACATAAATTACACTAAAGATGGAGTGGGATATGTTGTTATACTGTTGCAATAGGAATTCAATCTCCTTTTATTTCTTTATTTAATAAATTGTAGGATTGTATTTCTTTGCCTACTTCACTTAAAGATCTTTTCTATTTATCTTTAGTGTTCAGCAGTTTTACGATGATGTTCCTATGTGTGGCTTTATTTATATTCATGAACCTTTGATTTGTAGGACTTATTGAAGTCAAAGGTGGATGTTTTTCATCACTTTTGGAAAACTGACATGCATTATCTTATCGCATATCCTCATTTTCTCTTCCTCCTTTTTCTGAAATTCCAAATGCATACAATTATTGAAAATATTCTCCTTTTTTATATTGTTCATGTTTGATATTCACTGTTTTTACTTTTTTCCTCCTCATGTTTAAATTGGAATCTTTTCTTTTGATATATATTCAAGATTATTATTGTTTTTATTTTTTCAGCAGTGTTGTCTCCAGCCATTAAATATTTAATCTATGGCTTTTTCAGTTTATGAATTTCATTATTTATTTTTTATATTTTCCAGTTATTTTATCTTTTAAGTTTGTAAGCATTGTCCTTTAAAGTCTATGTCTGATATCATCATCTGGAGGCCCAGAAAAATTTTTTTAATTAATTTAAATTAGTTCAAGTATACAGTACATTGGTTAGACATCTATATAGTTCATAAAACGATCTCCCCAATTGCTCCCTCCCTCCCCTCCACCTAGCCATCATATTAATGCTAACTGCATTCTCTCTGCCATGCTCTCCATCCCTGTGACCAACTATCTTTGTAGTTCTTTAACCCTTCACCCTGTTCTCCCAGTCCCCCAACACCCTCCCCTCTGTCTGTTATCAAATTGTCCACTATATTTGTGAGCCTATTTTTTATTAGTTCGTTCTTTTTGTTCCTTAGATTCTGCATACAAGTGAAATTATATGGCATTCTTCTTTCTCTGACTTAATTCACTCAGCATAATAATCTCTAGGTCCATCCATGTCATTGCAAATGATAGGATTTCACTTTTTAAATGGCTGAGTAATATTCCATTGTTTATATGAACCATAATTCCTTTATTCAATTGTCTGTTGATGGACATTTAAGTTGCTTCCATATCTTGGCTATTGTAAATTGTGCTGCCATAAAATATTGGGGTGCATAGATCTTTACAAATTATTGTTTTGGTTTTCTTTGGATGAATACCCAGAAGTGCAATTGCTGGGTCAAAAGTCATATATCCATTTTAAATTTTTTGAGAAACCTTCATACTGTTTTCCACAGAGGCTGTACCAATTTGCAATCCCACCAACAATATATGAGGGTCCCCTTTTCTCCGCATCCTCACCAACACTTATCGTTTTTTGATTTATTGATGATAGCCATTCTGATAGATGTGAGGCCATATCTCATTGTGGTTTTAATTTGCATTTCTCTGATGATTAGCGACCTTGAGCATCTTTTCATGTGTCTATTAGCCATCTGTATTTTCTCTTTGGAGAAGTATCTGTTCAGGTCTTCTGTGATGGGTGGCCTAGAAAATTTTTTTAAAATAATTTTTGTTTTCACTTTCTTGGCTTTCAGTAATTTTTGTTTATTCTCATTTCTCTGTGTGCTTCTCATTTTACCTGAGAAATTATTCTGATAATTTGTGTCTTTTGATAATACTTACTGCAGAAAGGATCTACTTGTTTTCTGACAGGTAGCTAGGCTAGTGGAATGAGCACTTTTGCATCATCGTAAACTAATACAGGACTTAGATAGGTCGGAAGCTAGGATTCAGTTCTTGACTCCAAATTTGATCCAAAGCCTAAGTATTTTCTGGGGACCATCCCCCTTGTTGGTCCCTGAACTTGAATATTTGTCCTGTTGTTCTGGTGAGTATACAGAAAACTTCTCTCATCTCCTCAGCCTCTCAGTCAAGCTATTGGAATAAGTAGATACCTATGGTGTTCAGCAGCTCTGTATACTGTACTCACCTTCCTGCATGATTCTCCTATAGATTGTGGTACCTTTCTCATGCCCTTAATAAATATATATTTTATAGTTAAGTCCAACTCTTCTGGTTGTTCTCAGCAAAAGAGTTGACACAAGCCACATATTCCATCATTTCTGTAATGACCAATTGATTTTTACATATGTTAATATTTGCAAAATGTTACTATCAACAAGTATTTACTCCTAAAAATTTAAAACACACACTTTGGTGACAGTATGTTACATGGTTAAAAAGAGCACAGATATAAAATCTTTCTTTCCTTGCAATTAATAATTTGATGTAGAATATTGAAAAAAATAAAATAACTTGAAGGTGTAAACAGATTTTGATCATTTATTTTCATATAATCAACCCACTGACATTACTAATATATTTGTAGTTCTCTGTGCATGGATAACAACATAACATAGAATTAAATCATTGTTCAGTAAATTTTATTTTTGTAGAAACCAATAACCACTGTAAACCATCTTGATCTTTAACTTAGTTTTTTTTCGGTAATTTATACCATTTATATAAATATATTTATATGTAATAAGCCCATTACATAAAAAATAATCTGAAATATTATTACACTTGTTATCTCATAAGTCAAATTTCCCATTATTGGAATCTCATATTTTATACCTGTGACTTGAGAGTTTACAGTGATAATTTCAGAGCATCTGCAAATATGTAACTTCCAGGACCTTATGGGTCTCTGAGAGCCCCTACGGGAGAAGTTGAGAATGATGAGGCCGCCATTTGTTCTAAGGTTCTGTGTATTTTGTACCATGAACTACAGATTTAAGAGAATTTGAAAAATGCTTAAATATAATTTCCTTTTTGCGAGCAAAAAAAAAAAAAGAAAAGTAAAGAAAACAATTTTGGCAGAAAAAGAAATGAACCTTTAAATTTGTTCTGTCAAAACTTATATATATTCGGTTGTAGTTTATATAGAAAAAAAATGATGTCAGTACTAATTTTGCATTGTTAATTTGTAATAGATTACCAAGGAAATCATTTTAAAAAATTAAATATGCCTTGTCTTTTATGTTTATAATAGTTTTATTTTCAGAACCTAGTATTTGATTTCTATGTATTCAAATGCAACATCTTTTCATTTCTGGTTTTATTTTTTTACCACTGAGTTTAGAAAAATATTCTCCTCTATTTTTAATACCAGAATAGTTATACAGTAGACTTTATTATTTATATCCTTATATATTTAGATAGCTGTGTGTCCTGAAATGTTTTTCAACTAAACAAATTCTGTAATTCAAAAGTAATACATGTGGAAAAGCCACAAAACCTATTTTCAACAATATTCAAAATTCATGCACCCTGACAGTGAAAGTACTAATGAAGTATAAACATTTTCTTCATTTTAAATACATTTTTGTTGATTAACTGCCGAACACCTTGTATCTTTTTCAGAAAGAATATTTTTTTTAGCAGTGCTTGGAACTGATTTGATGAGAGTGGACAAGCTCTTGAATAAGGGATACATAACTGATTACATTAATATGTGTCATTTGGTTAAAAGACTGCAATAATCATGAGGATATAAACTATGCAAAACAGAATAATTTAATATCGCATGGGAGAACAGAAAACATTCCCAGGGATTTTTAATTCATATAACCGAAAACTCATAAAAATGTTAATAGTAAGCTAGAGCAATATTATTTGTACACAGTTAACATCTACAATTAAAATATCTATTGATGCCAGCCTCATCCTAGTGATTACTTTTTATGTAAGTACCCATGTGGTGTGTATTTACTGCAGCCTCTGGTTAGAAACCTGTGTTTGCAGATATCTGACTGTGAGCACAAAGATAGCATATCATTTCTACACACTCAGTGCAAACAAGATGCCAAGAAAAGAACTCTTGCATATGCAGTTCCATTCAGATTCAAAGGATTCAAATCTATTTACTTTTTCAGCTGTGATCTAAATGATAAATTCTATGCAGACCTCTCAACTGTGATTTAACTGAATGATGAAAACTTTTATTGGAAGGAATTCATGATTTATAGATCTTAAGTACCAAATAAATTTGGGGGGGGAAACGAGAATTTAATCACTTTTGGTAGGGTTTTTTGGGGGGGAGGGTATAAAAATATGTACTTCTTTTCCCCTGCACTACCCCAAGGCAACCTCTCATTTCTAACCATTATGGCTGTGTATAGGTACCTCCTGGTTTAAGCTCTTTTCATATTATTGGTCATAGAAATGGTAAACATTCGATGACTTGACTGAATGTGATGGTGAAAAGCTGACTGGAGTTGATATAGTGGGGTGGGCAAAGAGCAGGAAGTATATTCTTTCTTTCTGATCATTGGATTATATCATTTTTTGCCATTTTATAGTCCAAGGAACAATTTTTCTGTGGTGGAAGAAGCCTTCGCATTTAAGTCTAAAGGGAAGGAAATATGTCTTAGAACACAAAACTTCTTCTATCTCTAGCTAATGTAACAAACAATTGAAGTGGTAGATTTAGTAGATGTTTTTTCTTCATGCGGTTTGGTATTTTCAGTAGATGTCATCTTTAACATGGCGTAAATAACAAATCATATATGCACCTTGGGTTACCAGAGTAGGCTGGCTTATTAAATCAGATGAATTGTGGGGTGTCAGGAGAGCCCCATGATCAAAATATCTCTTGTACTTTTTATTAGGCCTATGGTCTTAAAGATAAATGACATCCTCAAGGCTAGAAATTATTTGCTCCAGTGCTTCCATTACAGATTAAGAAATTATACAGATTAAGACAGTTTGAAGAGATTAAGTATAGAAGCCAGTAGATCAAAGGAGGGCCAAGTAAGAGTCAGGAAAACCAGATTGGAGTCCATGTAGCAGTCAAGGTAGGCCCTGATTTTGGCCTGAACAAGATATGCCAGTAGAATAGAAAGATGTGTTATATTTAAGAAATTTAAAGTAGGAAAAATTATAGGAAATGTTTAATTAGGTATAGAGAAAGAGTGAGCAAGAGTGGAATTATAAATGACTCCCTCGTTCTCATATTTCTGACTTAAATAGTAGATATTGAAATTGTTCACTGAATAGAAGAGCAAGGTGCAGGATTTGATTGGAGATAAAATAATGTATACTGTTTGAGATGTGTTAGTCTGTCACCATATTTGGACAATCCAAGTAGAGATGGTATAAAAACATTGAATATTATTCTGGAGTTTTGAAGAGATCTTTGGCCTCTTATGCTTGGGATTCATTAGGTTTTGGGGTAGCAATTAAAACTATCTATATTAGTTTTCTATGCTGAATAGAAATTGCCCAAAACTTAGCAGCTTAAAACATATCCATTTATTATCTCAGTTCTGTAAGTCAGAAGTCTATGCAGGGCTCAGCTGGCACTCTGTCAAGGTCTCCATCAAGTCTCTATTGAGGACAAAATCAAGATGTTGTCCAGGCCTACAGTCACACCTGAGTCTCGGGGATCTCCTCTAATCTCACTGGTTGGCATAATTTAGTTTCTGAAGGTTATAGGACTGAGGTTTCCACTATTTTCCGAGGTTATCAACTGGGCCTGCTCTCAGTTTTAAGAAGTCATCTGTCATTTCCTTCTGTATGGTCTTCTCTATACCAGGACAGTTCTTCATTCTAAGCTAGAGAGAGAATCTTGATGAACTCAAAGTCAACTGATGAGGGACCTTAAATATATCTTCAAAATCTCACTGACTATGAAATATACTCAGAGGAGTGATATCTTATTATTTCACAGATCTGGCCATCAATCAAGGGGAAGAATTTATATAGAGTATATACACAAGGAGACAGGAATCTTAGGGGCCTACCACAATATGGGTGTGGACAATTTCTCTAAGGGGCAGAGAGCAGAGTCAGAAAGAAGAGGGTTAGGAAGAAGCCTAAGAACAATAACACTTATGGAAGCTTGATAGGGAAAAGATTTTGCAAAATAGATTGTGGTCTGAGAATACAATATGACAAAGGTAGATGTATGATTATTAGAACCTCTGGCCCTACATTCTTGAGGCTATTGATCACTCTTGCTGCCATGACTTCTTGCTTCACTTTACTGTCCATTCTTTAGAATACCTATGGTCTTGTCACAAAATCATGACCAATACATGATGTGTGTACAAAATAACAATTTGACTGGTCGTAGTATATAAATCAACTTTTAGAATTCAAAAGAACATTGTCATACCAAATAATGACTTAAGCTTTTTCAGACCATGAAAAACCTGGGTTTTTTGTCAATTTATGTCAAAGGAGTTTCCCTAAAGAGGAGATATTTGCCTGCTAAAAGTATACAGAGTAAAACTTGAGCCATACTCAAAAACTGAGAAGTATAAGGAAGATATTGATCCTTGTTATTTGTGAATCAGTTCTCAAAAGGCAATATATGTTATTCTCTATGTCATATGACCATCTATATTGTATGTTTGTGAATATATTTAATCTCATTTATTAAACAAAGATCTAAGGAGTGCATTTCACTTCTTTTCCATCTTTTTGTGCCTATACTCAACAGTGTCATTAAATATTAAGTATTTATATACTTGTTGGATATATAAATGAAGGAAAAAGTTGCTAGATAAAATAACACAGATATAAAAGTGAAGTATTTTTTACAGACTGCTGCCAATGACAATATGTGGACTTTTTGAAATATAAGATGAATTTTGAGGACATTTAACAGAATTGGTGTCTGAGAAAAGACTGACCTGAAAAAATGTTCATATAAGCCAGTATCTGCTCAGAGCCACTCCACCTGGGAAAGAAAAGGTCCATTTAAGCTGACAGAAATGGATGCAATGACCCAAATTAGTGAAATAAGGCCAACTTTGAATTAGGTTAAAAAAAAAGATTTTTTCAACATATGAAACATGCATTTTAGAAGTGAGAGGGAAGAACAAAAAGAAGTTTAAGCAATAGGAACTCAAATACAATTAGATGTATATCTAAAGGTTCACAAGAAGTGAAGGAAAAAAAAATTCTATGTCTCTAGAAAATACAAAATATCAGAGATAGAGCAATGGAAATATGCAGGTAGACATTTTATAAAAGCTCTATATCTCAAATTCACAGAAACTAATATCATATTTATAGCTAAATAACCAAAATGACTCTGCAAACCTAAGCAAAATAAAATAAAGTGCATTTGCTGTTTAAACAGTCCTAAAATGTTAACTGAATTTACTCAAGCATAATGTTATATTTTTAATGATTATGTTGTTATAATTAATTTTAAAAATGCATAGTTTTATAATTAAAATAATGACAGATAAAAATGATTAGTGTTACACGTTCTGCTTCATATGTATATGCTCTATATATATTAAAATATATGAAGAATTTAAATATATTAAATATAACTAGGTTATGGCTCAAATGGCACATTAAACTGCTTTTGCAATTATTAGTCAGTTTTATTCTGGGTAAGATCTCTGATTCTTGAGGCTCTGATTTGACAGTTCTACATTTTTCTATATCAATATGAAAGAACATAAAATTATTAATTACCTCATGTGACTGTTGTCTTTAATTTATCTATTTATTTTGTTTAGCACAAAATTTACTTATTTTTATTTCTTCTTATCATCACTACAATAATTTACAAAAATATTACATTCAAATGCCTACTTAAGTTTCATCAGTTTTCTTTTCTTTGAATACACTGGTTAAAAAGCAATCATTCTCTACTCTCTACATTTAGAATTATGTGTGGGAAGAAATGAAAAATTAAGGTTTATAATTTCTCCATAAAGTGTGTATTTTTTAAAATTTTTGAACAGTAGTATTTAAAATAAAAGCTACAAATTCTGATATAGATATATGTTTGAATTTCTGTGAGTAAAAGTTTTATCTTCATTGAAAAAGCAAATATGGTGATGTTCATTAATTTTTTTAATTTTGTAGTTATTTATTTCTTCATCAGTGAATGCACATATATACTTAAAGGAAGGATGTTGTTCAACTATATTCACTAAATATAGTTATCTGTTATCTTCTATTAAAGACAGTTGCACAAAATTTTCATTTAGTTAGAAATACTACAAATTGTCTTGAAGAATTGTGAAAAATCATAATTTGCTTGTGATTCTGAAGTCTGTAGCTTTCTTAATAGTTAAAAAAAATTTTGATTTCGAAAATTAGTCTTAAGGTCATGTCTTGTCCTTCATCAATTCTCATGTTGCTTCAAAATGTTCTATATGTAACATCATCTATATAACCAACGGGTTTGCACTTCATAATAGAACAAATTCTAAATAATCTATGATACATGTATACATTGCAAATATTTATAATGTGCCTGTGAACACTAACTGGTTTCTCTTGAGCAACTTTGAACATGCCTAAGAAATCAACAGCAAATTTTTCATTTTAAGGCTATTAAAGTGAAATGTTATTATGTTATTTTGTTAGGTACTACTATATTATACTGCTGCATACTGCATTATAATATAATTTCATTTATATATCTCTAGAGATAAAAAATTTTCACTAAATTTTAATTAATTTCAAAGAAATTGTGACATTCTATGTGTTCTGAGTGTTTTTTTAAAAATAATCCTTTCCCTGTATATATTATTTCAGAAATTTCAGTGATTACAAACATATTTATGGTAATTAAAATGGTGATGACACCTTATTTTTGATGTTTACTTTTTCATAATTGTATGTATTATGGATTTTATCTAAGGACACATTGGCGTTTAGTTTTACAGTTCTTTACTAATACTTTCTGCACAATTTACTATAAAGTGTAGCACTTAATAATTAATACTACAGATAGATGATTTTTATTGGTAATACTTATAAAATGTGATCTTAAATAGCTATTTCTTAGTTAAAAGGTGGCAATTTGATTTAAAAAAATCCTCCTAGATAAGAACTGCTTTTATACTATTTATTCTCACTACATTGACATAGCTTTATGTTAATAAAATTATATGAAAAATAAACTATAAATTCAGCTTAAGAAATTATCATAACAAGCATGTAACATAAAATATAGTAACATTTTTAGTCATTATTTAGTCATAAAAAATGTTACAGCAGATTTATGTTTTAAAAGATAAATGCATGTTAGAATTTAGATTCGTGTGAACTCTGAAGACACAAGTTCTATTGCGTTTATCTTTCAATGGAGAAGATGAAACTGTGGGTGAACAATTTTTACATATTGTATATTTGGTATGGACTATATAGTCATTTAAAATGTGTTTACAAGGCTTTAAAAGTGAACCACAAGTATAGTGCAGATTCTTTATGATAAAATATTTATAATTCCTCCCTCCTGCCCTTGGTGACATCATTTAATTTTTACATGTACTATAAACAATAAACACTTTTACTATTATTTCTCTGAATAAAATTATACCAATTAAAAAAAGAAATAATACATAAAAATAGGAGTATACTTTATTTATTCTTTTTCCCACACTCATCTTTTCTATGTATAGTACAGTTTAGTTTTTCAACTTTCTACCTGGTAATTCCATCTAAGATATCATCTATTCCAGAATATAGGTGTGACTTTAAAAAAGTTGCTTAGAGAAGAGTAGTAAGTCATCTGCTCTCTGGACTTCTTCACTATACAATTATCTGAATCTCCTCACAGAGTTGTTGGATCCACTAGGCCAACAACTGGCAAAGGTACTACACAATTTGCATATAGATATTGTTCAATTAACGCAGCAGTTGAAATGTGAGTATATGAGTTATTATGTCCAATCTGCTATCAGCAACTATAGTCTGATTATTACTTTTTTCTTGCTCAAGAAGCCTCTTTTTCTATTTCCTGAAGTTCTTGTTGTATTATTCTATACCTTTTTACTTAAACTTTCCTTCAAAGTATTTGTCATAAACAAGTCATTATCTTACCATTAAATACTCTATGCTTAGAGAATCCTTCACCACCTCTAACTACTAAAGAGTAAGAACCATGCTTTACTAATTGTTTCACCATTTAATGTCCATTGTGCAGATTGTGTAGTTCATGTAGCACACAACGTGATTAAATATTCTACTTTCTTCTGCTCCATCTACCGTTTCTTAAGATAATGTATAGGATTTGAAAAATTCAAAGCTCTCCATTGGTTCTTCGAAATTATTGTTAACCCTCTCAACATTTCAACATCTTTGTTTTTTGAAGTTCATACCAACCACTATAATATAACTATATTTATATTATAAATATAATATAAAAATAAATATAATATAAATATAAATATAATATAAAACTATAATATAAATATAGTTTTATGTTTAAAACTATATTTAAAATCTAGTCATCTCCTTCCATTATATTCGGTTATTAACACACTTGATTATAATTTCCCACTCGACTCTGGCAATATTTCAGATACTTCAACTAAATTGTTGATGATGTTTTCAATTCTTTGATCTTGCAGGTCCTTGTACACCTCAATTAGCTTTGGTGTCTTTGGAACTTGAAATATTTATAGTTAGATCTAACCCTATATCTCATCATTGTTTGAAAACACTCTAACTCCAAGCTCTTTGACCTTCTAATTACAATCCCCTAGTATATAATTATCTCCCTCTCTTGACTACTTTTCTTTGTTCACCCTTCATATATTCTTGCATCTATTTGATTTTAACTGTCTTTTAGAGAGGTTTTACTTTTGAGAAGGGTCAGTCACTTGTTTTGGGTAAAACTCTAATGGTTTATTTTATTCTTAGGTTAAGGGAGAAAAAGTAAAGCCTTAACAGATTAAATGAAAAATATATCCTCTCAAATGTAATTTAACTCTTGTTGCTTCACAGAAATCCTTTTATTAACCTCAAAATGATGGCTAACATTCCCCAAATAGTTACTTCTAATTTTTGTACTGTCCTAAATCCCACAAATCCATCTACTCCCTGACCCTCTATAAAAATTACTGAATTTCACAAAGAATAAATTATTTGCAAAAAGTACTTTGGTAAAATACTCTCAAACTATACTTTTTGTGTCTTGCCAATACCTAGAACTTTCACTTATCATCTCTCCCATTAGCTCTTTTCCTTGGGAAAGTAGTGGTTAAATTGTCTTCCATGTAAACCACAGTGATAATTCTCTGTTACTATTTCCAGTGAAATTGCTATTTTTCAATTATGATTTATACCTTCTTTATTAGATTAGCCATGTTTTCCTCTTCAAACAGAATGTTCTTTTTTAGTGTCTAATTATGAAAATCATACTGTCTTAAAATTCCTAACAAATGCCATTTCTTTCATGAAACCTTCTGTGATTCTTACAATTGGAAAATGCTTCTTTAGCCTCTGAACACAGATTTAATATTTTTGTTTCTAGTTTCTTCTATTTTACATTTAAACATCCTTATAATGCTTATATATATATAATTACATTTCAAAGCCTGATTATGCTTGACTATCATGTATATCTTTCATTAGCTGACACAGTAATTTCCCTTTAGCATGCTAAATATTTTTATTAATAATGTGTGAATGAATATTATTGTGGAATATTGTTTCTGGATTACTTTTCACACATAGAAAAATCTTAAATATTTGCAGTTATGTGGACAAAGTAATAGCCTACAAATAAATGCTACGTGCAATAAGTGTGGCTTCAAATTCTAAATGTGCAATGAAATTAATCCAAATAAAATTAAACATTTGGATGTAAATTGACCTGAGATTAATCTTTCATCCTGCAATGTTTAATAAGTACTCCTTTCATGAATGAGAGAAATCACCTGATTGTTTTTCAATTAGTAAAAAAATAAAAAAAATAAAAAATAAATGCATGACTATAATTCCTTATCTTTAATGAAGAATTTTGGGGCGGTTTAGTTCCAGGGATTTATACAAGAGCCAAAGGTTATTATTTTGGGTCAAAAATTGGCTTTACCACAGTCTTTTAGCATGTGGAGGAAGACTCCTAATGCTACTACACATGCTGTGTTCTGCCATTAATGGGAATAGGAGCAAATTAATGTGTCTATTATGTGTTAGATTTTTACATAAGTGGTTTTCATACTGTGATCAACAGAATTCTAAGATGCCCCCAATGGCACACATCTTTATATAATCCTCTCTCTTTGAGTATGGCATCTGTCAATATGATATGGTTTCATTCCTGTGATTAAATTACCTAATATGGAAAAGATAAGGGATTTTGCATATGCAATTAAGGTAAACAGTTTTATGCCTGGACCTGGGCATGCATTCTGTTTGGCTTTTAATATGTGGGGTTAGGAGAATTAATCTAATTAAGAGTTGGGCTGGATTTGAGATATGTAGTTGATATGATTACTCTAAGATTATCACAATCTTCAAGTTCTTTAGTGACACTGTATTTAAGGTGCAGGCTAGGGGATGGTTTGCTAAGGTTATTGTATTTTTTTTCTTTAATTTTTACTCTCCCCTTTCAGCTTTAGTCTCTCCTTTATATTTACCTCTGATTAAGCCTTCATCTTAGACATGCAGCGTGGCCCTGGTCTATGGTGGTGTGGCCTGTTTAGAGCTCCTGCCCTTTCCTGGAGTAGCTCAGAGTCCAGCACATGTGCCTGCTCCATCCCCAGAGGTAGGATGTTTGTTTCTTATTTTCTTCAGATGCAACTGGTTTTCATCAATGCCTTAAGGATGACAATGTCATTTCCCTTCCCCACCCAGGAGTTGAAGGCTTTCAATTTGCTTGTGTTTTAATAAATTGGGAATGTAAATTTTGTGAGCAATTGATAAGAGTAACAATGATCCTACCACTCAGAAGATGATAAAATGACTTCCAGTAATATGGATAACTGGCACTGTCCTGTCCTAATTTGATTTATTTGTGATTTCAGCATGTATGCTGAAGGGAATACTTTACATGTGCTTCACCTGACATTCTGATTTTCCTCTTAAGCAGAATTCTAAGAAATGTCATCTCTTTGAATGCCTTTCTTCCTAATAGGGCTTATCTTTATTCTAAATCCAGATATACCATGGAAGTCAGCAATAAGCTGTTCATAATTACCTAATTTTGATAAATTTTCTTCATACAATCGCCAGCTTTTATGGAAGCAATACCGTCCCCCCCCCATGTTTAAAGGAAAGAATTGATAACTTTCTCTTTCAAAATCTTTCTACCCTTACCTCAATCTTGAATGCATAAATGAAACAACTCAATCTCCTGAGATTTTTGTTCTTTGAATTTTAGGACAATGAAAATGTTCTTAGGACTACTGCAGCCCACAGCAATGAATAAAATTATATCTTACTGCTTCAGGATTTATGCTGGTGGTGCTGTCTGTGACATACTATGGCATAAGATGAATAATATCAGTATATTAGAATATTAAATGATTGGATATAAAGTTGCATCGTTAATTGATTTTTCCCTTTGCCACCAAGAAATAAAAGTAAAGGAAGGACCTCCATTCTAATTCTGCATTAACTCAACCTAGAAACATTTTTTGAAACCATCTAGATGGCTGAGAAACATAGTGTTGCCATATTTACCTAACAGCTGAAATTAAGAGATATACTAGAAATTGTTTAGGATGTGTTGTTATCTTGATTCAAGATTCTAGCTCTGGCAATGACTTCTACAATACTGAATAAGCTCCTTACACTCTTGTTCAGTGGCTGTTGAGGCAGGCAGTTACTAAAGACGGCCATTCACCTAGACATTATGCTCAAGGAAGGCAAGGAGACATTAGACAAACCTATATACATATCAAGTAGGTCACAGCATAGCTTCTTCTCTTGTTGCCCTTAACCAGTGAGTCATTTAAAAAATTTGAGGGTAGTTTATGTTTTCTCTGACTTTATTTCCACATTAAAAATGGTGCAGTTCTTCTTGTAACTTTCCTATAATGCATGTTCCTCAGATTTTAAGAAGGTGGCGAGCAATGAGAAATGGGGGGTGAGACATAAATAATGATGTTTATATTGCTTTTATTTAAAAATAACTTACTTTCCCTTTTAAATTGCTTTCTACACAGTAAAAATGAGCTATCCATATGATTCTCCTCATAGTTATTAGTAAATAATATTGTCCATTTAAATTTATATTATCCTTTATGTATTCATAAGGAGCTCAAGAAGACCATTTTGAAAGAACATGATGGTTTTATATTTCTATAAATTAAATCCAAATATTCCTTGATTCTTATTTATCTTGGTAATAAATTGGTTCAAGTTATGCAGATTGCTCTATTCCTATTATCGTGTCTCTCAATATCTTACTTTTTTTTATATCCAAGGTTATTGCCACCTTTATGGTTCAATAAGTGACTTCAGCCTTATTGGGAATTTCAATAAGAACATCAAGGGAACATAGACTCACTAGAAACCATAGTTGCATTTATCTCACAGTAATAGCCAATTCATCATAGAGGCTTGTCCTACCTGACCTAATATATGTCTTGTCTTGGGAATTCTAGATGGGCCTGGTAGTTTGTCTGAGTCACTTGCGCCATTCTTAGGCAAAACTATGAGGACTGTTAGAGTTATCCTCAAATCAGGATTTTTTTTTTTGAGATATGTAATTAATCTTTATCTACTTCTATAACCTTTCCTATGTTGTGATTTTAGAAATGAAAACTGTGACAAGGAATATAAAGAGCTATCATAGAAGAAAAAATGTAAAATAAAGTTTATATGTCTTAGTTGAATCCAAACTGTATTTTAGTTATAGGTTAGTTATCAGATTACTAAATTTAATCAAATTATTTTCTTCAAATGGACACGTGTGTAGTCAGCTTCAGTAAAAAATTGGAATAATTATCAAGGTTAAATAAATAGACAAGTACTGTGAGGTAAAACAGAGTTTGAGTGTCTAAATTACTTGGTGTGATCACACCCACTGAAAACAAAGTTTTTTTCTTTGCATGAATGATTAGGCAGAATACTGTCAAAACTACACAGTGCTTAATGAAGTGGACTTTTATTTTTCTTTTTGGCAAATGTTTTAAGTAAGGTGATTTAGTAAAGAATGAAAAAAGATAAAAATAACAATAATAATTCTTCACTGCCTACATTAAAATTTGCAGTGGTTCCATTCATTATAATGTCATTAAAGGTATCAGAATATCACTTCATTTTGTGCCATGAGAATTAAGGCTAATTTCCTTTCGACAGAACAACTATTAGAGGAGCATGCATGCTAATCTCTGCTCCAGGATAATTGGAAGAGACTCAGAAGCAATAGAAAGAAACTCCACTAGATAGGATGGTTCTTTGTTGGCAGGCAGGCAATTCAATTGATTTACTCAATGTTGTAAAAAAAAAAAATTGAGTTTAGTAGGAGCACGAGGAGACTATGTCTCTTCTAACAAAAGAATAGTATAGGATTGACTCTTTTAATGTCCCAGACAGGAGCAGGTCATCCCATCCTATGAGAAATATTTTAACCAAATACATTTAGCATATGTTTAATGTATTTACAAACACTGGTAAGGTTAAACAGTTAAAAATTAAAAAAAAAAAAAATTCGATTATCCAAAGTGATGTTTCTCAGTAGTCAGGTTTTTGATGTTTTGGAACACTTTATAAATTACTAGAAATCATTAGTTCTAAATCTGGGGTCCATATGGTATTACAATTGCATGAGCTTTTTATAAATTCATTTAAATAAATTTTAGCCAAAACTCCAAAGTTATGCATTGAATGCTTTCATTTCATTAGCTTCAGAAAATGATTTCACACACAAAAAAAGAATATGATTTCACTAGAAATGTTATTGTCAGTATACACTTTAAAATAGCATATATGCTTAAAATTTCATTTTGGTATGTTAACAGCCTTAAACTGTAGTGAATATAGTTTATATCTTTGAGATCTTTTTTGGAAATTAAGGTTTCCTAAATCAAAAGAGGTTAAAAATAGCTATGTAAATAGGATCCAGCTGAATGTTATACATTCTCTCCTTATTATTCTCAAGGGTCATGTTCATGACATACCACTGAATTTGTTAAAATATTGTTCTGAGAGGAGTGTTGACATAAGATAATGTGATTTATGCTTCCTATCCATCATATTGACAGATTTTAGACAGATGTCGCTGTTTGTCAAACATGGTACAAAACAAGGCAAAACTCCATAATATCATAAAAACTATTTGCTTTTATCACTATCTCATTCATCTTTCATTCCTATGAAAATTTTAGTGTTAGAAATAATGATTGATTCAATAGGAAATTTCAAAATATGTTTTTGTTAAACAATTTTCCCCTGAAGACACTTAGCACATGTCATTCAGTTGTCATTCAAATAAAATGTGGTATTTTAATTTCAGTCAAATAATATATGAAATGTATTACATTGGAGCAGAATGAACATAGTTTGAGGGATTTTGTTTTAAATAAATAAAACAAAATAAATACCAGAGACATAATGTCAATCGAGTAATTTTTTCTTGACAAAACTTAAGCACTGGTGATAAAATAGTAACCCTTCCACTTGCTAAAATTCTTTTCAGTATGTTCAGACTGATTTGAATATACATTTTTTTGTGATATGTACAAGTGTGCATTAATAAATCACTAAATATACAGTATCAGCCCTTGAGGCAGGTGAGAGAACATTTGAAACCACCTTCTATGAACAGCAAATATCTATGTTATTTGTTATGCAAGATAATATAATAAAGGTCATACATGGGACACTTATTAGAAACCATTTTCTTTGTTTCAACCTCCACAACTTTTACCTTATATTTGTCTTTTTTTCCTACCTCTACATGTTTAGGGCACATGTAAAACCCTTATATATCTCTTACTGAAGGTTTTAGATTAGATATTTAACATGGAGAAGTTTTATTATGCTAACTGCGTGTTCAGGAATTTATCAGATAAAACTCATGGGGACAGAATATTTTCCTCCTTTCTAGGAGAGTTAGCAATCTTGGAATCCTTTATCAATCACTGCTTTTATGTAATGCTTAGTATAAATTGCACTTTATTGGTCTCTATAAATTATACAAAAAAGGCTTAAGACTGTGACCCAACATTCCATTACATCTTGGTTGAAAAAATATGTGAAAAATGTAATCATCTGAAACTTTTAAATAAAAATTCAAGTTACTGTGTTAGCAGATGGTTAATATATAGAATGACATTAAAGTATTACTTCCAAATGTGATCCATAGAAAGCTCTATGAATTTTTGATGATTATTAAAATGTAGGTTTCTTAGAAACTGAATCAAATTACTCTAAATGGCTGGTTGAAAATCACTGATTAAGGATTGAAGAAAACAAAAAATATAAACCCTAATATGGTTTAGCATTGAGTTTTCTGTGAATAGAAAATTAGAACAATCAGATTAAGGTTCAATCCCAGAGGTTTTCTTTTGTATGTAGAAGTGTGACCTCAGGAATCTTCATTTCAAACTAACACTGCAGGGGTCTTGGTGCATAAGTACCTGGAACAAGACTTTAGGAAATATTTAAGTAAAATGTAGATAAGAATGTCCAATAGAACATGCTATCTAAATGACTCTCAGATGGAACTGTGGGCTATGTTTAGAAGGCAGAGATGTGCCTAACTGCCTTAATTAATGGGGACTTATTATGTGGATACCTGGAAAGTACTGGAAAAATAGAAATGTATTAAGACACACAGCAAATTATTATGGTTACAGAATGTAGATCAGGACAGAATGGACATCAGACAAAATGGTGAGGATGTCTTTTTTTTTTTGCAAAAGATAAGGTGCTCCTGATTCTGTAAGTTCACCATTATGGGCCCACCTAAATCATATGTCTTCCACTGTTTCTAATACCTACAGATAACTTCCTCTAACCCAAGTCTTGGTTTACTCATGGCTTCTGCTGCCTCAAAATGTTGCTCCCCAGTATCTGCTTCCTTTCCAGTAATATTGCATGTATTAAGAAAATGTGTAGCATATATTGAAACAAATCTACATAATGGTCTCATTTACTTACCACAGCAACTTTGTACAATTATTATTACTATCATTCATGTTTCAGAAGTTTGTCTTCAACTGAAGCTTAATAAAGTTAATTAATATACCATAAATCACAAATGTAGTATTGCTAAAGTTAGGCTCTTGACTCCAGATTTAGTTCTTAACTTCAGTCAACTCTTTCCCAACACAGCATATTATTTCTTTGATTGTATGGCATAAAAAAGAATAGACTCTTTTTGGACTCTACTCAGAACAGAGATGGGTATTAAAGAGATTTTGTTAACTGAACTATTTTTATTAGCCGGTGATAACGTATAGATAGATGGCTTCCTCCTGTGCAGTCAGTTGTCACCTGCAGAGTAGGTTCACATAGTTAAAGACATGGTTTTCCATCTGTAAAGTTAACCTTCATAAAGCTGTTCATGTAACACACACTCAAAATAAAATACGTGAGACTTTGATTAGAATTGTGATAATTTAGACATTAGAGGAAAGACTATAACTCATCACAACCAAAAAGATAATCATCATGTACATTTTAGTTAATTTCTTCTAATATTTTTAAGTTTATATAATAAATTTTATGTTACATAGTTGGAATTTTACTGTGCATACAGTATTGTAATATAATTTCAGTGAACATCCAGGGGTAATTTTATATATAATCTTCCCAACACTTTTCCAAAAATATAGAAATAATGTATAAAATATTTAAAAATTTTATTAAACTATAATAGCCATACAAAGAACAAGAGGACAAGATGTTTTGCTCCAGAAACAAAAAAACAAATATATGTATATATTTTAGCTTTTTCATTTTTGTGGGGGCCTCAAACTGATTCAGCCTCTCATTCAACATGAAACCTCACTCATTCTCATTCAGAAGTTTTAATTTTGGCATTGCTCGATATATGATCCCTTTTCATTATGATTTGTGCCTTTTGGATCTAGTTTTAAAATATTTTTCTATATAAATTCCTAATCTATTCTCATCCATTTTCTTCTAAAAATATTTTCTTTTCACATGTGGGTTTTTAATTCCTCCAGCACATATTCTGAACATGGCACTATGCCTTTTTTCAATATGATTTTATTTCTTTAATATCAGGAAAGTTTTCTTATATATTTGAGTATGTTTTCTTTTCTTTGTTATGTTTATTATGAACCAAATTTTCATCTGTTTGTCTTCAATTTATCCTTTATTCTTCTATCTTCTGTCCATTTTGTGTGTATTTTCATCAGGTCTAGCTAATATTTACCTATATTTTCAGATCATTCCTTTTATTTTTGTTGTTTTTAATATTAATTATCTCTTTATTACATTTTTTTCTTTTCTAGTTACCCTTTAAGCTCTACTAGCTAACTTTTCAACATCTTCAGCTTATAACCTTTTCAGTTCTATTTTGAATCTTCCAATCACTTCTTTCAAGGTTTTCTTTTAATTGTTCCCTTTGTCTATAATATATTTTAGAACATAAAAAACTGCAATTTTTATGTGTTCTTTAATCTGATTTTTATTTTATTCTTTGATTCTTTTCCTGTTTAAGCATTTTTTAAAAAAAATTTTGGTCATTTTTCTGAATAGAACTACAATCAAATTCTTGCTAATTATTTTTTTTGAAAATGGCTTTCCACAATACCTTCTAAATAATCGTGGCATGTGTGTGCGTGCGCATGTCTTCCTGTCTCTTTTTCCTCTATCCAGCTTCATTTGGAGAGTTCTTTCTGTATTAATAGGTTAGGTTATAGGGATTGGTATTTCTTTAACTGTGATCCCTAAAATCAGGCATATTGTTATTACCTAGACATTTTTAGAAATGTACATTTGTAGTCCTCACACTTTAGCTATTGAATCAGAAACACTGTGTTTGGGATCCAGAAGTCTATGTTTCAGTAAGTCCTACAAGTGATTTTAAAGCACAGTAAAATTTGAGAAACTCTAATGATGAACACTAAAATTTCACTGCAGTCCTTTACTTCTCTCTTCTCTAATTCCACTTGGGTTCTAGAACATCTAACATCTTTCCTGTTCTTGAACTCTTTTTATGGACCTAATCATTACCTTTATATTTTATGGTTATATTTAAAGATTGATGGCTATGTCTTTCAAGTCAATGTAACTTACTTTGGGGAAAATATATAGCCTGCTCAAGGTCTAAGGAGTAATGTGTCAACCTTCATTAGCAATGTCATCAAGGTCTAGGTTCTCCTACAAAGTTTGTATTTGGGAATTGTAGCATTTATATTGTTTTATATATAATGAAGGTTTTTTTTGTTTGTTTTTTGTGTGTTTTTTTCTTTTTATTTCTTATTCCCCTCTAATTCCCCCATCCATTAAACTTAAAGTCTTTGGCAAAAAAATACAATGAAAACAAAACAAAAGAAAATAAAAACCTAAACTTTAAATACTTGTCATTCAAATTCAAAGGTACAAAGAAAGAAAAATACCAAGACATATTTTTTTTGCTCAAAAAATTGAAATAAGTAATACTGTACTTTAAGCTTAACGTAGAACCTTAGAAGGAGGAATTCATTAATTTTTGTATGAACAAAGCATTTGTAAGTAATCAACTTGTTGATAAGATTTGTTTAATTGAGTCAAGAATAGTAATTTAAAAGTATATTTAAAATAAAAACATGACAATAATATATAGGTATATATTTTTATATGTCACATAACTCAATGTCTTAGAGTCTCACAATAGTTAATGCTAATATATTTTCTAAATGAAAGCATAAAAAAGTCATGCAATGACCTTTATTTAGCAGAAATGAAATTTCTATAGGTTACTTTCTCGTGCACAGAAGCAAAAATTGTCAAACAGGTGTTGTTCCAGGAATAAAATTTTCTTAACTAAGATAATAAATGAGATTAACAACTGGCAGCACCATTTATTCAATAACTATTGGAGGCTGGATAGTTTGGGTATTATTTTGAATTCTTATGTAGTTAGCAAATAATTATACACACACACACACACACACACACACACACACACACAGACATACACATGCATATATATGAAATTACCAGAAAGTAATTTTAAAAATTGGTCAAAGGCCTGATTTTCATGGTAATAAAGTAACTTCGATGTTAAAATGCTTTTCTTTGTTTTTGAATTAAAGTAAAAATGAACTTTCACAATGCTATAAATACTTTATTAAATAATCATCATCACAAACTTCTTAGCAGTTTTCCTTTTTAAAGCTAAGTTTTTTGGTAGAGAAATCTTCATAGTCCTTTAATCACTGATTAATTTCAATAATTAGTAGCAACTTTGGTAGTTAATCCTCAAAGCATGCGTTTCATATTAATATTCTAATTCTTTTAAGCAGAAAACTAACAAATTTTGTAATCCAAGGAAAGAATGAATTCATAATTATTTGGCTAACAAAATGTCGCTCCAGTAAAATATCCATGAACTTACCTCTAGGTCAAAATCTTTTGTTGGCCATTTATCATTACTATCTTACTAAAATTTATTTTGGTCTCCATATTTATATTCTCTCTCTCTCTCTCTCTCTCTCTCCTCTTTTTCTCTCATCATTGTATGACAGGTTAGTTTTCATATGTGACACTGCTCAAATCATTAGAAAAAATACAACTACATTTCATAGAAAAAGGTCGTTTCTTCCAAAATCCCTCTTCTAAAAAAATTATTTTTTAGAACTTTCACAAAAATAAGGTACCTCTTGTTGACTGTAGTATGTGCTAGACTCTGTGCTAAGGACTTAAAAAGGCTATTTAATCCTACGATTTCTTTTTTAAGAAATGCATTATTTTATCTAATTAATAGTGAAGACATTCATAGCGATTAAGTCACATAACTCAATGTCTTAGATGTAGTAATCACATGTTGGGAATTTATGTGGTTCTATGTAAAAAGCCCTCACAAAAATCAAGAAATAGTTTTGACAAAGAAAGTCATGTGCATTTTTCTAATAACGTGCAGAAACATTTTCTTCTTTTTTTTAAAAAATTTATTATTATTTTTTTATGCCTATAGCATCTGGTCTTCCTAGGTGGTCTCCCATACAAGTACTAACCAGGCCCGACCCTGCTTAGCTTCCGAGATCAGATGGGATCGGGTGTGTTCAAGGTGGTATGTCTGTAGACAGGAACATTTTCAAGTTAGCTACTTTCCCCATTTTTGCCAAGAATTTTTTTTGAGGAGACAGCATCATTTGCCTTTGAGGTAGTTTCTTAAAGCATTTTCTACCCTGAAAGAAGACAGATTCTTCTTTAAAGCTTTCTGATTTTCATATTTCTGATCAGGGATCTAAACTGTGAGCCTGTCTTGAATAAGAATGTATTGCACTGTATCAGAAAGGTTACATTCAATTAAGAATGTCTTATTCCATTTAGCGATTTTGCATTTTTCCTAAGTTAATACAACTTTATATATATATAACAGAAGATATTCCGCACTTAAAACATTAAACTTTTGTTCATTTAAAAATGTGTAGGGCTATCGTTGATTGAAATGAGAGGCTTAATTGAATTTTTCAACTAAAATAAGTCTTTTATTTCTTTTTTACTTTACTAGTTAAAGCAAATTCAGCAGTAAAAAAGCCAGAGTAACAATAGCTGCATTTAAACTGGACAAATAATTATCTCTATTTTGTGAATATCATCAAATCTGAATATTTCATGACATCATTATTGCTATTTTCCATTTTACTTAGGTCCACTTACACTATATTTTTAGCTCCTTTTGTGGCTATATAGGTTCACAGTAGTTCACTATTTAAATAGCTTTTGGAAACATTAACCAGGTGAGTGGAAGGAAGTACAAAGGGGAAGAAAATGCAATAGAAGAGGAGGTCATTGATGCAATGGAATGAAGGTACAGGAGTGTTAATGCATAGACTATTTGGAAGAGATATAGAATATATCGAAGACATGCCATGTTATTATTGGCTGACATTGTTATGGAAAGTCTTGAATGTTTAGTTTTAAATTGGGGGCAAAGATCTTTCTCATCTTCAGCAGATGATTTGGGAAATAAAACAAGCTGATCTTTCCACTGGTTCTCTGTATTAACTTCCTCTCTGCTCCACTTGTCAGTTGGATGCAGCATATTTGTCACTATATCAATTTACGATTAGACAGGGCCTCTGCTTTTGGAGGTTAGATGGGTTGATAGATAGATGATAGATGATGGATAGATAAATAGATAGACAAATAGAGAGATAGATGATATATAATCGATCTATAGATAGATGATAGAATAAATGTCTAATTGCTAAATTATTTTCTTGATATTAAAAAAATTAAAGAAATAAAACATTCACAGCTATCAAAAAAGACTTCTATATGTGAGAAAGGAAGTTTTAATATAAAATAATTATTTTTTGTTGATATGAATAGATATTTTTTGATACATATCAGTGCCTCATGAGTCCCTCTGAGACTTTTTTCAGCTTCCTTGATTATGCAAATAAGCATATTTTCATTTTAAGCTGCTCATCAGCGTAACTTTAGATATGGATTCAGTTGAAATTTTCTGAGACCCCCAAATGAAAAACAAAATGAGTTTTCTTAATATGTGGTTTTGCAAAAATAATATGACCAAAATCTTCCAGAAATTTACTGGGAGATACTCTTGCTTTTCAGTGAGTGTGGATGTAGGAAAAAAGTGAAATATAAGGAGGTTTTATAGCATTTCTCTATGTTTTCTAATGCATGCCAACATTCTCTTTCACTCATTTCAGATTTCCCAAAGGGGATTTAGTGTGAGCTTCCATAACCATTCAAGGTTCCAGCTGTATTACTTAATGGGTAGGAAGCAATAAGCAAGTATACATTGTTACAATATTTTATTTTAGAGGTTTTTTTTTTTTTTTACTTCAGAATACAGTACTTTCTTGGTGCATGTGTAAAAGGAATATTGAATGTAATTAAATGAACCTAGTAAGAGAAGTGTTTAATAGTAAAGGAACCTGGATTTCCTCAGTAAGAATGATTTCTAACTAAGGACCTGGTTGAGGAAGATGATGCTGTTTCAAAGGCAGGGCTAAAGCCTGATTTCTTACTCTTTCAGACTGCTATAACAAGTACTATAGAATGGGTGGCCTAAAGACAAACATTTATTTCTCACAGTTCTGGAGACTGGGGAGACCAGATTAAGGTCCCAACAGTATCTCTGTGTCTGGTGAGAGTCCACTTCTTGGTTCATCAACGTCCCTTTTCTCACTGTCTCCCATAGCAGAAGGACAAGAGAGCTCCTTGGGATTTCGTTTATCAGGGCACTAATCTCATTTATGAGGGCTCCACCCTTATGACCTAATCACCTCCCGAAAAGGTCCACCTCTAAATACCAAGATATTGGGAGTTAGGATTTCAAAATATGAATTTGGGGAGGATATAAACATTCAGTCCATAACACTAGTCAAAGGCCATGCTTAGTTTATAAAGATGTTGCTTAGTTCAGGAAAGATTGGAACATCATCAGTAACCACAGTAGTATGAAAAATAATATCAGGCAACAACAACAACAACAACAATAAAACACTAAAGAAGATTGTTAACATTCACTGAATGTCTACTATGTGTCCAAAAATTTGCCATTGACATTTATTTTAACACTGTGATCCTATGTAACAGGTAGTACTTTATTCGTTTTGGAGGGTGAAAATGAAGGCTTAGGGAGGTCCACTACTTGTTCAGTTTAGCAATCACACTGCTAGGAAGTGGAAGCAGCATGGTTCTATCTATTGTGGGGACTGTCCTCTTTTTACACACTGTAAGGCCTCCTTTAAAAATACATAAATTGTCTCCAGAAAAAGATACTTGGGAGGAAGAATGCACAGAGGTAGACAATCAAAGTGAGTGATAGTAATTTATTAATTTATTAAATGTTTATTGAACATATAGTGACTAAGAGCATGGTCCCTGCTTGTGAGGGGCTTGCAGGCTTATCAGGACTAGATTCAGTCTGACAACATCAGGTGCTCTCATCACCAGTATACATTTTTATTTGTTTTAAAAAATTATGTTCATGGCCACGTATTACATTTAGTTTTAATGGAGAGACATTATTTTATTGAACATGAAGTCCACACAATAAAATGTAATAGTGATCTCTATTGGCGGTAAAAGCACTACTTTATTTAATGTTATTTACTAGGGTTACCTCATTGATCATAAACCCCAGTTTCCTACAGGAAAGAGCCAAAGGATCAAAACTGAAGGATTTAACATTTGTAAAAAAAATTGAGGTAGCTCTTTGTATCCAATCTATTCCTCAGAGAAAGAGATAAGACATTATTTCCTACTATTGATATTATGGATATTATTTGAAATTTGCTTAGAATATGAATGCTCTTTTGACTTTCAGGCAAAATTTACATTCTCTTCCCCTCTTTTTGGAAATTGAA
The DNA here is from genome assembly GCF_902729225.1 of Pteropus medius. NCBI lineage: Eukaryota > Metazoa > Chordata > Mammalia > Chiroptera > Pteropodidae > Pteropus > Pteropus medius. Next base: position 8,302,268 of record NW_024351073.1, read on the forward strand.
ACATTTATGTTATTATATTATTTAATTATGGCATATTACTTGCCCGATTGAACAAGAAAAGAATATTCTTGCTCAACTAAAAACCAATGTACCCAACTTATAATTCTTCTAATTTAAAATAATTATACTACACAAAGTGTGAAGCCATTTATTATATTTAATTCATAATGTCAATTTTTCTTTAGTTTTAGATATAATATGCTTTGTAAGAGTCATCTTTGCAGTATGTGATAAAATTTCAAGAAAATAAACAAAAATGTACATTATTTACTCTGAGCAAATATCCCAAACGATTTAAATAGAAGAAAGTCCTATACATTTATATATGGAAAAATAAAATAAGAGATAAAGAGAAAATTGAAAAAGGAAGAAATATGAATCTATTAGGAGTATCGAACATAGAGAAATTGGTAATTCTCCTAGTATCTCTTTTCCAGTTACTTCTACATACCTTTCGACTGCTAGTAACAAAAAATCACACTTAAAATGACTAATATGGCTCTATTCTTAGAATGGACAAAGTTGTAGCTCACAAGAAAATTACTGAGTTAGAGAATGACAAAGCTTTTCGTATCTTAGGAAATTCACATTGTCTGATTCTGAAGGGAACATGTGAGCAGGACAACCAAAATGTTTCTCTGGTAACAACTTATATTTAAAAGGCATTTCTCTAGATTCATTAAATATTTTAACAAAAATCTGATTTTGTGACATGAACTAAGTACCATAAGTAACACAACTGACAAGAGGCCCTTGAATACTGTTGTTTTGTTATAATGTGGATGAGATGCCCTAGGAACATAATTCTTATTTATATCAATTCTCTGGTAAAATTGGTTTTGTTATACGTCATTTAGCCACAGTTCCAAAAACCTATTAATACAGCAAGTATTACAAATGCTAGCTAATCTTAAATACTTTACACCATTAAAGTTAGAGATAAAACATATATGTGAGCCCAATTTTACTGGACCTTCTTTAAATGATTTCACTGCCATCCTTAGAAAATTAGCACTAAAGCACACTGCCTGGGAAATGGTGGCTACACCGCAACCATACTGGCTTTGTTCTTATACTTATCAGCTGTACTCTCTTAGGGGCATTCTTAATTTCCTTTATGTAAAATAGTCATAATAATGGTACCCATCTCCTGGGGTTTGGAGGAGGACAGATATTGAGTTTTGAACAGCATAGTAAGCACCCAAGAAGTATTAGCTATCATCGGCCATTTGCTTATATATTCCTAAAAATGGAAATCTGAGACATCTAAACCTATAGGCAAAGAGTATAATAAATTGCCATTTTCAAAACCTACTGTAATTTAGTCCAATTTGATTATCGTAAACTTGACTAACATGTAATTTAGGTTAACTGTGTGGAATTTAAGTACTGGCCAGAGATTCAGGACATTTGTGCCAAGGTCCAGGCTCCGATATTATAGAGTTTACACAGTGACATTTCTCCATCTTTAAACTGAAAAATCTCTAAGAAACCTTAATGTCTATAAAATCAGATGAATTTATGATTCTAAACAAAGATATCAGTACATTGAGTTATATAATGGTTTTGGCAGCAATGCAGGTAGGTTATAATAAGTTTAGAGAAGATATATCCTGGTAATTAAGATTTTTTAAAATCTTTTCTAGAGTCAAAATAAAATGAAGCAAAAATGATAACTCTTTTTAGGAAAAATACATGCAATAGAAATGTGAAAAATTAAATATCTTTTTGAATATATTTTTCTTCCTTCCTATTTGATTTAAATTGAAAGTTAATCAGTGGAACAAGTACACTTTTATTATAAAAATAAGGGTTGTTCAGGAATAGGAATGACCTCAGCATATAATTAGAGAAACATATTTTGGAAAAATTAAGTAGCAAACATATTGCGATCCTGACCAGACTAAGAAGTGACAGATTATAATCTAGCAGCCCATTTGTGTGAGTCAGTCTTCACATTTTTTCAAATAATGAAATTTCATTTTTAAGTTAAAAAATTATTGTGAAAGAACAATGAAAAATTTCCTTCAACCATGTAATTGATTGAAATGCAAAGTAAGTTTTGAATAGTCTTCAATAGTGAACTATATAATTATATTATTTTCAGCTTTAAAAACTTCAGTCCTGTAGTTTTGGGTTATATGAAATAATCAGTATGATCTCCATCTGACAGATATTTCAACACTCATTAATTTTTGCTTTGGAATTCACTCAGAGACACCCATGCAGTGAATAAACACTATGAAGCATCTTTTTTTTTTTAACTGTAGAGGTAGAAAGTCATAGATTTTTCTATATACTTCTATATTCTTCTCTTGTCTTCATTTGATTAAATAAAAAAGAATTTGGGGGCACAAAAGTCTGAAGGGTGACTAGTTTAGCTATTCATCTTCAAACATTTGTTTTATCCAACACAAAACAGAAAAATATAAAAATCAGTAAAATGAATTATTACTGTATCTTATCCCATAAGATATTATAAGAAAGTCACATTTTTTGTTCTATTATTTTATCTAATATTTAGATCAATAGTAAATGCTGAATTTATACATATGATGAGGTACTTTCTTCTCCAGATATTTGTATTTAAATCAATATCATTTATTGAATAGTGTATCCTTTTTGGACTAATTTGAAATGTCATGCTTTTGATATATAACTCAGTTGTTATTTATGTAGGAATAACCTACGTATACATGTTTGTGGCTTGTTTTCTGAAAGTCCATTCTTGAACCTATATTTCACTCTGCAGATTATTTGAGATTTCTGTGGCAGATGCCCATGAGTAACTCTTTACTCTTCATTATTTTTTGTCATGGTTTTGTTTTGGCTCTTCTCATCAATTTTTCTTATTGACTTAGATACAATATAACTAATTTCATTTAAAATTCTCATATTTTTAAACATATTGCATTGAATTTATTAATAGAACTGCCACTTTTAAATATTGTTCTCCGTTCAGAAATAGTATTACTGTTGATTGATTGATTTGAGCACTTCTTGTTAACTAGAGCAAACATTTTACATTTTTATTCATACATAAGTCTTGAATATTCATTAAATTTATTCCTATATATTTATTAATGCATATTCTTATATATTTTATAATTTTGTAAATGAGACATTTCTATTACATATTTAGTTAGTATCGCTGATGCAAGTGAAAGTTCTCATTTTTTTAAAGTTAATGTTTTCCTAGGTATCTTATTGAACTTATACAGCATAACAGTTAAAAGTATAGACTGAACAACTAGAAACTTGTGTTCAAATCCCAGATTTATCACTCTCTAGCTATATGACTTTAGACAAACTGTGTCTCAGTTTATTCATCTGTAAAATGGAATAACATGAGATAATTGCTTCACATTATTGCTATTATAATCAAATGGTAACTTACGTACACCAGCTGGCATATCAATGTTATTTATTATTTTTGGATAAATGTTAGAGCTTTGATTTTCTAGAGTAAGAGCATAAATGAGTAAAAGCAGAATCATCTTACTCTTGCAAATCATAACTGTCATTCATTATTTCTTATATTACATTGGTTTTTTGAAAGGGCCTATGAAGTGACTGTGGTTCTTACATGTCAAAATCATTACTTGTTTTACTTGATTATTTGCATATAGAATAATCTGAAGAAATGCCAAATTTGAGTAACATATGGATCTATATTAACAGCATCTCTAGACATTTCTACCTGGATTTCCTGGGGAAATATAGTCATTATTTTCAAAAGATGCCCAAACTGGACTACAGTAACATAATTCTTCAGAAAAGCCAGTCCTCTGTTGCCAGATGAAGTGGGTCTTTTTTTCAGAATATTCAGGACTCTCTTTTGCCTAATGAGAATGGACACCAGTCAGTCAGGGCATGTCCCTTAGCTTCATTTTTCAGTCTTTGGGAATGCAGAAGGAACATGCTACACACTAGTTTTAATTGAGTATTATAACCAACCACAAATTTCCAGCAAGCTACAGTCATTCTGGCTTCTACAGTTTATTGCCTTTGAGATGCATACTGGTTTTGCTTGTGGTATCTTAGAATTCTCACTGTATCTTATAATCAATAGCATCTTGGTTTTAAAAACAATACTATATAGCTTGAACTTTTTCTTCTTTGTTTTTATTTTAATGCAAATGCTAATATTGTAACTTTATTCCACTTGATTTTCCCTGAAGAGAATCACATGCAGCAAAGCAAGTTTTATCTCCAAGATGGCAAGCCTGATATTAAGATTCCTTTCAGTTTAATTTTAGGACACTTCATCTCTTTGTCCCCTACAGTTCTTAAATGGGAGCAAATTATCTGGTCATCCCAGAGGTCACAGAAGAGCTGTTATAATCCCTCCATTTTGGTACAATGGTTTTCATTCTCTGCTGCAGTGTAGGCTGTTAGGATGAGTATATGAAAAGCTATGTTGAACTGTACTGAGAGAATTTTCTTCTATGGCAAAAAAGTTTAAGTCTTATAATTTTCCAGTCTCATAGGTTTCGGTTTTAAGCATCTCATAATATAAATTTCATTTGTCTTTCAGAATGTATACTTAAATGTCTAAGTTTTAGAAGAAAATTCAATGCTACTTTTTAATGTAAATAAAGAGCACACTAAGTTAAAGTATATCAACTTCTGGATATTCAAACATATATGAGATCTTCCATGTAGGGAGATCATATGGCAAGTCATCAGGAAGAATATGTCATCTCCAATGAAGTCAATGATTTTTGTCAGGGTTATTGATTTTTGTGAATTTTTTCCCCCGAAAAATTTGCATCGTGCTATAAAGGGCAGGATTCAAGTGGTGTGTGTTGTGAGTGACTAGTTTCTTCCTACTAGGTGTGAATTTGTGATATTGGCTGGGAAGGTGAGAATAATGTAATTACACCATAATCTCAGTTGTTATTGATCTATATTAACTGAAACTTATTGATCTATATTGCCTAGCCTTAGGTTAGACAACTTTTGACAATTTTCTATGCATGGAGCAAGATTTTATTATGTGTCTATAGAAGAAAGATTAATACAGAGAAGTTGATCATTGCACACCATAGTGGTGGACTAGAGGAACCATATAGATTATGTGCCCAATGCAGTCTTTACTTTTCTATGTCCCATCATACATCTTGGTTAAGTAGCTGTTATTCCAAGTTTGCTCTAATATTGGTCATGCTTTTGGCCCCAAAGACAAGGTTATAATTGTAGCAATTGTGGAGATTTCATTATTTGTTAGTTTATTCTCCCTAAGATGTTGCCAACATCAGAGAAGATAAATAACCAATTTTTGGGGGGTCTTACTGTAATATTGGCAGACTTCTAGAAGTACAGAGCAGCCATACAAATACCCTATACTTCCTATGGACAGTTTATGTATATCGGTATATAGATAGAGAATTTTTTCTCTAAATATTATTTACTGTTCATAATCATATTTAAATTGATCCCTTCTTCAATTCAAGCAGTGAGATGTTCACAAAGATAGTTTAAAGAACACTTCTATAAATGATCTCAGTCCCTTATGTAATGAACTGGTTGTACTATAGTTATGAGAGTTCCTGTTAACTGCTTATTCATACTCAATAACTTAGCAGAGGTCACACATAGATCTAAAAACACTGTTGGGCAGCTGGTGAAAGAACAAGACACTACTGCGTAGGCATTAACAGGTCAAAGAGAAGTGGCCAGATGAGATGCCCTCAGGCATGGAGTGCCTTCTGTTGTCCTTGCTGACACTGGAATCCAACTCAGTCAAGAAAATAATTTACCAGATGTAGGACCTCAGGATAGAACGTAGATCTAATTATCACCACAATCAAAGATAATGCTAATGTCACTCAAGTGGGAACATTTCCAGCACTCATTTCTACTAAAAGGTGAATTGTGTTAGCTGACCTATTTAAAATATTAGTTGGATTTCCAACAATTTAACAGTATTTTTTCAATACTTATTTAATAGAATTTAATAGTATTTTTTCAGTACTTCAGCCTCCATTTCAGTTCTGTGGAAGTAGCAACTAATATAATCTAAAAGAGTGCATAAGTAATGTTGCTAATATGGTGAGGTGATGGGATAGGGTCCTGTGAGACAACCACAGCAATATCAAGGACAATAATGCTTGATATTAAGGAATATTAGGTGGTTCATGATTTTTTAATTTTTGGCAATTCATATGGCAGGTGACTATGTTTAAATTGATCTGTTCTTTGGCTCCTTGAATCTGATTCTGGTGAGTAAACAGAGAGATCAAAGTAGAAAAAGACTATAAAATTCAACTATTCCAAATAAAATAACTTACATTTGGAAGTTTTGTAAAATTAGATGGACACATGAACACATTGCCAGGTCCCATCCAAGGCAGTGGAAAAGGGCTTTAAAAGGGAGGGTTGCTGAAGCTTGTACTTTATTATGTGCATGGTAAATCTTTCGTTAGCTAATAGTGCATTAGTAAGGGCCTGAGTTATGGAAGATTGCAAAATGTTGCAATAAATTTTTCTTTCACGTTTTTAAATATTAATTTGACATACTGTCTTTTTACAACAAAGCAATAGATGATCTATACTCTAGATTTTGGGATACTTGTCCAAGCATACTGACAATGTAAAAAAAAAAAAAAATCTCTTAATTTTCTATGAACCATACTGGTTGCTGACATCCAGAAAAGGGATTCTCAACTGTCTCTGTGATCCTATTGTTTATATGCATGATATCATCTCATTTCTAAGTTTTGATTGTGTAACTGTTTCCTATCTATATTTTAACTGTAGTGCCCAAGATCATTCAGAGATATGAAACATCAAAATTTTAATTAACACAGACCTCCCACTTGGACAAGGAGTTACCAAGAACAGAAATTTTGAGTAAAAGAGAAGGTTCATGTTCGAGAGGGAATATTTGGCCCTATATTATAACATTCTAGTTATTAATAAAACATCTTATTATACTTTTAAAAGGTTTCCACCTGAATTATATATTTTATTGCATCATCAAGGAAATAGCTCACCCTTATACTTGAGACAGGAGAAAGTGAACACATATGGAAAATGAATTTATTCAAGCTTAAATTTGTTAATGAAACCCTAAAATCTAGACTTATTTCTGTGTGTGTCATAAAATAAATTATTTTATCATTCTGCCAGTATAACCCTACCTTGACAAAAATAAATCAAGCTTTCTAAATCTCTAACCAGACATTGTAACTTAGTAGTAGTATCTGTTATACGTGTAGGTTTTAGATTTTGAAAACAGTCTTGCTATGATTTTTTTTAAAAAAATGTTTTCACTGTTGGTTTGAGGACATTGTTTTGGATAATTCTTATTAAAGAAAATGTCATTAAAGCTCCACAAGTTAGGTTTTGTTATTTATTTATTTTTCAATACAAAAAATTGCTTCCGACCTGCAATTTTGGTATGTCAAAACACTGTCATTTCTCAGTCATCTATCACAAGTACTGCTGCATGTCAATTTGCTGAGACTTCAAACAGATTTCACATCCTTACATATCCATGAGATATTTAATTTATATAATTTATTTGATAAGAGTTTTCCCCAGAATACCAATATTTCTATATAAGTACTATAAACTTACTAAATAGAGGTCCAGGAAAAATTCTTAAAATAGACAAACAAATACTTTTAGAGGACTCTATTTAACCTAGGACATTTGAGAAATGATATAAAGAAAAACCTGTTAAAATTGAGAAGATCAAACCAGCTTCAAGTAGGTTTAAATACATTTTGTAATTCATAAGAATGAAGGTTATACTTGCTCAAAACATGTAATCTATTAGTTTAGCCAGGTAGAAGATACTTTCAGTCTGGAAATTCTGATTTTTATAAAAGCAGAGTAACATTTATTACACTAATTTTACCTCAAATAACTATTATAAACTCTAGAAAAATTATTGTGAACAATAGCTTGAAAGCCTTGCAGAGGCTTAATTATAATGAACAACAGATATTAAGCAGGCAGAATGGAATTAGGCTTTTAAAAGAAGCATATCACACTGGTTGAGGTTTATGTTTATAAAACTTTTGTTCTGAGAGAACCTTACAGATTCTGTGGTATAAGGTGGCTAGAAATCAAGCAGAAATTAGCAGTCCTTTGGGCATAAAGAGTCGGAGGATGGCATTTGAGGGCACTAATATGGAAAAATTGAAACAAGATAATTCAGAAATGAGTAAACCACAGAGGGGAAAAACTCCACAACCTTTATATAAACTTTTCTCAAATCCAAGAATTGTGAATGAGCAAACAAGTCTTCAAAGAATCAAGAGAGAAAAGACCATTGCAAAGTGAAAGAGTTGACTGGAAATTTCAGCTCCTGCTCGTTTCAGTGGATTGTGAAGTTCATACCCGATCAAGTTAGAGAAATGTGGCAAACACTTGCTATGAGTATTTACCAAGTGCTGGGGCATTAAACTAGCTCAATAAATTTAAAAGGATTGAAGTAAGGAATACTTATCTGTCTGCAATAGAATTGAAATAGAAATAAATAAGTTATGTGAAAGTAATAAAATATTTGGAAATTAAGAAAAACTGTGGGTGTTAGAAGAAACCACAAAGATAAAATAAAAAATTAAAATATTTTAACTACATGAAAATAAACACAAATGTTCAGATTTGTAGAATGTATCTAATACCGTCCTTACAGAGTATCTTTAACTACTTATATTCTAAAAAAATAAGTGTTTAAAAACTAATGTTCTGAGATTATACCTAAAGAAGTTAGAAAAGAACAACAGTTAAACCCAAGAAAAATAAAAGAATATATTTTTAAAAAAGGAAAGAAATCAACTAAACTGAAAAATATAAATGGAGTAAACAAGGAAAAAAGTGAGTTTAAAATGATTTAAAAATAATAAATCTTTAGTTATGTTTAAAAATAAAGTATTTAACAAATGATCAAAATCAGGAATTGTACAAAGGATACCATTATGGAGTCTTCAGATAATACCATCATAATAAAGAATATCATGTACAGCTTAATGACAATAAATTAAACAACTTAGATAAAATAGACTAATTCCTTGAAAGGTAAAACTCACCAATGCTTGGACAGAATAATTAGATTATTTGAATGGCCACATAGTTCTTAAAGAAATTGAATATATATCAGAAATCTTCCTACAAAAATACCTCAGGCAGAATTTATTTCACTAATTGAATCAATGAAATATTTAATGAGGAAGTAATGTCAATCTAAAATAAATGCTTTTAGAAAATAGAAGAGAAAAAAACACTTCTCAAATTATTTATGAGACTAGCATATTTTTGATACATATATTTGCCAACAATATTACAAAGACAAAACAGACTAAAAACAGACCACTTTTTTATCACAGACTAATATTCTCATTAATCTTGATATAAAAACTCTCAGTAAAATATTAGCATTTGACTTTTGAATCCAAAAACATAAATAAATACATATATATATATAAACACAGAATGGTCAAGGAGGTTTATCTCAGAAAGGCAAAATTTATTTTTAACATTCAAAAATCACTCAATGTAATTGAACATGTTGACAGGAAAAAATTAGATGGTAATATTAATGGATGTAAAAAAATGTGTTTGACAAAAGTTCATGATTAAAACTTTCACAACATTGGTAATTAAAAGACCTTAGCTGATCTGATAAAGGCCATCTATGAAAAACCTACAGCTAACTATATTTAATGGTGAAATATTGAACATTTTTCTCCTAAGATCTAGAAGCTGGTAGAGATGTCAACCATCATAACTTAGCTGACCTTGTACTAGAGACCAAAGCTAATGACTAAGGCAAGAAAAAGAAATTAAAGTTATAAAGATTAGGAAAGAGCAAGTCTTTTTATTCACAAAAGATATGCTAATATATATTAAACAATAATAAAGAATCTACAAAAAGCCACTTAAAGAAATAAATGAATTTGGGGCCAAAACATCTGAAAAAAAAAAATTGAGGAACTTAAACTAATCTGATTTCTAAACTTGCTCTACCAATCAAGACAATGTGACTATGAAATACAGAAAGACAGATCAATAGGACAAATTTTATACAGCAATAAAGTAAATGATAAATGATAGGTTTTATGGTATATGATGCTGAAAAAAATCAGAAATTCATATTGGAAGCAAAAAAACCATGAACCTTTTCTCATACCACAGAGAAAAGTTAACTTGAGATAGATAATAGACTTAATGCAAGAGTTAGAACTATAAACAATTTAGAAAAAAAAGGAATAAACCTTAAGATTTTGAGTCTTAAGGGTAGGCAAAGAAAAAAAAATATGAATTAGATATTCAAAAAAGACATTATATCTTAAAAATACAGGCAATATTAGAAATATGAAAAAGTAAACTGCAGACTGGAAGATATATCATAATACAGCTATCTGCCCAAGGATTTCAATCTAGAATCTGTAAAGAATTCATATAATTCAGTAATAAGAATGTGAAAAATTTAAAACATAGGCAAAATACTATATAACTTACAAAAGGAGAAATCCAAATGCACCACAAGCAAATGAAATGATGCTTAATATCATTAAATTGATGGAAGTATCAAGTGAAACAGTCATTTAAGAAAACAATTTGGCAGTTTTTTGTAAAATTATACACACTTACCATTTCATTCTGCAATTCTCCTATTTACCAAAGAAAGAAAAATATGTCTGCACTAAAAGCTTCTCTGTGAATTTAAAAGTGGCTGTTTCTATAAAGCCACAATTGGTAAAACAAAACAAAACAAAGCAAAACAAAAAACAAATATCAGTATACGAATGAGTAAATATTGTGATATACCATTTAGCAAAAAAAAGGAATCAATTCCTATTACATGCAAAATATGAATTAATCTCAAATCATTATATTGAGCAAAAGAATCAGGCATAGAAAAATTGACTATAATTTATATGAAGTTCTGTAACAGATAAAACTAGTTATGGTAGTAGCAATCAGAATAGTGACTAAATGTGTTGGGGTGTGGCTGACTGACAATGAAGGGAGCATGAGAAAACTTTTGGAGATAAAGGAAATGTGGTATTTCTTAATTGGGATGATGGCCCCAAAACTCATTAAACAATATATTAAGAATGTGCATTTTAATTTATGTGAATTTATACATTGAAGTTCATTATTTCCATCGTACTAGAAAAGGATAGAAAGACATGCAGGGAGACTTCTAGATAATCACACATAGATAAAGTTTCAAGTCTATGTGTATACTATGAGAAGGAAGGGCTATTTACAAACTATAATATTACTGTGAATGTCTAACATTACAATCATATTACAAAATGTAATGAAAACATTTCAGAGACAAGAAGGCCAGTGCTTATACTGATAAACGAATGCTTATATCCATGGGTTTTCACTTCAAAACTAAGAAGAACTGTTGATGTTAGCAGATGATCTTCAGTTTAACTGTGTTTTGAGATTTCTTCCTATCTGTCAGGTGAGTAAATCTTTTAGGATTTAATGTACTAATGTAGTAGGAGTTGGAAATCATTTGGAGAATATTAGGTGGTTAGCACATTTTAAAAAGTTTGTCTAAGTTTTTTTTAATATGGAATGTTCAGAAAACATCAGATTTTGTCCAGTAGCTAGCCACATTGTCAAAAGAAATCAATTTGTCATAAAATTTAATTATCCCTTCTCCAAAATAGAATCATTCTCCACAAAATCCAGTCTTTGAGTTTCTTTGAGGCCTCAGTGAAATTGTTCTGAGAACTACCCAATAGTAGTGCTATATAAATATGTGAAAAGATAGATTTGATTGAGAGGATAATTGTTTGAATAGGGTATAAATAGCCAATAAATATTATAATTGTTTTTTATTTTTTCCCAAGTTTTTTAGACAGAACAATATCCTTGGGTGGTTGAAAATACTATGAGAAATTAAGACGAAAGAATAGATTTTGAGATTAAATCCTATAAAACATCTTATCTGTCTCTTACTCTCACAGAGCTGAACACAAGAAGCAGAGTATTTGTTCCTGTTCATCAAGGTGGAAATCACAGGCAGTGACAGCCCACACTCTAGTAGGTATTCTCAACTGCAGAGACGAGCTCTCAGTCAATAACTACAAAATCACTGAGGTGTGTGCCGGGGCCATCAGAGGCCACAAATTGTTAGGTCCAAGGAAAATTGAAATATCCAATGGATATTGAAAATAAGTTCCATAAATTTGTTGAGAGATGTAAATTAGGATGCTATTTTTACAAAGAAAACAATTGATAGTTAAGTGAAGAATTTATTGGAGATTTTGGAAATGAAAAATATGATTACTAAATTTTTTTTTTAAATCGGTGGTATAAGTAGTGGAATGCATATAGCTAAACAGAAATTAATGATGTGGAAAATCAGAGAGAGAAATTTTCCCAGCACAGAGCACACCACAATAACATGAAAGTAAATAGGAAAAAGAAAGAGAGGTGAAGAATAGCAGAGGTGCTAACCTCTTTCTGGCAGTTTCAGAGTAGAGAATGAAGATAAAGATAGTGATGCAGTTATTGAAGTCATGAAATCTAGTTTCCCACAATGAAAGGAAGATACGATTATAAGACCTCAGTGAGCACCAATCAGGTTTAAAAAAGAAAGAAAGAAACAAAAACAACTACACATTTAAACATATTGTGATAACTTATTTTTTCAAGACAGGGAGAAAATCCTAAAAGCTAGGAGAGGGTAAAGACATTAATTACCTGCAGAGCAATAAGAATCAGATTGACTTCAGAATTAGTTTCATCAGTATGGGGATTCTAAAAAATATTAAAGAAAAAAATTCGATTATATAAAATTCTATCCCCAAATTGTTTTGTATATCTCACAATTTGAATGATTAAATAAGATGCTAAGTAAAATATTTATCACATTTATCTCTACTAGACTCTCCTTGAAAGGTTAGAAAATATACTCCACTGAGGATGAATAGATGAATATGGAAGAAAAATAGATACCAAAAGCAATGCCAAGCAAATAAATAAATGAATTCACTTTTATACAAATAGGAATTTAAAAGAATTCATGTTTTTATACTAATCTAGAAACAAAATGTAGAAAATATAAGTTGAGAGGTAGAAAGAAGTAAAATCGTGATGAAATGCTTGCCTTTTGAGGGTAATGTCCATATGTTCTTAGATGAGCTAACCTGATTAGATTTGCCTGAGTAAAAGAAACTCAAATTAGCAATGGCTTAAACAAAGGGAGATATTTATTTTTTCTCTCATGAAAGTCTACAGTTAGACAACTGAGAGCTGTTGTGATGGCTCTGCTCTACTACTTCCCCAGGGAGCTGGTTTTCTTCTCTCTTGTCCCCACCCCATACCCAGAATTCCCTATTCACCTCATCACTTAAGGTATTTGTTTCAGTTCCAAAAATCCACCTATAATCCATCCAGCAAGAATTCGAAAGGGACAAACAAAAAGGAATTGGAATATAGGGCACTTGCCAGTTTCCTTTTAATGGAGCCGACAGGAGTTGCTCAGCTTCTATCTGGCAAGACTTTAGTTGAATGTCTCAGCAACATAGATTTGCACTGTATAGTCTTTGGATGACTACCCTCCTAAAAAATTCAAAGGATTTATTATTGTGGAAGAAAAGAATAGTTACTGCAACAGCTCTCTGCACAATATAAATGTCAAACAAGATAAGGAAAAAAACAGCATGAAGAAAACTCAATCCAATGGAAGACTAGAAGACAGGGACAGGGAACAAAGAGAAAGCATGATAAGTAAAAAAACCCAGACAGACTGAAAATTGTCCCCATTGACGTGTCTAAATTTTTATTACTTGTTTTCCCTTCAGTATTTAACATTCTTTGTTTTCCCCTATTTATACCTTCCCACGAATCCTGGGACTACGTATTCAATTCTTCCCACTGAACCATGGTAAACTGGAGATAGTGTTAATATTTTATTCTTCATGTCATCATTTCTTTAATATAGTAGACACTCAATATATATTTGGTTAATGATTATTAGACAGGATTAGTGCCTAAGACCGTGGGCTTAAGAAGGACTACTCTCATCAATTTCTTGGAAATTGACACAGAGAAGTGGGCCATGTCATTTAAACTTCTTTAGCATCAATAGTGCCTTTTCCTCAAAAGACAAATTAAAAAAAATTTGTAGTCCAGTAGGCACACAATTTCTTTGATCTAGATTATAAAGTAGATGCTGGCCAGTTGAAAGGAATGAAAGCTGTTGCATTCTTTTGTCTTTAGGGATATAGATAAATCACTGATTTTTCTCTAATATACCCAAACCATGGGAGCTTATGACTTTTCTTATTAGACACTGCCAATATGATTTAATCTTTTGGAAGGGAAATTTTAGAGGGAAAATGCAAAATAATTTTTGGATAAATACAGTTTATAGTGAATGAAATGAAAATAATGAATATGAAAAGGCTTCATATATTTTCACAATAAATCTCTATAATGTTTGTGTGTGCATGTGTATTTCCATGCATATATAATTTCTGCTCTGGAGAAAAAATATGTCCTAGATTTTTGTGAAGATGTAAAGCCTTATCCATTTTTATTTCTTGCAGAGTAGTAATAAAATTTCTAATAAACACAGAGTATGTTTTTCAGTAATAATGTTAAAGGTACTACATATGCTCTTTCCAATTAGGGAAGAGGCTGAAGAAGAGCTTTAAGTAATCCTTATGTTACCAGAGACGTATAGAAACCTTGAAAAGTACAAGGGCAGCCTAGGCTTAGTCGTATTAATAGAAAGTTCAAGTAGTGATAGCATGCAAGAAATAGAAGGAAAATAAAAACACAGAGTTTATAATGGGGGTTGTGAGTTTGCCGTAATTGTGGCAGTGATATCAAGAGTGACTATATCTGTCAAACTCAGTGAATTGTACAATTTAAATGGGTGCAATTTGTTGCTAATTATTTCTCAGTAATGTTTTAAAAAGTAAAATAAGCCTTTTATTATCCCATCAAGGAGACTTCTCCTTGGATTCCATAATAAAAGTACAAGAAAAACTAGAAACTTCTCACTTACTCTTCCCTCTAAGGTGGTAATAAAGTGTTAATTAAAGGAAGAGGGACATGGTACTGCTATTGGTATCGGCAGCAAGAAGGAGCCAGCATGTCACTTATATGGTAATACAGGGATTTAAATCTACCATTTTCCAGGCCACTTTTCTTATTTTCTATTCATATAACACGAATAGAAAAGACTCTGCTTAAACATGTACTTGCCATCTTAATAAAGCTTATTTCTCTTTAAATTTTTTAAGTTCAAACAGTTGTTTCTACACTTCTATTTTTCCTTGTCTCCTCCTCTTCCTTTCCTATAATTGCTTCCTGTATGTCCTTGTCTTCTCTTTCATTCCATTCAGATTTACTTTTTAACATATATACACACATATAGATGTAGAAATAATTATGGCTATAATTATGATTATGATTAGTGTATAATGTTCAGTTTTCCCAACACCATTTATTAAAGGGACTGTCTTTACCCTATTGTATATTCTTGCCTCCTTTGTCATAGATAAATTGACCATGTAGGTGTGGGTTTATTTCGGGCTCTCTGTTCTGTTCCATTGATCTATGTGTCTGTTTTTATGCCAGTAAGATGCTGTTTTGGTTACTATCATAAGTATAGTTTGATATCAGGTAGTGTGATACCTCCAACTTCCATCTTCTTTCTCAAGATTACTTTAGCACTGCTCTTATGTTTTAAATTCACCAGTAATAAGTGAGTTCCCAAAACCCTAGGCCTCTACCCCCGACACAATAAATGAGGAATCCCAGGCCTGTGTAAGCTCTCAATCTCTCTCTACCCTCACCTTGCTGTGTGCCCACTGTCATATCTTATATGCTCAAGGGCCTATAAGTAATAAACTCTTTTTATCTTCAAAGTTTTGTAATGATTATGCTGGAAGGTGTCTTGTAATCATAAAACTGCAAGGGTCAGACCAATTTTAACGTTAGTTTAAAAAGGGGAGATGTTCTTGGGAACTCACTGGTGCCTAGGTGGTGCTCTCAGGCATTTCTAGCCAATGGCATTACTGTTGATAGACTGACACCAGGACAAAACAGCAATGTATTGCACAGCTACGAATCACTAGGCAATAGGAATATTTCAGCTCCATTATAAACTTATAGAATCACTTTTGTATATTTGGCAGCCATTATTGACCTAAACATCATTATGTACATGCACAGCAGTACATGACTGGTATTATCATATTGACCAACACTGCAAAGCCCTAGTATTTTATTTTCCCCTCATGTAAATTCAGAATGATTGCCTTTGACAGATTTAGAAATATAAGTTCTACCTAATGCTCAAATCAAGGTTTTAAGCTAGTCTGGTATTCTAAGGAATTAGGTTAATACCATTTGTGAAAGTAAAGTGATGTTTATTCAGTTTGTACCTTCAGTATTTGTGGTGGTGTCATAGTATTAACAGAATGCAAAGATTTGTAGAAATAAAAAAAAAACTGTTAGAATTCTGTATAAATGAGATGAAAAATCAGTGATAATTATTTCTGTAATTTTCTCTGAATCAAGATTGTCTTCATCTTCTCATATTCTGTAAGACAAAGGCAATCAAACTACTGATTGAGAGAAATTTTAATGAGATATCTGTTTATAGATGGTTTCTCATAAAATTATCATTGTTATAGTATCACAATCTGGATAGAGCATATACAACCCAAAATAAATGTTCCATTTATTTGTCATCTATTTGACATTCACAGTGGGCAAGCTATCTGCTGTGGCTGTTGTTTTATTTTTCATGGATAATCTCATTGAGTTTCCACTGTGACAGAATGAGGTATTCATTATTATTATTTTAATTTTTAAGATGAGGAAATAGAGGATCAGAGAGGTCATGAAATATGCTTGTTGTCACACAGCTAAAGTGAGGGGGAGCCACGATTAACTTCTAATAACTTAATCATATGTAATTTTCATTATTTTGATTGATTTTATTCAAAACGTTTAGGAATCCTTATTAATTGAATGGATAAACACGTTATTGATTAACTTGATTAGTTCGATTTATAATTCATGTAGATATCTCTAAAAGTAGAACTAGAGAAACTTTTTGGTAATCTTTGTAATATCAAGGAAGAGTCAATATTTTTTACTATTGACCATGTCCTAAAAATCAAAGTTAAATACTGTTAGGTCATTTATTTCTTCTTATTAATGATCTCCTTATTATTATTATTATTAAGTTTGAGAATGAATAAGGAAATGAAATGTGCATTTTTAACATATGCAAAGTATTGTAAAATATAACATGTATATACTTTCTATGAGAATTTTTGACACTTCCCCAAACCATAATTGATTAATCCATGTTTACCTAAGTATTAATAGTTTTAAGTTTTAAAATAGCATATATACAGGAACACCAATGAGAACACAAATCATGAGTGAGAGCTAGAAGCCTCTCCTGCATTCTCTGAATCATTACTCCTTATCTCCAAAGATAGTCTTCACACCTGGACTTGTAATAGCTTACATCACAAAACATTTGCCTGTTTTTGGAATATAATTAAATGTAATGATACATTTTATAGTTTACCAAGTCTAGTTTATTTTACACAGAATAATGCTTATGAAATTTATCAGTTTTTAAGCTCAATCAATACATTTTAGTGCCTTAACGATATAAAGGGACAATAAAGAAATGATAAAATAATAGATTCAGGAACAACATTTGATAAAATTTAAGCAATAGTGTATTATAAAAATTTAACAAACTAGAAGTAGAGAGAAATCTTAGTCTGTTATAATGCACACAGATGTTCGTGATTTTACAATGAATCTTCATTTTTCAAAACCGACATCACATATTGTGTTTTTAAATAATAAGTTGCTAAGTTGAATCAGTACCATCATTGTTATGCTGTATTGCTACATGCCTAAAGTACGAAGTTGATATATTTTAATTACCTTTATTTATTGATTTTAATTAACTTTACGGGGATGACATTGGTTAACAAAATCATATGGATTTCAAGTGTACAATTCAATAATACAGCATCTGTATATTGTATTGTGTGTTCACTACCTAAAGTCAAAATTCACTTAAGAAATAATTCATAGTTTCTTAATATTATTCGAAGACTATTAATTTCCTAGGGCAGCCATAACAAATTTTCACAAACTGGGTGGTTTCTATTAAAAATTTATTATCTTATCGTTCTGGAATCTAAGAGGCTGATATCAAGGTGTTGGAGGGCCATGCTCACTCCTTAAGCTCTAGGAAAGAATCCTTTTCTTGTCTCTTTCTAGCTGTCAGTGGTTTTTGGCATTTCCTAGAATCCTTTGGCTTGTAGACACATCACTCCAATTTCTGACTATGTTCTCAACATAGCCTTCTACCTGTGTGCTTCTTTGTGTCTTCACAAGGCCTTCTTATAAAGACACCAGTCATATCCTAATCCAGTATGGACTCATATTAATTATATCTGCAAAGACCCTATTTCAAAAAAGTCACATTTGAGATTCTAAGTGGACATGAATTTTTGGAGGACACTATCTGACCCAGTAAAAGGACTTCCATTGAAATTCAGGACTATAACTTTAATATTGACTTTGCTTATATTGAAAAATATAGACAGTATTTTTTAATTAAATAAAGATAATAGTGATGGCTTTAATAAAAAAAAGATTCAACAATAATGGCATGTTCCACTTTCAAATACTCATTTTTAAATATTAATAACTATTGCTAAATTTTATATGCCAATAATTTGTAAAGAAATAATTATTTCTGTGATTCTGCAATAATTTTTTTATGTTTTATTATATATTTGTGAAGTGCTTTCAAATTTCTATGTATTCCTATGGTCCTCAACTCTGATATCCTCTATACAATAATGGGTTACTATTACCAGATTTTTATATTCTATAATTACTATTGATCTGATTGCCTTAGGTCAAGGTGTTCATAATGACTTGTTTATATAAAATGGTATAGATTATTATTTTTTTATATAAGTTCTGCAAACTTCTTTGTATATAATATGCAATATCTGAATCTAAAATTTCTCATTAATTTTAAAATAATAATGTCAACTCTCTTACTATGATTCATTATTTTAGAAGCATATTTAATTTTTCCCAGCACAATTCTAAGATATGTTCATTTGAAGTAAGTCCTATGTGTATTTTTGTTTTTTAAAATAATTACTCTGTTATAAATTGATAATATTGCTATGTCATATAAAAACATTATTTATGTTATCAAATTGTTTATCAAGACAGAATTAATTTTGGAAACAAAAAAATAAAAATGTATTCTTTCAAGCAAAATAATGTCTTTAGGTAAACTAGGATAAAATTATGTAGTTCACAGCATATGTTCTACCCATTAAAGTTCAGAACTAATCGGTGGAAAGATTAGTTGATATATAAAATTATACTTTATAAAACAAAGGCAAAATTGATTATTTTTTATTAAATATAAAATGAATGGGGATTATTTACTCAAATTGACTGGTGAATAATGAAAGAAAAAAAACTGATTAGTGAATGCTTTAGTTTGTAAGAAACCATTCTGACATAATGGAGACACAGTCATTTACAACACACTAATTATACAAATTTTGACAATTTAATATAGCACATAACAATAATTGGAAGTATTTTGCCATTTTTGAGAGATATATATTTGATTTATCAACATATCATTGAATTATGCATTTACACCCTTCTCTCATTGAAAGTTATTTTTCTAATTTCACTTTATCCTTTATTGAATTAATTTCCAGAGAATATTTAATACCTCTGAATGACACATTATATATTTTATTTTTATAATGGACAGCCCTATCAAGCATATAATTAGTTGGGAATATATTCTAAAGAATATTTTGAATATGGTCATTTAATTTTTTATTCCTAAGACTCTAGACAAATTTATGTTTTTTAGCACATCCTGCTCTTAAATTTCTTATTTTCTTAAAACTAAGAAAATATTGATTATACAGATAACACCAAGGTGCTCCTTGATGTAGCTTCTACACTTCAAAAATTACAATGCTATATGCCTCTGCTAAATAAGTTACTCAGAAAGCTTCAGAAACATACAATAAACCCAGATTTTATAAAACCTTAGGATTAAAAGAAGTCTTGTTAATGTTTTTAAGCCAAAAAGTTACAAATGAAACTTTTATTGTAACAACAGGGAAGAAAATATTCATAATCCAAAAATGCATTTCGTAAGCCAAAATTGCATACAAACTACAGATTTAGTTTCAGTTGTTCAATGGAGGAATACATACATACAAATTTTAAATATAATTTTAATTGTATGCCACATTAAGCAGGAAAACCAAACTTAAGATTTGATTATATTAAGTTGTTGTTATGTTACAAAAGGAGCTCTTTGATACAGAAAGAAAACCAGTCTATGCACAACAAAAAAACTACATATGGGAACTTTTATTCCAGGAAGATGGAATAGACTCTTCACTATCCTCTTGCTGAGTACAAGTAAAAACCTTGAACATAGTATATAAATCAAACATAAGGAGACTTTGGAAAGCATTCCTTGGAAATTATTCTCCTAAATATTTGTTTCAGAAGACAGTAATTTTCTTCAATTGGCAGAGTCTATTGATTGATGCTTTTAAAAGGCTTAAGGCTTTCTAAATCTTAAGGTGATTTATTTATAAAATGATTAAGAAACTGATAGCAATCTTAAAATTAGATAATACTCACACTGCCCCACACACTTGAATTTTCAAATAAGTTTTAGTTATAGGTAAAGTGAGGGTATGTAATCATGCACTGAACAATTTTCTTATCACTAATTTGTTGGAAGAGTAGTAAATTCAAGTGAAGAGTCAATATTTATAGTGTACTGTATGCCTTTAATATGCCACTTGTGCTTAGTTCTGGCACAATGATAAAGAAGAGAGCAAAATTCAATGCAAAGACCAGATCCCAACTTGCAAATAGTGTAATAAGAGATTGAGCCTGAGCAAAATAAGGTATGGACTAGCAGTCTTGAGTGAAATGTTGGGAGAGAGAAGAGCTACATTCCCACAGGTTGTGTTGTGGGGCTTACTGATTGGTTCTTCCTAAAAGACCAGTACTCCTGAAGGGAAATAGAATAGTTTCTTTGTAGGATGAAGTAAGAGTAGAGGATCAGGTACTTCAGTTGACAGCAGCAAAGTTAAAAAAAAATTAAATTAAAATTTAAAAAATCAAAACCAAAAAAATAAAAGTTTTAAAATCATATGTAAAAGCTTTAAGATTTGGAAGCTTGATGGTTGGTATAAAATTGAACGAAAATCTTGTCCTGTGTAAGAAATTTCTGCTTTTATACCACCACTTCCATTCACACTAGCATAGTATTTTCTAGATATCTTATGAAACTGAGATTTAATGTTTTCAGGAAGAGAGTGCCGCAAACTGCAGTTTCCAGACTTAATTATAGAGAGAATAATTTATTTCTAAGATCTGGAAATACATTTATTCTTATTCCTAGATTATCAGTTTTCTCAAGGAACTTTAAAGAATGCACTGCTTTGAAAGATGATTATAGAATACACTGCATATTTTAAATATTTAGAGAATAGTATAGCTGATAATAATCTTCAACTTTTTGTCATTAATTTTAAATTGTCTGTTAGACAAAAAATGCATAATCAGCATTGGTAGGACATCTCTACTTTATTTACACATACTTTAAAGTAATATGGAAAAGTCCACTCAAACTCTTTTTATAGCCAGTTAAGAGAAATGGCATAGCAGATAGGATCATATGGAAAGAGAATACAAATTAAAAGTGGTGAAATACTCCATACTAATCATAAACAATATGTCCTATTAAATATTATTTATACATCTAATTCTTATAAATTGTAAACCAGTCTTGTACAAAATGGTAAGATAACGCTATCAGAGACCCTTCTATTCAGAAAACTTAGTAAAGGTAATTTAATTCTAGTAGAGTTTGTTAACCTACACAGCATTTAGTTAGTCTTAAATATGGGACAATGTAAATTTTTTTTTGACATGATACGATTTTTTTTTAATTTGTAGAACTGTAGAAGTAAAGTTGGTAAATTAGTAATCGGTTTAATAGAAAACCATATGAAACTAAAAGAAAACATTGATTTTTCTATAGCAAATGCCTCTGAATTCTTTCCACAAATAATAAAATTTAACAAAATATTTGCTTTAGATGATTATTAAAACTATAATTTACTTTGTTGCTCTTCCCGTCCATTCCCTTACTTCTAAATCCCAAATCGAAGTTGATTATTTTATTGTAAATTCTTTTCTATTTTTTACTAAATATATATATAACTAAGTATAATATATTTCATTGCGTTTGTTTGTTTTTAAATGATAAGCCAAGCTTCTTTACCCAGGTCCCAGGACAGAAGAATGCCCTGCAGGATGGTGGCTGAGCTGCAGCCCTATGTGTGACTCGAGTGACAAATAAACTTTGTTGTTATAGTGACACTGAGATTGAGGGCTGTTTGTTATCTCAGCATAACATGGAAAAAGATGACGAGTACACCTATTTTTCTCAGCCTCTTTATTTCAGTCAGGATAATGTTTTTTGAGTATATGTTGATACATATGGCTTCAGTTCAGGGGCTGACAAACTAAGGCCCAGACACCAAATCTGGCCTCCTCAGGTTTTTCTACAGCCTGGGTTTTACATTTTTAAATGGTTAAAAAGCATTCAAATGAAGAATGATGTGCCAGGACATAAAGTTTTGTTGGAACACAGCCGCACCCATTATTTACATGCTTTCTATGGCTGTTCTCATGCTGCAGTGGCAGAGTTCAATCATTGTAGAAGAGACTAGGGTGTGTCTTCATGCCCCTCAAACCTAGTCTTCTAACACATGTGCTTTATTTTAACTAGACATTCCTCACCACACTCACTGACCATAAACATTCTGGAATCTACCTTCAGTGTCCGAACACAGCACAACCCCTGGGAATGGGGTCCTGGGGGGAGTGCTCTCTGCAGTCTTGTCTACTTCTTCTTCTAAAGAGTCTCCCTGCTTCACCATTCTTCTGTTGGCCACAACTTTGGTGTCTGCCCTCTGCTTCCTCCCTAATCTAGCCCAGTTATGTTACAAAATTATATTCAATTATTATTATTACCATTTTCAACTTTGTTAATAAAAAATGCGGATATTTGTTTTATCTTTTATGTAAGTGCCTACATAGCATACTTGATTTTGCTTCTTGAAATTCAAAACCTGAAATATTTATTATCTGACCATTTATCGAAAAATAAAAATTGCCAACCCCAGTCTAGCATATTCAACTTTAACTATTGTGTATTTTTCCATTGTATAAATATGCCTCTAGGTATATATTTTTCTATCGATGAGCTTTAAAATTTTTCTAATGCTTTGCTTTTTAAAATATTCTGTAATAAATGTCTTGATTCTCTTAATACACATATGTCTTCTTCCCTTTATATGTGAATTTCAAATAATATTAAGTATTAAAAATGTAAAGAATCACAGAAGTCATTTGACATTACTATGTCATATTACTTTTTGCAAAATGATGTCCAAATTGTCCTTTGTATATGATATCTTACCTGAAAAAAACATGAGTTACATTCTAAATTCTTCCTGTTGCAGTTAAGTCCATAGTGTTTCTTTCTCCCTTAGTTTGGCATGCTTTTGCTGACATGCATAAGTCTTTATATTTAAAATTTGTATGCACATACACACACATACACACAGTTAGATATATATTTATGCATTTGAAAAAAGCCATTCATTCCATTTTTTTTAGTAGCCTGTCATTACTATTAATAAATCATATAATTTTAATGTGACCTTACCACTTAATTCTTACAAATTGTACCATAAAAAGATTTTGAAAAGATTGTTTCCTCTTTTGTCTTAAAATGTATACAATTATCAAAATTAAATTTTGGGGAAAAGTTTACTAAATATTTATAATTAAGATCTTATACTTAAAATATGATATTTGTTTTCTCTTCCTCTAATTATGTTTTTGGTGCAAAAAACTTCAGATCTTACTTTATCTTGATTTGAACTTGCAATTTAATGAAATGAATAAATACGTAAGCTTAGCCTACTTTAAAAAAAAATGATAGTTCTAATTATTTCAGAAATAGGAAAGTATACTCAGAAAACATTCTCTAAAGGGGAAAAAAAAAGAAGAAATGTTCAGAAGAAAATTAAGGATTAAAAAATCTGGAATGCGCTCTCTTTCTCTCTCTTTTTCTCTCTCTGACTCACAATCTTTATTTAAATAATTCTGAAGTCCCGAGATTAATATCCCTCGTCATTGGCATTCCAGATATGGAAATGAATACCTGACATAAATGTTAGAATAGAATTTGTTTTTGAGTTCTGAGTGGTAAGTATGATGGCAGTTCTAAAAATTGGGGCAAACTAGCCAGCATTTTTCTAAAGAAAGAGTCAGAACTTTTCTATAAGTCAAGAGATATAATAACATCATTATCTATAATACTTGATACTCAAAAGAGAAGACAGTTCTATTTTATTGATATAAATTACACAAAATGCAAGGAATCTCAAAACTTTACACTTTGCTACAGAATAATCTGCTAGTTCAAAATCTAGGACAGGTCTCAGCAAACTTTTTAAGGAACCAAACTTCAGAGACTAAATATTTTAGGCTTTGCAGGCCAAGAGGGAAAATTGAGGATATTGCATATTCTCTTCTGCATCTACTCAGATCTTCCACTGAAGTGTGGAACAGTCATAGAAAATGCACCAAAGAATTGGTATGTTTGTGTTCTAATAAAATTTTGTTTATGAACATCAAAATTTGATTATTCTTCTTTTGATTCTTTATAACTATTTAAAAATCTAAAAGCAGTCTTTGTCTATGCTCTATATATATAAAAAGAGGTAGAAGGCTGGATTTGACATGAGTTGTATTTTGCAAACACCTGATTGAGACTCTCAACCAATGAGTAATTCTTCAATGGGGATAAAATTTAGAGCTATAAAAGTAAATATTATTTCAAAACCTATTGATGATACAGTCTAGGCATGAGCTTTGAGACTTGCTTTCTCACATGTGTACCCAAGGTGCATGGCTCTCTTCCTGTTTCCCCAAAGCTAGCATTTAGTGCTGAATTTTTGACAGCTACTTGGAAAACATCTTAGTCTAGCTACCATAAGAGAAGAGAATGCATGCCCATCCCCATCAAGTCAAACTCTCTACTCAAGGAAACAATCTGTTAGAATTTTCAGGAAGGGTAGTCATTTCAAAAGTGACTCAATCTGTTATCTTGATCTTCCTAGAGGATGCTGTAAATGAACAAGACCGCTCTCCTTTTCTTTACTTATGTGGCAAATTAAATGTTGGCTCCCACATCCTAATTCCTGGAATCTGTGAGTGTTAAATTATTTGGAAGAAGGATTTTTGTGGATGAAAAAGTTAAGGATCTTGAAATACGAAGATTAGCCTAGATTATAAAGGTGGATCCTGTGTTCACAGACAAGTGTGCTTACACATCTTCTGGCAGAAGAGACCATTTGAAGGTGGAAGCAGAAGCTGAAGTGATGCAGCCATGAGCCAAGGAACTGATAATGGTCACCAGAAGCTGGAACAGGCAAGAGACAAATCTTCCTTACAACCTATAGAGGGGTTGTGGCACTGTCAACTCCTTGGTTTTGGACTTTTGGACTGCCAAAACTGAGAGAATAAATTTTTGTTGTTCTAAGCTATGAAGTTTTTTTCAGCAGCCTCAAGAACTTCTAAAATGACTTCTTCATTTACTTCTTAAACAGGTAGTAAGAAAGAACTTGACTCCATAACTCTAAAATACCATATCTTTGATTCTGTATCAGTGAAATTAAAGAGGAATTAATGCAACTCTTTTAAACCACTCAATGAAAACAGTTAAGACGTTTTAAAGGGACGCAGATGAATCATATTTTTAAAAAGCCAGCTTTTGACATCTGGAATTCTTCTAAATATTGTAGAATAAACGTTTCTAAATTATCAAACAATGAAAGTTTATTAAGTTAGTAAAATTGACAGAGTACAGTACACCTTCTATACTTACATGTAAGCACCTTGAGAGAAGATTCTGTGATGTATTCATTTTTTAATATCCACAAAGCCAAAGATAGTGCCTTCGTGCACCTGAAGGTCAATTTGTGCTTGGAATCAATGAGTGAATCCTGGGAGCCACCACAGTTATGACATTTTTATTACTCTTATGTTTTCGCTTAAGGTGAGTATTACAGTGACTTATTTGTCAGAGCTTATCAAACCTTTTTCGTTTGACCAGAACTGACATTCTGAGTTTTTGGAGTATATAAAAATGACCTTGAAAACTAAAATAGACTTAGAAATAGAGAAAAGCTACTAATTATCTCAAAGGCCATGAGACCTTTCCATGAAACTTTCTAAGAACAAAAAACTTTCAAAAGTCCTTCAAATACTTGCTTTATTTTAAAACTGTTAATAAATTCTAGCTAAGATATTAAGGGCTTTCAATTAAGAATTTAACCTAAGATATAGTTTTTATTTTAATAACTGCCTTTTCTGTTATACACCAAAAGAGAAATTGACTGCCCCTTTTATTATTGCTGTTGCTGTTGTCTATGTATTAATAATGAAATAAATAGTTAAAAATAAGTGGCCAAGGACTTCTTAGGGTCATTATTTTTCAAAGGAAAAGAAACCTTGCACTGACAATCCCAATTTGGCCTATGCTATTGTTGTAAAAAAATTGAATTCTTCTTTAATGCCAAATTTTACAGTTAACGGTATAGATTAATATTATTTTATATGGTCTTAATATTATAATGGCCATTGTTTTCAAGTTTTGTTTTTAATTATTAAAAAATTTTTCCTGTGTAATTCATTTCTCCAGGGAAAAGTAAGAAATTTGCTTGAGGAAATATTTTGCCTTGAAAATTGAGATATATTTAATTCATTCATCAGTTGATTTCTAGGCAAAAAAAAGAATTTTGAATAATGAAAGAGAATTTTACCGAAATTGCTAATGTGCTCTGTATCTCCTCTCTCCCTCTTTCTCTCACTCTTGCTCTCTCTCTACTCTCTCTTATTTAGAAAAAAAAAAATTTTGTCTTTTTTATGAACAACCAACTAGTAAGTGAAGTATTAAAATGGACAAAAATCTCAAATATGTAATAAAGCAAATTCGTTCTTAGTAAAACAATTGATAGTTTAAATAGACTATGGCTATATAGAAGAAAAGAATTTTCAAATTTTCTAAAATGTTACCAAGATACTTTCATTCTGGAAGAGAAGATAATAACTTCTGTGATAAGGGGTAGACACATGTTGCTAATACGTACAGCTAGATTAGACAATTTCTTTGAAATCTGAGAATTTTAGACTGTCTCCTCTCTGTGCATTAGCTGGAAAGCAATTTTCAAAATAAATAATAACTACAAAGAGCTCTACAGATAAAATCCTATAATCATTAGATATTTGTTCATTGTTGAAATATATTTATCTAATTCGTGAGTGCGTTTACTATATGTATCTGATTTGAATGGAGAGGCATTTTACTTCCGAAGCCAAACATTGTATGATTCTTTCTACCATAAAACCAGAATGACATTACTATAACATAATGTTGCTTGAGACAGTGCAGGCCTAGGATGTCTAACTACATGCTCATGTGGGCATTTGAACTCCAGATTCTGCAATTAGGAAGTGATTTACCAGCATCTGGGTTATGTAGATTATATGTTCTACTCACAGCCTTGGAGATTAGCTGTGTGAGCAGGATGTTGAACGAATATCTGAATTGGAGTCACTTGATCATTGCTGTGGAGCGAATGTGATCTCTGTTGAAGAAGTAAGCAGAAGCACATAGACACACTGTGACCAACATTGAGAGGTTGGAGATTTTTGAGGAAACAGTTTACTTGAATTTCCAAAATACATTTAAATGGTAGGTAGCATGTTTGCTTAGGCAGTAATCAGGAAAATTTCAACCATTATTTAGCTTCACGATCTTGGGGTAATCTATTATTTCTAAATCTTCTCTTACTTTTATAAATTTCTTAAAGTTGGAGGTAAATGGTTTATAAATTTCTCCCAAATCTAATATTATATGATTTCATAGGAAGAATGTTGTATATTTTAGTATACACCAAAGTAGTTTCAGACATTAATATCTGTAATCAATTCATATTTTATTGACATTTGAAAACTTATTTTTCTCAACTTTGTTCAAGTTAATACCACAGTAATTTAGAGGAACAAAATGATGGACATGAGAATAGACCCAGAAAACTACTGATACTTACATAATAGTGGCAACAACAAAAGCTCAGATCTATAAACTCATATGAGAAAGAGCAGTAAAACATTTTTATTTCTAAGCTTTTCTCTAAAGCTGGCAAGATGCCATTGCTTTTGGTGAGAAGACAAATTATTTCCTGCTGGGGAAGGTCAGGCACATCATTGGTAATAGTTGCATTTGAGTTAGGCCTCTTTGAATTAGAAGTACTAATAATTTTTAAACACTTCCCATGTACCGGAAAACTCAGGAGTGACAATGGGAAAAAGATTAATGTCTTTCCATTTTATGGATTTGTTAACTGCATGTTGAATTATACAAATTTCCATTTTGGAGGTCGAAAATTATCAGTTCCTCATGGTTCATAGATAGCTATTTATTATACATACACATAAATGTACATGTACACCCGTTGCACTTAACCAGTGAACTTTAGTTATTTCATAAGTAGTCCTTGGACAGAAAAATATAACTTCAGGGTCAAAACCTGTACAAAAACCTGTAACTTATTGAAGAAAGAAAAAAAATTAAAATCCCTTTTTTAAAGGAGAAAAATATTTTGACTCATTTTCAGAATCAAAACATACTTTTCCTGGACTTTTTATTATTTGGGTTAATATCTATGATTGTGATATCAGTTTTGGTGCATCTCCTCTCACAGTCCGTTG
Source organism: Pteropus medius (assembly GCF_902729225.1). Classification (NCBI taxonomy): domain Eukaryota; kingdom Metazoa; phylum Chordata; class Mammalia; order Chiroptera; family Pteropodidae; genus Pteropus; species Pteropus medius. The sequence continues at coordinate 8,331,188 of NW_024351073.1, forward strand.
AGAGTTAGGGAGAGTTAATTAACAATATACACTCATTAAGTGTATCATCCCTTGACATACTTCAACAATGACCAGATAAGAAGAATCCTAGTGAAACGGACAAAAGGACATTGATCTAGACATTTGTGACAACTGATTTTTACAAAATTACTCTTTCGAATTTCTTTAGTATGTAAATTAACACAATGGCTTATCTTGATAAGGAAACTAAAACCACTCTACCCAACTTTTAGTTTCCATGATCTCCTGTATAATCTTAGAACTCTTGTCATCATTTGCCTCAGACATACCTCTGACCAACCCATCACAGAAAAAAATCACTTTGTCCAGTAAAGTTATAGGAATTATGCAGACACTTTGTTCCTTGGTGTTGAAAACCATGAATTTTTTTATCTAGGGAATGGAGGGCGGGGAGCAATGTATGGGAGCTGGAAGGCTCAATACTTCCTGTCCATATGACATTTTTACCTCACATATTGATGTATCAAAATTTTCTTGTCTATTTTTTTTACACCATTCTCTCTTTGGGGTCTCTAAGGTATGCACCATCTCTCCTAACTCAGAATGAGCTGTTACAGTAGTAGGTCTTAGGATTTTACTTAGTCTTTTTATTTCTGTCGTACTTTCCTCAACATTGGTCTCCCGAAAGCATTATTACCAATATCAACATTATAATATTTAAACAAGATCATACCTGTTAAAAATTATAACATATGGGCCTACAGATATAATTATTGGTAAAGAAAAATCTTAGGTCTTGCAGTTCTTCTTTCTGTTTGTATTCATTGGGGATTATACATCTATTCTCCAGTGAGCTACAGTACTTTGGAATATTTGGGTCCATTTTATCATTTCTATAGAACAAGAAAACTGCCAGTCAGGCCATCTGCCATTTATTTATGGATCAATATAATTGTGTAGTACAATTGTTCTAAAGTTCCTAGCAAACAAGGAAGTGGTGATGAGCCTAGTATTGATTGACTTATGTCACAAGCTGTCATGGAAGAAAAGAGTGCTAAAATTATATGTATGGCGTAAAAGTAGAAGGGGCTGGAAGGAAAATAAATCCATAATATTTATCTTTTTTTCCTGAGTTATTTTCCAATAACATTCTGAAAAACAGTCCTTGTCCTGGCTACAAAAAACAACTTACTGAGGCAAAAAAAGGATGGAGATGTGTTTGTGTGGCTAGGTATTTTATTAACACTTTGTAAACTGTAAATGGGTAGTTATATACAACATGTAAGTAAGGAAATCGTGGGAAATATAAAAAAGCTATCATAGCTTTTTAAAAATTCATGTAAATAGTGATAAAAAATGACAGGCTGGTATAAAAAGAAAATTTCATACTTCTTTCCATCAAGTCACAAGAATTATGAAAAAAATTGATTTCTTTAAGCTGAGGAAATATTGACATTAATTTCATAGCTGACCATTGTGTTTCCAGTTTGAAAACATTTTTGATATAATCAGGCCTCAAGGAGGTACTGCTGGCAGGTCTCAATAGATTTTCTCGTCCGTCTTGGTTATCTTGCATAACTCCAGAAAACCTCGAGTTTTCTTTAGTTGGAAATGTTGCACACTCATCTTTCCCCCCTCTCCAACCCCCAAACTTCCAAATAAGTCATAATGTGGTGTGTCTGGTTCCCCAGGGTTACCTCATTCCTGACCCTTCACATCCTGGGTGGACCTGTGCGAAGATAAAACACTGTGAACTTGTAAAAAGATTATGACACATCCTGTGGTTAAAAACAGAAAAAAAAATTGGCTCTGACTAATGCTTTGTGCTCATTAGTAAGTCTTGCTTTTCCACGAGGAGATTGTTAATTTTGTTTTTCCCTCATAATGCTTCATCTTTACCAATGCAACTTCTGACTCTCAGCTGAAGGTAAAATTTCTCTATAGCTCAGTCAAGACGGTGGATCTTAAAGTCCCTGGAAGACGAGCTTTCTGGATTTGATCTCTGCAGCAGTAATGTGCAGAATAAAAATATCATATTTCTATTGCACAAATGGTGATTACACTAATTATTTAAATCTAGCCTCCAGTTGACATACATCAGTATGCTCTGGAGACTCTCCTCCAACATATTATTTGCAAACTATGCTCTCTTCTGCCAGATAAAATTCGAAATGTCTCCATCAATTTGAATTCAAATAAAGAATATCACTTTCTTTCCTTGATAAATATATTTTTATCACATTTGTATTTAGATATGGATTTGGTCTCTTAGCGAGATGAAATGTGTGATAACGTAGAGGGGAGGGGAAAAAAGCAAAGTGCTGGGAAGGAATTTTAATTCCCTGAAGGAAACAATCTTGAGCTCATAGTTGGAAGCAGAGGAAAGAAGAGGTGCAGCTATACTATTAATACTTCCAAACCACCAAAATATCTAAACTGAAATATTAAAAACATTGTACAATATGCATGTATAAATATTATATAGTCATACACTAGAAAACTTTTGAATCTTTCAATATTCTAAGAAAAATCTAATGATCACCTTTACCTATTTTTTTTACATTATCAGGCTTTTTGTTTAATTCTCACTTGACAACATCAAAAAAGTTTTATGTTGCTATACATTGACTAACAATTTCATATAAACATAGTTCAGCTTGCATTTACTGCATGCAAGAGTTAATATTATGGCTTTCTCTTGAGTTTAAGATTGTGACTATAGATAGATGGGTCAAATAACTATACTAGGTAACTTGCTGCAATACAGAGAATGCAGGGTTTTTTTTGTTTTTTGTTTTTGTTTTTTTAATGATATTTAGTGTTACTCTTAGTGAATGTATATATGTGTTTGATATGAGAGTAGAAATAAGCTCTGGGAGAGGGACTCGATGTTAGCATGTATAAAGATACAACTTACTACTAGATACTGTTACAATTGTTTTGTCATTATACATTAATTGTTTCAAATGCACTCAATCCATGCATTAACATATATACACCAGTGACATGCCATTTATATTCCTACACATTTTCTACATGTTTGCTTAACCTTATATTGTGAACAAATATACCCTCTATCAATCATTTTACAGGCTAACAGGGGAAATAACAGTGCATGCATGTACGTTCATTGTCATAAATGCTGTTCGTTCTCTGGTAAGCACCTATCTGCCCTATTACTCCTTTTTCCCCATATTCTGACAACTGCTATCTTCCAAGCTCTCACCATATGAGTTCTAGACAACTCTCTTGTTCTTAAATGACTCTGACACTAGGTATGATTGATGAACATTTCCTTGTTTTTTTGTTTGTTTGTTTGTTTGAATGTTTATTTATTTATTAAAATTGTTGAGGGAGACATTGATTAATAAAATCAAATATGTTCTAATAAGCTTCAAGTGTACAGTTCAACGATATGTCGTATATGCATATATTTCATTGTGTGTTCACCACTCAAAGTTAGATTTTCTTCTGTCACCAAATATTTGACTTGATTTTTTTTTTTTTCCAAATAGGAGGCAAAGTTTTAAACTATCAGCTTCTAGAACTGTTGGAAATCCTATTACCCCAATGAGGAGAAAGTTTCTCTGTTGGTCAAGAGAATGATGGCTGAGTGCTGAGGTCATGACAGAATTCAAGTCCCCAATTCTAGTTAATATTGACTCCCAGCAACAATGCCACTCTCCCTGTGATTAGATTTTTCCACTCCTCCATCAATTATGTAATGTCATATTATTTTTTATTATCCAAATTTGTCAGAATTGGATTTCAATAACTCTCAAATAAGTTAATAGGCTTTTTTTTTCAGATGCCAAATGCTGAATAAAATGTATGCTGACTATGGGGACCAAGTATTCTTTCCGTAACAAAGAACGAGGTGTTTTTTTTTTTTTTTTGGAGGATTTATAAGAAAATTAGTTAGAAAAATCAAGGCATTATAGGGAATTAAAAACTTTAAGTTTATATAAATTTTAAAAAGCAACAAAAATATTCAAACACACATAATGCCTCAGGTATAGATTATCTAACATGTTTTATCAGTTTATTCATTTATAAAGTAGGAATTGAGACTTACTAAATGTAAGTAATGTCCTAGGCACTAAGGATACATAGTGATTAAGTGGAGAGGCCCTGGCTTCATGGCTATGTACTCGTGGTGGTGGTGGTGGTGGTTTAAGGTTGTCAGATAATAAAAAATTAAATGCAATAACTTCATGGATGAATAGGTTCTGTATAAGAAATGAAATAAGACAGTGAGAGATGAGTAGGTGTACAAGATGGGAAATGATGATGATTTATATAAAGAATTGTGGCAAAGACCGCCGGCTGCTGACCTACATCTATTTTTAATTGCTTCTTTCATTAAAGGCCTCTGACTTAATTGCCAAGCTTAAAGATTATATTTACCAATTTACTTTGTCATGAGATTAAGGTCAGGCCAATGAAAAATACTTATAATTGTTATGCGGGCTTTGGAAGAAGCTGCTCTAAGAGAGTTAACTCAATAGGAGATTTACCTTCTTTGCTATGAGATAACCTTTAAAATACAACCCCTCCCATCCATTCAAATGATCAAGTGAAAAACAGAACTAGCTACCACCTCAATCCTACCCTGCCTACTTATATTATGTGAGAAGCCCATTTTTATTTATTCATAGCTTTACTTATTTGGTTTTGTTTTGGATTGGTTATATCAATTGGCCAAAATCAATCCTAAGAGGTGCTCAGGAAAACTGTCTCTGAGGAGAAATTATTTACCCTAAGACCTATATGTCAAGAAGGAGTTACAGTTAGGAAGAACTATAGAATTTATATTTCATGACGGTAGTATTTACCATATAGGATAGGGAACATTGCAAGTTGGAATTATATAGGTGAACAAAGGCCATGTAGGCCACGGTAGATTTTATTCTTACTTACCTGGACACCATTTATAGGGACATTGATGGGCTTTAATCAGGAGAATGACATGGCATAAGAAGGATACATGCTTAATAAAATTCATCCTAGTTTGTATTTGGAGATATAATTTTTAGGAGATGAATGATATTGACAGCTGGGAAATACAGGCGAAAGATATTGCAACAATCCAGATAGAATGAATGCAGAGGCGGAGTGAAGTAAAAAACATTAGTGACATATTTAAGATTTAGAATTTATATAAACTGATGGATTAGACATGCATGAATTCATCATGAGAGATGATATGTTTATTGTTACTGGAAATTCTTTGTCCTCTATTCCTGTATTTGCTGCAACTTCTCAGGTTCCTTTTGGCCTTCCTCCTGCATTACGTCGACTTCATGTATTAAGTTTCTTTTGTTTTATTTATATCTGTAATTGTAACTGCAGAAATCTACACAAAGCTCTTTATTATACTTAGACATTTAGTCCTACTATGTACTAGGTACTATACTGGGTACTTAGGCTGCAACATTAAGTGCATCTTGATGGTTAGGTTATCCTTAAGGTAGTGATAATTGGAGAGATAGTTATTTAAGCAAAACAGTGGAATGAAATTACATAGGGATTGTAAGAAAGTGTCAAGAGTGCTATGAGGAAAGAACATAAAGAGATGATGAGTTCCAACAAGGGTAGAGGGACTCCACAAGGACTTCATAGTTATCGAAAACCAAGTCGAATTCAAGGTGAATGGTGTGAGTTTTGCCAAAATCGGGGGAGGACATTTTCAGATAAAAGCAACCACGTGATTAAGGATATCTTGGCACAAATGGGAGCTATAGTCTATCTTGTCATGTCCAGAAAAACTCTATCTTGTCATGTCCAGAAAAACTCCTGTGGGTCAGTGGAAATGGAGAAGGTTAAGAAGGGGTGTCAAAAAATAGGGATAAAAAACAAACTAAACTTTAAGACAGATTAAGTGAATATTGAAGGCCATTAGGTTTTGAAAGTGCAAAGAATAAATACTTCATCATCATCTTCATTAAGTTCCTTATTATTCTGTCTGCTCCTGAGTTCTTACTAGAGTCAGTAATCATGTCAAATATTTTACTTACTTTCTCTCAATTATTCTTCCCAACAACCTAAGAGGAGATACTTTTCTTCCCACTCTGTGCCTATGTAACAAGCTGAGGGGCACACACCTAGAAATGGACAAAGATGGGTTTGAAATCAAGGATTTTTTTTTCCACAACAATTTCTTGGTTTATTAATACTGTCACCTATAAAATAAATATCACTTTATTTAACTCACTTCTCCCCTCTGTTTCCCACCCATTTCCTCCTACACTTCGAAAAGTAACCTACATTTCTTTATTGCTTTTTTCCTGTTTACCCCAATATCTATTAACCATTTTACTCCTTGATGGAATAACACTTTACTTATTTTTCTAACACAAACACCTATTTGCCTCTAAATCCATTCTCTATAAAAAGTAAGCCATTTCTGTTATAAAATTGATTAATTAATCAATAAATTTACATCATTGAATTTCCTAAATTGCATTCCAGTGGTCTCTTTATGTTTATCTTCCCTACGAGACTATTTGCTCCTAGAAGTAGGAACTATGTTTATATTTTTCTTAAATTTCAGGTTCTTTACCAGCACATTACCTGACATATCCTAATTACTCAATCAATACTCACTGATCTAATTAATGAGGAAAGAAAGATTGGTATTTATCATCGCTCTCATTTTTTGAGGCTCTGTATATGTTCTTGAATCCATTCTTAAACCATCAGCCCTTAAGTCCACTGTTTAATTAAGTCCACATGTTTAATTCAGTTTTGTACCCCAATCATGTGTTACAGTTGCTTGACAAACATTAGATTAAAATTAAATTAATGAAAGAACAGATGAAGATTAATGTGATTTGCATTTTATAAATGTGACTTGAATATCTTTATAGAAGAATCATTGTATAGGCCTAAAATCAAAGATTACTTTCTTGTACTTTCTACTGTTGAATGACTTTATTAATTTAGTACTTTTGGGATTTCACTATTAAAGTCAAATAAATATAAAGAATAGTCTCAGATATTTATTGTATTTAGAGGAAATGAATGTTACTTTTTTAAAAATCTTGAGTTGTTGAATTTTGTCATCATTTTAGCTGCTTTATATCTCTAGCTCTTGCTGGCCTGTCACAGAACTGAAGTTAAATAAATCCCAAATGACTGGAGCCCTGAAGGTCCATCCCGCAGAAATTATTGTGAGATGTATCTATTAATCATATAAGTCCAATTCTGCTTCTGGCATTATGTGGCAGGTGTGTGTCAGCAGAGTAGAAGCATCCAGCTGGAAACATGCCTTTTAAAATTAAAATATATTTTGTTAGTATTTTTCTTGGGGACTAAATGCAATGTTGCAATTTACTGAATGCAAACTTAAATTGTTATCAAGTAGTCAACATTTCTTACCTTAAACTAAATTAATTTTTACTTTTATTTTTTTTTAAATATGGTAGAGATAACAATAATCAGTGTAAATTGGAAAACCCTCTATTTTTTAAATTATGTGGGTTTCCAATCTCAACAGTAGTGATGTAACTCCATTTTAAAAAATAATTCATTAGAACAATATATACCAGAGGAAGTGCTAATCTTCTTTCTCATAATAATAAAGAACTTATATATGAAGACTTATTTTAAGTTTAAAAGAACTTTTCCATAAATTTCTCATCTAGACCTCAAAAAGTACTGCTAGATAAGATGGACAGATGTTATTTTTATCACTTATAAAGAAGGAAATTGGGACTTATTTCAGTGAAGGGACATGCCAAGTAGCATGGTTAGCCAGTGATAGAGCCTGAACTCAACCCTGTGTCTTGTTTTCAAGTTACACCAAGAGGCAGAATATTTCAAAATAAAAAAGAACGTAGACTCTGAAAGAACAGAGTTCTGAATTTGAATCCCAGACTTACCATGTGTGCTCTAGAGCATATATCATAATCTCTTCCTTGTCTATAACATGGAACTCAAAGTATTAAAATTCTTAAGTTTGAAGTGGAGATTTTATGATACAAAGTAGCAGTACCTTGTTCATAGTTATTTATGTGTCATTACTTTGTTTTAATTTCCACATCTTTTCCACACCTACATTGACTTTTGATAGTTTTATTAAATTTTTGTCAAAGTGAAAATTTGCTAGTATTTATGTGAACTGATAAGAAAGCCCAAATTTGCATACCAAGTACTCTGATTTGGCTTTCTAGAACATGTAATAGAGAAAAGAATTAAAGAATAAGAACTGGCAGACTGAGATTCTAACCTTTCTGGTTACACCGTGTGATGATTAATTTTATGTGTTAAATTGACTGGACCATGGTACCTAGTTTTCGGTCAAACACCATTCTACAGGGTTTTTTTTAGATTTTATTAAAATTTTAGTCAGTAGACTTTGAATAAAGCAGATCACCATATAGAGTATAGGTGGGCCTCGTCTAATCAGTTGAAGGTCTAAAGACAAAACCAAAGTCCCCTGAGGAAAAAGGAATTCTACCTCTAGACTGCTTTCAACTTTTTCCTGGATCTCTGGAGAACTCTGACTAATTTACCTCCACTTTTTCCAGGGGTTCAAAACAAATCAAATACAGTTTGGAAGGACTTTAGAACATAAAAAATGTGTATGTTACAGAAATAATAAGCATTATTACTTTAAAACTTTACTATAATAATATTAAGTAACTATTGAGCTCATCATATATGTCAGGAACTATCCTAAAAGTGTGTGTATGTGCGGGGGAAGGGAGGAGGAGGAGAGGAAGGTCGCTCATTTAATCATCAGAGCACCCTGTAATATAGGTACTATTTTCCTCCCCATTTTAAAGGTTAAGAAACTGAAGAGTAGAAATTTTAAGTAATTAGCCCAGGGCCAGACACTAAGTGGCAGAGTCAGGATGCAACTAGGAATGTTGATTTCAGAGCCTCTTCTGTATACCCACAACCACAAATATACTATGTTTCTCTACTAAATGTTCTCTTTTTCTAAACAAAATTATTTCATCTTACCTCAGCTCTCCAAAATCTCCTACATGCACTTTCATTTCACAGGTGAACTTATTTCTAATTCGATAGGGAAAATCACAAACATACACAGAAGCAATCAGGAAGACATTCCATAAGTTCCCTATATCATATTAGACAGGCCACATACATCTGCCTTCTCACCTTAACCAAGCATACACTGATTCCCAGATCTGTGGATCATTTCCCTAAGTGTACACATTTCAAATTTTCCATCTAAAAAAAATAAAAATAAAAACCTGCCCCTTATACTATATGTTGCCCTAGACAATGTTCCATTTCTCCTCTTCCCTTTACAGCAAAATGATTTTAAAAAGTTGTTTAAACTAGTTGTCTTCACTTCTATTTCCCATCGAACCCACTCCAATACGGTTTTCTTCCCCTCACATCCCTCCACCCCCACTCCCCACTAGTCTATTTTCCACCTAGCAGCCAGAAAGAGAGTTTTAAAATATAACTCAGGTTTTATCTCAAATCCACCAGAAATCCTGCAGTTGCAGTAGAAGCCACAGTCAGCACAGCCCATTTAGTTGGCACTCTGTGATCTGGCTGTTCGCTTCCCTTATCTCTGGTTCTCTCTCCTCCAGCTACACTCAATTCCTTACTGCTTCTCAAATACATTTTCTGACCACAAGACACTTGCTGTCTCCTCTGCCTTGAATCTTTCTCAGTCAGTTTTCTTTCTGGTTAACTCCTCTTCTTTCTGATCTTTTCTCAAAGTTTGTCTCATTAAAAGACCTTCCCTAACCACTTACCTTGAAATAACACTCTTCACCCTTTCTTCACACTCTCTCTCTCTATTTAACCTACTTCACCTTATCCATAGCATCATTGGAAAAATAACATACTTATTATTTATTTGTTAACCATGTTTCCTTGTAAGTTTGAGAGCTCCATGAGAGCAATTGCTTTGAACTTTTTCTAACTGCTCTAATCCCAGCACCTAAAACAAGTAGTAGCACCCAATGACTACTTCTTGAATAAAAAAGTGAATGAATGATTCTCATAGCTTCTACCACGATCCATGTTATTTAATAACCGCTAATTCCTGTACAAACTACTCTCTCCGCTGCTTCAGAAACATTATATTTGCTGCATTCTCCATTCCATCTCCAATTCAGTTGACTTTCTTTTTCTTGCATGAACTCTCTCCGTGGTGAGATTCTGCAAATGTCAACTTAAAGGTGATAGTCAGTGAGAGTTCCTCCTTACTCCCCTACTGAAAGGAGTAATAATTCCACCACCACTTTAATTCTCTCTGTGCTCCTTGAAACCATTTCATTCAATAGATGTTTACTCCTTCCTTGTTTGCTTTGTCAGTCTTGACGCCAAAGACCATAACTTGCTACTTAAGCAGTTTTCTATTCCATCAATTTTTGTTTATTCTTTTTGTTTTTAATTTCCTTGATTTCTGCTCTTCATTAATATTTTTCCTTCTGCTGGATTTGAATTGAATGTACTCTTCTTTTACTTGTTTCTCAAGGTGAAATCTTAGGTTCTTTATTTGAGAAATTTCTTTATTCTAATATAAGAATTTGCAGGTATGTATTTTCATATAAGCACCCTTTAATCCAAAATTCCACAAATTATGATATATTTTCGTGTTCTTTTAGTTTAAAGCATTTTCTGGTATTCCTTGAGGATTACTATTTTATCCATAGATTATAAAGGAGTACTTTAATTTCCAAATATTTGTTTTCAAGATATCTTTGAATATTTGATTTCTAGCTTAGTTCTGTTATTGTAAGATGGCATACTTTATATTATTTAAATTATCTTAATAAGGTTTGTTTTATGGCCAAGGATATTGCTCTTTTTGGGCAGACTAGAGTGGTAGTTTATACTGTAGTCCAGTTCTCAAAGCCTCTGATATATATGTTAGTAGTTATTTGTTCAATTCATGTGCAGCTCAGTAGCCTGAGACCTCAGCTCAGGTGCAGACTTAGCAGGTCCTATGTTCAAGTTCCTCGTTCCTTCCTCTTTAGACTCTCTAGATCACAGAAGCCTCTTTTCCTAGTGACATTGATCACAAACATTGATTTATCTCAAGGTATTATTCCCTTATATGATTATGGACATTCATATAACTAATTTCCCTTTAAAGGGGAGGCAGAAAGAGAAAAGTAGGAAAAAAATTACAAAAATTTCTCGCCATGTACTTCTGACCTCAGGATCCCCCTTTCCTGGTTTAAATAGAAAAAATTTAGGTGTCACATGGCTGCACTGCCACCATCTCTGACACAGCAGCAGTGGGACTTTGACACTGGGGATTCTTGTGTGGTGCTGGGAGAAAGATATAAGGAAAACAAGGAATTCCTCCTACCCTACACTCAGTGTCTCACAGAGGCCCTTTACTCTAGACTTCTGGTCAGAAAGAGATAGTTTCTCTCAGAGCTTTTATTGCCTGACCTTGCAAGCATTTCTAAGATTCTGGTACCTTCAAGTCAAAGCTGAGCCCTATTAAGGAAAGGACAGAAAATTCATGGTGGTACTTGTTCTTTAAGATTTGACTTTCGACCCCAACATGCCTTCTATTCTTAACTTTTCAGAGTTCTTGGGTAGCTCATGTATTTAGTTTTTAGTTTTTAGTTGTAATCAATGACAGAACAAGTATACAGTGGGCTAACTCTCCACTGAGATATGAACTCAAAGTAGATATGTAAATGATGGGATTCTATTGATTCAAATACTATTCAGAGTGGACCCAATACAAATCACTTAATCAATTCTAGGGAGAAATACTATGAATGAATTGCTTCATTTCATAATTCTCTAAGCAAAATATCTGATAAAAATAGAATTCAACAGATACCTATCAAAAGTTAACAAAAAGTAAACTCATTTTAAAAGCTCTGTACAGTAATTTGCATAGAGAGTATTTGTTTGAATTTTCAGTGCTTCTGGCTGCATGACACATAATAAAATATTCCCAACATAAATTTCCAATGTTCCCATCTCATTGCTTCCTCTGCACTCATTCTTCATCTTTTCTACTTAGATCATTTCTAAAGGGAGCCTTCTAGTCAACAAAACAAATTAGTCCCACATCAATAATTGAGGAGTGCCATCACTTCAGAAAATAATTATGAATATAGAAAGAAAATAAGTATGAATATAGACACACCTCATTCTATTGTACTTTGCTTTATTGTGCTTCACGTATAGTACATTTTTTACAAATTGAAGGTTTGTTGTAATCCTGTGTCAAGCAAGTCTATCAGTGCCATTTTTTAACAGTATTTGCTCAATTTGTGTCTCTGTGTCACTTGCTGGTGGTAATTCTTGCAATATTTCAAACATTTTTATTATTATTATATTTTTATGATCATCTGTAATTGGTGATCATTTATGTTATTATTATAATTGTTTTGAGATGCCATAAATCACAACCATATAAGGTGGTAAACAATCAATAAATGTGTATGTTCTGATTGCTCTACCAATCGCCCATTCCCCTGTCTTCCTCCCTCTCCTTGATCCTCCCTGTTCCCTGAGACACAACAATATTGAGATTGAGCCAATTAATAACCTTAAACAAATAGGCTCTACATGTTCAAGTGAAAGGACAAGTTGAACATCTCTCACTTTAAATCCAAAGCTAGAAATAATTAAGCTCAGTGAGGAAGGCATGTTGAAAACTGAGACAGACTGAAAGCTGTCTGTTGCACAAAACAGTTAGCCAACTTGTGAATGCAAAGGAAAAATTATTGAAGGAAATTAAATTGTGACTCCAGTGAACACACAAATGACAAAATAGCAAAACTGTCTTATTGCTGATATGGAGAAAATTTTAGTGGTCTGGATAAAAGATCAAACCAACCATAGTATTTTCTTAAATCAAATCCTTATCCAGAGCAAAGTCCTAACCTCTTCAATTCTGCAAAGGCTAAGAGAAGTGAGGAAGCTGCAGAAGAAAAGTTTGGGGCTAGTAGATGTTGATTCATGAGGTTTAAGGAAAGTAACTGTCTTCACAACATATAAGTACAAGATAAAGCAGCAAGTGCTGATGTAGAAGCTACAGTAAGTTATCTAGAAGATTTAGCTAAGCTAATTAATGGAGGTGGCTACACTAAACAAAAGATTTTCAATGTAGATTAAACAGCCTTATATTGGAAGAACACACCCCGTAGGACTTTCATAGCTAGACAGGAGAAATCAATGACTTTCTTCAAAGCTTCAAAGGACAGGCTTACTCTCTTGTTAGGAGCTAATGAAGATGATGACTTTAAGTTGAAGCCAATGCTCATTTATCATTCTGAAAATCCTAAGGCCCTTAAGAATATTGCTAAAATTACTTTGCCTGGGCTCTATAAATTAAAAACAAAGCTTGGTGACAGCACATCTGCTTACAACACTGTTTACTGAATATTTTAAGTAAAAGAGTCCTTTCAAAATATTACTGCTCATTGACAATGCACATGGTCATCCAAGAGCTCTGATGGAGATGTATGAGATTAATGTTGTTTTTATGCCTGCTAATACAACATCCGTTCTTTAGCCCATGGATCAAAGAGTAATTGTAACTTTCAAGTCTTATTATTTGAGAAATACATTTCATAAGGCCGTAGCTGCCACAGATAGTGATTCTTCTGATGAATCTCGGCAAAGTAAATTGAAAATTTTCAGAAAAGCATTCACCATTCTAGATGCCATTAAAGAACATTCATGATTCATGGGAAGAGGTTGAAACATTAACAGTAACAAATGTTGGGAAGCAATTTATTCCAACTCTCACGGATGACTTTGAAGAATTTAAGATTTCAGCAGAAGAAGTAACTGAATGTGGTGGAAATAGCAAAATAACTAGACTTAGAAGTGGAGCCTGAAGATGTGACTGAATTGCTGCAATCTCATGATAAAAATTTAATGAGTTGTTATGGATGAGCAAAGAAAGGGTTTTTTTTGAGGTGGAATCGACTGCTGAAGATACTGTGAACATTGTTGAAATGACAACAAAGTATTTAGAATATTACATAAACCTAGTTGATAAGGCAGCATCAGGGTTTGAGAGGATGGACTCAAACTTTGAAAGAAATTCTATTGTGGATAAAATGCCATCAAACAGCATCGCATGTTACAGAGACATTATTTGTGAAAGAAAGAGTCAATCAATGTAGCAAACTTCATTGTCTTATTTTAAGAAATCCCCATGGACACTTTAATTTCAGCAACCATCACCCCGATCAGTCAGCAGCCATCAATATTGAGGCAAGACTCTCCCTCCACCAGCAAAACAAGATTACAACTCACTAAAGGCTCAGATGGTTAGTATTTCTAACAATAAAGTATTTTTTAATTAAGGTATAAACATTGTTTTTCTTTTTTAGACACAACACGATTGCACACTTAGTAGACTACAGTATAGTATAAACACAATTTTATATGTACTGAGAAATCAAAAATATATATATGTGGCTTGTTTTATTGCAATATTCTCTTTATTGTGGTGGTGTGAAACTAAATCTGCAATATCTCTGAGATATGCCTGTAATTGTAATAATTACTATGTATCAAATGCCTACTCTGTTCATGAGCTCTGTGGAGAGCTTAATATATATCATCTTATTGAATCTGTACAACAGTGATATGAGTTGAGACAAAATGCCCCACTCTACAGATGAGGATTCCAAGACCCAATAAACTGAAATAGCTTGAATAGGATCCCTCAGCTAGTAAATGCAAGAGAGATTCTAAGCTAGTTTTGCCAGATATCAATTCCCTTTCCCTTTAAAAAATGACTGTAATGACAACCCTAATCTTATCAAGCAAGTCTTATGAAATGTGTGCAAACAGTGTAATTTTATTAAGTCAAGATCATGAGTTAGAATGAAGATCAATTGAGTGGATATTGTAATTATAATGAATGGCAAAGTTATACATAGAGAGTTTGGAAGAAAGTTTGATGTGAGATTTATAAGTTGTATAATGAGAAGGATCAAATAAAAGGAACAGAGTAAGGGACAGCAATATTATTTATTATTATTAATTTGTTTTTTTGCAAAATGATAAAAGCAAATAAATATTTTTCCTGGATATGTGTGATTAATACCTAAATCCATGGGTACAGAATATGAATAAAAAGTACAATACGCTTCTAAGCACTTTGGCATATGCTCTTGGATGCACATTTAGGAAACTACATTAAGGTTCATAACAGTTGTGGTACAGCGTAGCATACTAAAGCTGTGAGAACTAAAATAAATACTTTGCTTTGCCAAGGTGTCTAACAAAACTCACATTGGTATATTCAAATCTTTGTTACATATCGTCTTCACTCTCAGAACTACAGTTTTATACACTCACATATGTAAACACATATATCTAATATGTATATGATTTTTATGAATTATTACATTTATAAATATATATCTTATTCATTTTAATTTATTTTTATATCATTATAAAAATTTAGCAACCATGTTAGCATCAGCAGCATTATTAAAATTAATATTTTACAAAGTAAACATTTTTAATGATACTGGGAAATATCACCACCAAAATCTTTAATAAAATATTTATCTTTATTAAAAACATATGCTAGAAATAAACTTTTATCTTAATTGGACATAAGTTTAAGGGTTAAATTCAATTTACTTTAATGCCAGTTTCAAAGAGAATTGAACCTCATGCATAATTTAGTTACTGTTTTGACTATTTCTGTTAACATTTTTGTTCCCATTGAGGCTAACCATCATCAACATCATCGTCATCATCATCATCATTGTCATCATCATATTGTTTTTTTTTTGGATATATACTATTTTCTAGGTTTTTTGTTAAACATATTTATCATACAAATATGGCAATAATATTATGAAATAGGTTCCCGTTTCACAAATCAAACAATTGGAGCTGAGGGAATATACATTTTCCCTCGCGTTCTACAGCCTGTCTGTGACTTTCCTGGAATACAACCAAGCTTCATCAGACACAGCCTAAACTCTTGAACAGTAAGCGATGACGGTGTCAGTTAGGAGTCCACGCTGTCTTTTCTGGACTGTTAATGTGAAACGTTGGTATAAGTGTGAAATTGCTTTGCAAATAGGGCGTATGTTCTGAGTAAATGTAAAATCATTAGTCTAAATAAAATGACACTTAGTATTTTAAACCATTTGAATTTATTAAGTTGTTTTAGTTATTTCCATTTCTTTTAATATAGTATGTCTGTGACTACTCATCATTACTGGCAAGAGCTGCAGAGTTCTTGTGTCACTGCTTCCAGAGTACATTTAATAGGGATTTACAGGAAATGCTGAGTAATAGTATAATGAGTAATTGTTTTTCACCTTTAACGACAAGCAAATTGGAACTCTCTCTACCATAATATTTTAAAAACATTCTGCCTGGAATGATAAATACATAAAATAAATGTGAACATTTAACTGTTAAATAAAGACTTCAACATATATGCCGTCAGATGATAAAATCAAATCGATGACTTCATTTGCATAAATATGTAAAACTATACCCTCTCTAGGCTTGTTACACTTCATTCAATGTTGAAAAGAGGTAGAATGAAGTTATTGTCTATGTACTGACATGGAAATATCTTTAAGGTATTTCTATTAAGTGAATAAAAGGCATATAAGGTCTATAGTTTCTAATTTTGTGGAAAGTTAATATATAAAATATGTAATATACATTTTGCTTATATCTGCAAAAGAACATTGAAAGTATCCATAAGAAAATAATAGAAGTAGTTGCTCATGAGGTATAAAAAAAATGAAGTTTTGGTTATGTCTTCTCAATATGTCTACCTAATGAAGCAGTTTCACTGAGTAAATATTTTCAATTCTATATCTTACTATAAATTACAAATCTCCAATTATTTTTCCTTGGCTTTACTTCCCTAATGAATCATTAAAAGTAGTTACTCTAAGTAATTTCGTTAAATTTATGTTAATCCTATTAAACAATAATGTCATGCAAAGTTACAATTCCCAAAAATGAGAGGACAAAGTCATATGTTAACCAACAGAAAAGGCAAAAACTATTTAACTATTCTTGCTTAATTTTCCAAAAGTTACAGTTATGACAGAATATAAAAACAGCTTCTGTGCAATAATTAAATTCAATAAATGATGCTAGTCAACACGTGTATATGTTTAAGACTTCATATGCATGAAGTATTTCCTATTTATATAGTGATGACATGGGGAGCCAAGACTGTGGTTCCCAAATTCTTGACTGTTTTAGGAAAATGCCAATTGGTGATAAAGTTTCCATCAAAGCTAGAGAAACAGGGAAGAAGATAGAGTGTTTCTTAAAAAATTAAGTCTTTATAATAGGAAAAATTGTCATTGTACTGAAATTACTTTTCTAATTTTTTGATATTTCTTTTATGATATATTGGTGATAAATAAATCACTTTAGTTTTTGTTTTAATATACTAACCTGGAAAAAGTGCACCTTTATGTAACTCTCATGTTGCAGAAAGCGACACCCGATGGAGGAAATTAGACACTCAGACAACTTTGTTAGAGGAAGGAGAATTTAATGCCGTTAGAGATGTGGGGCATTTAACAGACCCAAAGCACGATCTCTCCTTGGTTAGATTTCTTACAGCTTATATACCTTTGCAGTGTCCATGCAAGGGGCACGTGATTCCTTTGTCTGAGGTTTCATGTGTGCCTCATGACTCAGGATGGGAGGGGGATCTTCAGGTGGGGGCCTGCAAGGTGAAGGAATTTTCAGACCACTAGTCTTACAGGTCATCTGTTTTGTAGAACTCATGACCTTGGCCTTATCAGCACCATTACAGGATTCTTGAACAGAGAGACTGGACCTGTTCAGCAGATTCCTATCCAAAGGCTGAGCTCTAATTGTAACAAGCAGTTTTACACAGTCTTGTTATTCCTACACAGCTACAGAGATAAGAACATTAGTTGGATAGCAAGCTATGAATCAACAGGTGTGAGCTGGAGAGTCCTTGAGGTGGAGGACGTAGCTATGGGAAAACGTTAGCTGGAGACCACTGGGTAGCATGTGAGGGGAGAGCAGTTTTAACCGGCTGAGTTGGTTATTTCTGCAGGCCCTTTCCTTTGTATTTTTTCAGATGCCTCCTCTCCTCTCTCACTCAGATTCCTCATTTTTCCAAATGGTTTAAAATCCTAAAAGTTTAGGAATCACTCTCCTTTAGAAATTGTAAAGCTGTGACAATCAGGAATTATATTCATAATGTTACACAGGTAATAACTGTATTTATTTTCATGGATAGGTTTGGTTTCAGCTAAGGCCCTACATAAAATTTATATTATTCCTCTGAAATGAAAGAAATTTCAAATCTGACGCTTATTTTTATATCAAAGTGAAAAGCATAGGCAACAAAGAATGTGCTCAAGTGTCACAAAGTGGCAGGGTTACACACATAAAGCAGAAGTCATTTTCTTTTCTGAGTAAATTAGAGGAAGCTTCACTCTTTAGCAACAATTAGAGGAATTCTGCATTTAAAACAGGAATTCTGAATAATTGTGCAAAGAATTTAACATTTGCTTAAAAAAATCATTTCTTTGGTCACAGAATCAAATAATAGTTAAGCAATTGCTGAAAGCATTAAAAAAAAGAAATCTTAATAGATTACATTCCTCTTTTCTAAAGATTAAAATTAATCCTACTAGGTAGAAATTCTGATTTATTAACAGAAGGGAACTTTATTTAATTTATTGTTTATTATTGTCTTTTCCTGGCTGCTATGAAATACACAGTAGTTGATCTTAATATAATAGTTGGTTCAAAGGCACATGGATGAAATTTGAAAAGAAAAGAAAAGAGGTCTTCTTGAGTTTGATGTCAAAGGCACAGTGACCCTGCCAGCTGTCTGGCCTTCCTCTAGAAAAAGGGCTCTGTATTCAGTCATCAGCTCATGTCTCAAGCTGTCCAGCTGGGATGTGAGCACATCGACAGAGGGTACTTTGGAATTTCCCCAGCTGGGAAGGGGAATTATGTGACCCCAAAGTTTCTGGGTCTCCAGTTTATTTTATTGCCTCATTTTGTATGTGCTATATGAATTTTTAAATGTGGCTTCATTAAATTCAGATGTCTGGGTTCACAGTCTCACTCCTGACAAACGCAGCCTTAAAAAGTGGAAAGAATATGATAAAATGTATCTTTCATAAGTAAATTATTATGTCATGACTTTTTCACTTAATGTCTATTACACAACCTTTGAAAATCACATTACTGTCAGTGGCTAAAGATATAGAACAAATTCTATGTGGATTCCCAAATCTGTATGTTAGGCTAGTTTACCAGTGTAACAAATTGCATATATATACATATAGTATTTTGTTTGTTGGTATATTTAACTAGTTCTTTGTCACGATAGATGATAGATAGATAGCTGATAGATAAAATAGATAGATAGCTGATTGATAGATAGATAGATAGATAGATAGATAGATAGATGATAGATAGATAGATAGATAGATAGATAGATAGATAGATAGATAGATGATAGATAAAATAGAGTTCATGATAGGATTCAAATAAATACTGCCAGCTTTATTTGGTATAGCTGGCTAATTTGGGGATTATGATGGAGACAAAATATTTGTGTCTGGAGTGGACATATTGGGTAAGTAAAAACAAAATAAAAACCTTACAAATGCTTCCTTAGCCAGAATTCTTCCTTTCTGGTGATGCCTAATATCAAATTGATGCATTTTTGATGCGATCAAGCATGTAAAATAAATTATATTAGGAATTTTAGAATTTTTGTGACACATTTTATAGAAAGGCTCTCTCCTATGTCTCATATATTATAATAATCAATTATGTTAAAAAATGTGATTGATGCCACAAACTATACAAGTTAGCAACAAAATTGTGAAGGAATATCGAGGGAAAAACATTGATTAAATACTCAGTATGCATTGTTATTCTTTATTTTTTTATTATCTTTTCTTAGCAATGCATTCCTTTTCTCCTGCTTTTGTACATTCTGGCCTTTTTATTTTTCTTTAGCTCTGGTTATGTTTTGATGTATGCTAAAGATCTAGTTACTATTTTCTTGGGAATTTGAAAACTACTCATGTAATCATTCATAGACCACAGAATAATCAATCACTACTTGCAATTAGTTATTCACACTAGTTCAGAAAGAACTCATGATTTTCGAAGTTACTTTGGGAGCAAATACTGCCCTGCCCCGCCCGCCTCACTTTTTTGAGTAGCCTACAACCTGGAGTTCATTGTTTCACTGTTATTTTTTGTCCATTGGTTTGAATTAAGTAAACTTTTCTCAAGAAAGGGCCAAGCCTCATTCAGTCGTGAAGTGAACAGTGCTTTTTCCTATATTTTGTTCCAGTAGTCTCTGAGAAGTTCTTAATAACACATGGCGAAAGTCCTCCTTGCTACAACAAAGCAAAGGTTTCACAGAATTGATTTGTTGAAAAGGTTCACCAAGTTCGTGAAGTCTGTTCTAAAGTGGTCTCACATGTTCAACTGTTTTATATCTTATCATTGTACAAATACTACTTCTGAACAACTGAATTCTTTATGAAGTTCTTGAATAGATTAAAAAGTTATTTTTAAAACATTTTAAGAGGATCATTAGAAAAATATTTCACTATACTTGAAACCTGTTTTATAAATGAGATCTTAACGAAGAAAAAAAAATTTTCAAACTAAAGTGTGGATAATAGATTGATTATCGTCCTATTAGAGTCCACGTAATTTTTTCACACAATGTAATTTTGTGAAATATTTGTGATTTTTGTAGACAATAGATAGATATCACATACTAATTTAGTTATTCAGTTGTTTGTTCCTTCAACAAATATTTAAGGGCTTTTAGCATGTCAAACCCTATGTGCCTGCTCTGAAAAAAAGTTCAAATGCCATGTACTCTGTCCTCAGTGTAGTTCACACTTTTGAGACTGAAATAGATATACAACTACATATGACATATTTTTCTTAGATATATTATTTATTGATTTAAGGAAGAAAGATTTATTAAATATAACCTGTGTAAGTCCCTATATTGGTACTGTGAATAAATGAATAACCAAATTTAAATCTAAATAAGGAAAACGAATTTAAGAAAAGTGATTATATGATATAAAAAGCAATGGTACACAGACAGAGACACAATAAACTCTGCTCTGTTGTTCTTTTAACTATTTAAAGATGCTACAAACCCAGCAGATCAAATTAAAGAATATAGTGTCAGATGTGGAATACAAGAAAGTGAATTGACCTAAGGATAAGAAACTAAAGTAGTACTTTTATCTTTTATATTAGCTGTGCAAACCTACTTTCTGATGGTTTTACTACCTGTTGCTACTAAATACATAATCTTAATGCTATAATAGACATATTTAATGTTCAGTTTTTACCAAGCTTACTAAAGTACACCATATGAATATTACTAAATTTTAGTTTTCAGTAGAAAAGCCTAATTAAGATGAACTATTCTGAGCCTGTATGGAAGATGGCTCTGAATGACATTTTTCATTGTGGGAATTCAGCCACCAGTAATGCTAATGGGTCAGCAAAATCAAGTTGGAGGAATTTGTAGTTACTTTGTTCATATGTTCATTTTGTGTAACAACTCTGGAATTTATAACAGAATTTTATTAGGAATGCACATAAAAATGGTATATCCAAAACAGCTTTTTTCAAAAAGTCAGTCAACTTAAATAGGATTCAATTTAAAGTTAGCGAAAATATTTCTTAACCACTGTTCTACATAATTTAAAAAATAATTTATGAAGTTTTACAGAATTTTAGTGACAAAATAGGAAATGAAAACCATAGGAAAATGCTCTTTCACTATTTGTAGGCCTTTTCCATAGAATTGGGTATAGGATAAATTTTTTTCAGAAACATTTAAGGATAAAATAACATGTTTTATTGTTATTTGTACATATATTAAAAAATAATTGCATGATTATTTTTACCAACTAAGTTTTTTTTTTTTTCATGGATTTTGCTTTTAATATATGTGGAGAAGTAATGGTAGTATCTTTATTATGGAATCTAAACCAAAGGGAGTTTAAATACTTGATCGATTCAGTTGGCCAAGGGAGATCCTCACAATCAAACTTCACTCTGATGTCAACTGGACTCTGGTTAGCCAGGTTTCATTGAATTTTCTACATAAATCAATTGGTCAGAGCTTGTTAAGACTGTCGATAACAGTTCCCCACTTACTCTATCCTGCTCTGGCATTCATGGCCTGTTAGGCTTGTGTTCAAGCAAAGCTGACTGACAAGATTCCTATTATACAGGAGAGATTCACTCATCCAGTCTACAAAGGAAGGAATGTTCTACTATCTGCAATCGGTTTATTTATTTTTCTTTCTTTTTTCTTCCAAAAGAAAATTTCTGGCATAGTTTTTTTTAATTTTTGTACAAAAGCTCCAGTGCTTCTGGATGAGTTAAAATGAACATGAGCTTTGGAGCTCTTGAGCCCTGCTGGCTAACCCTAACCAACCAGCTGGTTCTCTTGGTTTCTCACTGCATCTTTGCTTTGTCATCTGTAAAGTAATATGTCTACATGCCTGCCTTTCAGGATGTTTATTATGTGATTTAAAGATATGAAATGCTTTATCTTGTATAAGTATTTCAAAAAGTAATTTCATATGCATCTCTCTTTAAAGTCTTGAGTCCTTTCTGAACAAATGTATATTCTCACACTTTTTAAGTAGGAAAATGACATAGTAGCATTGGCACTTAGAACAAAGAAATATACTTAATACTGGTACTGTGATTTAACCAACAACTCTTTTGAGAAAAATCCATAGTTTTTCATGTTTTCAGGGTAGACATTATGTTCTCTAGTTTCTAAAACTTTTCTGATTTTTTTGATTGAATCATTGTTTTAATTTTAATTTTCATTATTATTTTTTCTAATTTTTAAATTAAAAATCCATTTTGATGAACAGAGAAACAACAGGGGAGCAATATCCTTTTTTCTCATTGGACCTTCATTACTTTGTAAATGAGTTAAAAATGATTGAATATCTATGAAAAATAACATATTTATTAATATTTGGAATATGTTGGATCTTTATGATCTAACTTTTTAATCCTCTCCTTTCCCTATTAAAAAAATTGCCTATCTTAAAGCTAACTTTTTGTCATTTAATAAAAAGATAATGAAAAAAAATCAATGAGAAGTTAAGATAACAGAACAAAATTATATCATTAAGAAAACTTAAATATATAAAATACATTCATATAGCTGCTCTAGTTTAACTTGTGGCCACAAAACCAAAAAAAGATATAACTTTTAAAATATTCTAGGAAAGAATAGTTAAGATTATCATTTTCAAACCCCAAATCGTGTTGAATACTGCATAAAAACTTGTTAAACAAAGATTTTTCATGAAGGTATGACCAAAATTAACACTGATAGTAATAGAAGTTATATAATCATTACCAAAAGAATAGATGCTGTCTTATTTGTATGATTCATTATATTCCCAGTTCTGACAAATACAGCTATAGAAGACATCAAAGTGCCATAAAACAACAGTTAAAGTTCATTCTGAAATGTATGTTAGTGTATTACATTTATATTTTTAAGAGACTTGGATTCTCTTCCTTGAGAATTTTACTGCAACATATTAAGTAATTGTACTTCAGTAGAGTACAGTATGCTTATTTGGACCTCTGATGGTTTTTTGGACTTCTGATGGTTTTTTGCATCAAGAAACCCAGAATTTACACCTGATTCAGGTTAAAATATTTTAACCTTAATATTTTAGAAGTCTGAGAGACAGGATGGAGACTCAATCTCATCCAATTTAGTCTTTCTAAATCTCTAGATTTTCATTTGTAAAAAAAAGTGATAGAATCTTACAGTGTGCTGTGAAAATGTACATAAACTGACTAGAATTATGACTAGTACTTAATAGTTAGTAAATAAAATTACCGTATATTTCTCACATGACCAATAAATGAGAAAAAGATTGTAGGTAGCATTAATTCCACATCTTCTTTTCAAATTTTGTATTAAAGATTTCCAATTTCCTCATTTTATCCCCAGCCATTTTAATTATGATCTTCAAATAATGTTTTATTTAATTCTGCTTTGCTAATTATCTTTTTCCTGGAACATTCACATTTTTTTAAAGAAACTTATGCTTTCTAAGAGATGAAATTGTTATAACTCTCCAATATTTCTTTTTTCATATTGATTGTACCAATTTTAACCCTTAAATGTTTCTTTATAAAACTATTAGGTAGAATTCTTTTCTTCTTCTTCTTCTTCTTTTTTTTTTTTAGAGAATTTTTATGAGTTTAATTGAGCCAAATTGACAACATATGCCAGGGAGCAAGATCTCAGATGCTCTGGAATTCTTTTTTGATGCCACTTTTAAATGCTGCTTATTTTCTTCAGATGTTTGGTAATAACTGGTTGTTCCTAGTTTAAAAATCAATTTCATATTTTAAAATTAATTTAAAAACAAATTTAACTTAGGAAGTATTAATCCTCAGTTCAAACAAGAATGATGTTCCTTCCTGTATTTGTAGTAAATGCAATTCTGATTGTAGGAACTAACCCTCTGATTATTGAGTCTTCTAGATATGGTAGTTTACTGCCTCTCCTAGTGCCATGCTGTTTCTGGAGTCACTCCTTTGCTGATCTGGTCCTAGGTCCACTCTGCTCAGATAACTATAGGGCAAGAGAGTGGATGGTTCTGATGTTCTGTATATTAAGTTGGCACAGTCTTTACTTGTCTCCAGTGCTTTTGTTTCTGGTTGTAATTATTTGTGGATTCTGATGGACAAGCACTTCTTATGATTTTTCATCTTTGAAAGATTGTGGATTCCTTAGCCCTGGTGAGTATTATCACCAATCTGTTCCAATATGTCTTACAGCATCCAGAAATCATTCTCTATCCTTATTTCTTATGGCTATGACTTCTTATTTTTCAACTCTGATATCAAATTCTTTTTTATATTTGTACTTCTCCGTATAACTCCTCGTAGCCTAATTGATTTTGCAAGGTACAGTTTATTTCCATGAGAGAAAAACATCATATAATTAAATCTATACATGGGATCCAGGGGATGGGTACAGAAGTTTTGTTTGCTTGTTTGTTTTTAATATCTTCTTTCAGTGCACCTATCAATCCCTATCAGTCGACACTGAGTTATCTACCTGTGATATCAAGGAGTTCCCTCTCTCTGTGTCCCCTCATTCTTCCTTTAATTCAGAATACATAGTCTTTTCAAATTTTTTAACATTTTTCCTTTCCCCCTGGGGTCCACTTCTTCCTCTCAACTCTAAGTCAAGCTCTTCATCAGGAAGGTTTATTTGATTTTCCCTTCAAAGAGTCAGAAGAAATAGCTTCAGTTCCTTTAGAAGTGTCACTGGGGGATTTGAGGAATGAAGTGAGTGAAGAAAAACTGTCCAACAAAACTTGAACCAATCTATACAGATAAATTATGTATCTATATTGTTCATATCAACTCTACTTTTGCTGTTAATGTTGCCTTTAGTTTGTTAATGATGAAAGAATTGGTGTTACCTTTTTTTATCTTAACAAAGGCCATCATCTTCTATATTGCTAGTTTATTGTGAACCAAGGCCTTTGGAAGTGTTTTAAAAAACCTCAGCCTAGGAAGTAGATGAGAGTTGAGCAAAATCCATACTGACATGGCATTTCAGTGAGATTTTGAAAAGAGGGGCACTAAACCATTAGCCCTATTTATTGAGTCAGTTTTTCAAAACTCTAATATTTCACCTTGAACAATAAGTTGTAAAAGAAAAATAAAATGAAAATCACATGTTTTTGAAATAAAACAGTGATATTAGCTAGGTACAATAAATCTACTGTAAAGACAGTCGTAAATATTAGAATATGTTTTGAAAAGAATAAAATATATTTATAGTATATCAAATGTCAAAATTAACTGTCAACCTATTTGAAGTGGTCTTTTGGGATATCTCGTAATCCTTAATTTATTCAGCCAAAATATAAAATAGTTTTTAAGCAGAAGAATAAACTTTGAAAATTACATTTACACTTTCATCACAGTTTTTGATTAATCCTTAAAGTCAATAGAAAGAGGTCCACAATTTGTCCAATCTTCCTATCCTTTCTGGTGTCTTAGACTATTTGTCACCTTCCTTCATTGACCATCCAATTAAATAACCTACTTTATTTGGATTCAGGGACATAGTTGAGAACTAATAGCATCAGAAAACATCTTACCGACTTAGGTTTTTCAACTGAAAAATGCATATACTTTTCTCACTTACTAAATGTAATTTGCTATTTATTAGTGGCACAAGGATCACTGGTTTGGAACACTAACAGACCAGTTTTACTCCCTGTATCTCCTTCTGGTAAGTGGACATCCCCTCTTACCTCAGGACCAGATTATTAAGTTCCTCACAGTTTAATTGCGGTGGTATAGGAGGACTTTTGCCACATCATACAGTAACAGAGAGGTAGAAAAAGTTAGTGTTTACCTACAAGAATGTTTTCTTCATTTAAAAATTACCGATGCGAACTATTTGTTTTACTGAGTCATTTTCTACCTGTTTTGTAATCCTTCAAAAGACTGCTAAGATTTACTATATGGTTGATATTTGCAGACAAATATTTGGTGTACTCTCATTCTATACAGAGCTTTTTAGATAAGGAAATCACATTTGTTCATATTCACCATAACCCAACTATCATCCCTTTGCATTTTACAAGATTGCTGCTTATTTTGAAACACTCATTATTGTTTGAAAGTCTGTAAGTGGCATACTAAGTAGTTCAATATCCCATCTTTTAATTTTATAATTAGAATGCATTCAAGCTGTGCGTCTGAGTTTTCCTAATGCCCTAAACACTAAATTGAAGTGTATTCTGAAATCATACATTAAACAGAAAATCTTTGAATTAGTAACTTAAAGTTTAGCTTTATACACCAAGGAGTTTTACTCATTAGCAGGTAATTTAAATTCTTTCTTTTTCTCACCCTTTTCGCCCCAGGGAATGCTAAACTTGTTTTTCAAACACTCCTTCTGAAATATGAGGGGCAAAAATAATACAAAAAGGATTTGAAGAGACACAGAGATCCTTTAGCAGCCTTGATTTCTCTATTTGAACTGTTTATATCAATCTTCTGTGTAAAGATAACTGGGCTGTCACTGGCAAGGCAGAAATAGTCTTGAAAATTGGATCTGCAAAGAGAATACTGGCTTATTAGGAGTTGTTTCCTTTATAGCTCTAGTACTGGTTTGCTAAGGCTACCATAAAAAAAAGTACCACAGACATTGTCTTAAACTACAGAAATTTATTTTTTTCACAATTCTGAGATCAAGGTATGGCGGGGTCAATTCTTCCGAGGCCTCACTCCTTGGCTTGTCTTCTCTCTGTGTATCTACATACTCTTTTCTCTGTGCATATCTCTGTCCTAATTTTTTTCTTCTAGTAAGGACCCTAGGCATATTGGATTAAGGCCCACTTTAATGATCTCATTTTAACTTAATTATCCTTTTAAGAATGTACTTCCAAATATGGTCACATTCTGAGGTACTGGGGGTTAGGATTGCAATATATGAATTTCAGGAGTGGGGGAGACACAATTCAACCAATAACACACTCAAACTTTCTCATTACTACAGAAATGATTCTAATACAACTTAACCTCATGGCTGACTGTGATGAAGCAGTAGAGCTAAAGGTCACCCGTCCCGATAGCTCACACAAGCAACCTTAAGACTAGCGTTCCATTAGAGATCTGGGGGTCATTGTGACAATGGCTCTACACATAAAAAAATTTCCCCAGTCCTGTGGATGAGCTTCTGACCTTTAATGTCTCTCACAGCCTTGAGATCCCATAATCTTTCCTCTCAAATAAGTGTATGATTGAAATGGTAATACTTTCTACAAATTCAGCATGGATGGGGGCTGACGTAGATGATATAAAAAAATGAAGATTAAAATTGCCTCGTTGAGTATTCATAGGCTTTACTATCCAGCACAAAAATACATGACTAAGTGCTTTTTCAAGTTTTTGCTAAGCCAAATATCTGAAGAATGTTCAAAGATGTTTTACTGATCTATAAATGCTATGAGTTTTGCTGATGGAAGAGCATATTTTGCACAACTTAAGTTCTTGCGCACAAATATGTAATTTACAATCACTCTATTCTGTTTTTTTTCCATCTAGTAGATTTCCCCGCCCAATAAATAGCTGTATAGGCTTTTATGTTATAATTTATGTGTGTTGGCTATAGATATTAAGTTGCCGACATGAGCATTATCTCAAAATTTAAATTTAGATACTGAAAAACAAACCACAATAAAATTCTAAAAGTGTTTTAAATAGAGCAGTTTAGAATTCTATATTTGTGCCTATATTGAGAACCATTCCTCAGAAAAGTCTTTGAGGTGGAGGAAGTTTCCTTTGAGATCAGCCCAAGAAATCATGCTCTTGTCATTATTCCCAGGCCACCATAGTCGACGTGGCCCTATAAGCCTGTCCTTTCCCACTGACGTTTTAGATTTTGTAATTCATCACCTAGCCTTTATCTTAAGACAGCCTCCAATAAAATAACAATGAATATTTCTCCCTAAAATATTAAGGGGCCCTGTGAGGCAGTGGGGATCAAAGTGCCAAATCCAAAAATAATATTCTTGCACCTCCATGCAAAAATACTTTTTCTCTAGCCTTGTGAAATCCCGCTACATCATTTTCTACTAGAAAACTAGATTTCATCAGGTCTTTGGCAACTCAATTTTTAACTCAAGACGTGTTATATTCCTGGAGGACTGCAGCGTCAGTTCAGATGATCATTTCTTCATAAAGCCTCAACGTCCACTACACTCTTGACTTTAAAACCTTCGCTACTATTCTACTTCTGCAACTCACTCTCAAGCCACACATCCTTTAGGATTATTCTGCATGTAGCTTCTCATTCTTCAAAAAGTCTCACCTGCAGTTCTCACCTTTGGCCAGTCCTAAAGCTTTGTTCAACATAGCATCTCCTCTTCAGTTTCTGTCGTCAGCCTCCATGCCTGAGTAAAGAAGTATTTGCCAACACTTTTATGTCCCTGACCTACTTCTTTTCTTCTTCCCTTAAGATGTTATTCCAAATCTTTATAATTTCACAAGGTTTCTGTCCCATTCCTGTGTATCTCTTTGCTCTCTCAGTGGGGGAAAAAAATGGCTTTATATTTCACAGATAAATGGGGATTATTGTGTAAGAATCCTTCAAATGTCTTACCCTCAACCTAAAAACCTATTGATATCTACCCTGTGGCTTACTTCAAGTCTCTATTATGTTTTGCTCATCCTGTCAATGATCGGTTCTGTGTGTGCTCTGGATCCACAACCTAGTTTTCCTTCAGGAATTTTCTTCATCAATTATCTCTCCTCTCTGTATATTTAGTCTTACTTTCTCTATTCATGCTTTCCCTCGTGATGAAGACACACCTAACTCTTTTTCATCATTAAAACAAAGCTATTCTTTAACTCCATTTTCCTCTAGAATGATATCATCACTTCTCCTTCACATTCACAAACTTTTTCACCTTCTAAAACTCATTAGCACAGAGTTATGTGCCCCCCCAAATCCTTCCAAACTGCTCTTTCTGAAGTTGTCAGTGTCCTTGTAAGTGCCAAACCCAAAGGTCATCCTTAAGTACTGATTTCCCTTGGTCGCTGTGTGGCATTTTCAGTGCTAAAAATTCTTTTTTTTAATGATTTTTACATTCTTGGTAACATCATTCTGGTTTTTCTATTTATCCCCTTCACTTTTCTTCCAGTCTCAGTTCTTCGTTCCTCTCCGCTAGTCACTGAAATGCCAATCTTTCTCCGTTTCCTCTATGAACTTCTTATGTACTTAAACTCTGCAGTCTTAGAATTACCACTTGGGAATTCTCAAATCTTAGCAGCCAGCACTGACTTTTCTGATATCGCCCATCAGAACATACCTATTCCTCTAATGTTGCCTATTAAGAAATCTGCGTATGAATGCTACACAGAAATCCAAAACTCAGATGACTAAACAGAAGTCATTTTATCCCCCCGAAATTTCGCTGTCTTTTCTTGTATGCTTCAGTTTATAAACAGTATCATTAGGGGCATAGCAGGTAGAGTTTAGAAGTCCAGGTGGTGGAGTAAATCAGCCTCGGTTCACATTTTTGCACTGTAGCAGGTGAGCTATTTAACCACTTTGAGTCTTAGTTTCCTCTTGTGTAAGATGGGCATCATAACCTCACTAACTTTGCTTGCCAAATCGAAGGATTAGATGAGACAATGCAGGAAATCCTTTGGTATCATTGGCTACTTGTCAGTCAGTGCATATGGGAAAAGACCAGATCTCCATACCTGTTACCCCTAAGTAACAGTACCCTACTGGGTACTAAGTACCCTACTGGGCTCAACTTAAGAAGCCTCAAGCACCAAAGAGAACATTGTCATTCCTCACTCTAATTCCTCAAATCAAGACTTCATCCTTTCCCCCGAATAAAGAAGTGGCTTTAGGAAGGGCTTCACTGTGGACTTTAATTCAGGAGTCATAATAGTTTGGAAGATATCTGTACGCACTTTTACCTAGAGTTAACCGAGCCCCACCCATTTTTCTCTGCTACTTAAATCACAGTTCAGTGATGTCCTAATTTTACTCATGAGGACACACAGACTAGATCATTAAGTCACTGTCTGGTAGATTGTGGTTGGCACTATTTGCCCAAAGCCAGTGATGGGGTGGGGCTGAGATGGTGGAAACTGGACAGGTGGGTGGTGGGTGAACGTTCATGGTTCGAAGTGGAGGTGATAAATGAGACAGCAGACCTCCATCCTTTATTGTCTTATCCTGCCATAGCGGTGCCTCCTGCTCTAATCTAAAGCCACCACCGTAGTCATATCAGTTCAGCATAGACCTCTGTCATTAATGGTTTTCTCACTATTTTCTCTGTTTCTTGTTTTCCTTCTGTAATTCTTCTAGGCATCGATCTTTGAGGAGGGAACTTTTTAAGAGTAATGCTGTTTAGTATCTTCAAAGAAAGTAGAATCAGGTTAGACTCTAATCAGAACCTGTTTTAATTTCTTGCATATCCTAAAATAAACCCATTAAAAAAAGTATGGGTGGTGACCGGCAAGACTCTCTCAGAGCAAGGACATTCTGCCTTTAGTGGACACCCTCTGGTATGTCTGCTAAAATCGTACGCAATTTCCCACGTGACACTCCTCATACAATCTTTTATTAAATTTTTCAAAGTTTCACCAAGACTTAAAATAATGACAGATTCCTCCCCAAATAAACAGAGAGTTGTGTCTGTGTTCCACTGTTGAGTGACACGTTACCACACATTTTTGCAGGTTTTATTATCTCACAGTCCTATAAGTTGGAATTCTAAGCACTTTTTTTAACTGAGTCTTCTGCTCAGGGCATCACTGACCAAAATCAAAGTTTTTGCCTGGTCTTTGATCTCACTAGAGCTAAGGGATTTCTTCTAAGCTCATGAGTTTTTGGCAGAATTTCTTTCCTTGTGTTTGTAGGACTGAAGTAACCACTATCTTGCTGGCTGTCAACAGCGGCTGTTCTTAGCTGCTAGAGGCTGCCTGCCATTCCCTGCCATATGAGCCTCTCCAAAACATGGCATCTTGCTTCTTAAGTCTGGCATGAAAATCTCTCTTACTCCTTTTAAGAATATTACCTACCCAGCATAATATCCCTTTCAGTTAATTCAAAGTCAACCGATTAGAGACAATAATTCTTTCTGCCATATATCTTAACATAATCATCAGAGTGATAGCCCATCATATTTGCAAATCCCACACTCACTTAAGGTTAGGAAATGACAGAGGGCAGGTACACTAGGGGGCCATATTAGAATAATATAATGCGACAGAGCATACACCAAATTCAACCATCTATTACATTAATAATAAATGGTCAATAACTTGGTCAAGAAAGAATAAATAGCAATTTATATACCATCCAATAACAATTTAAGACAAAGACTATTAAAGTTCAAATTCTTATAAAATGTAAATTAATGTGGACAAGAATTAAAGACTAGTGAGTACTTTAAGAAAGTCTTTGACAGGAATCTGATCCTAGGGCATATATTAGCACCTTAAAATAATTAATAAAGGAACAATAATTTATTTTTCTTGCTAATTTCTTATGAATTCAGAGCAGGTAGCTTTATGAGACCATATAATTTAATTACAAAGGATCAAAAGACTATAAATAATAAAGTTTCTAATAATAACTTAATTATACCTCAGTATGGTAGATTCCTCTACTTTTGTCACATTCTTCTCTGAAATCTCTGGTTTGCCTTTCTAAACCTCTTGACAATTGCTTAAAAATATGAATTTCTGCTAACTCTTCAGGTAATATAATACATTTTACAGCAACCTTTTATATCTGAACCTAAACAAGTAAATATAAATAAGACTGGTAATTTCAAGACAATCCTGTAAAAATCCAATTAATAACCTGAGCAGAAAATAAGGATTCTTTAGTTAAAGAGAAGGCTACCAGATCATCAAACCTTTTCTTTTATTTCTACTAATTTATAGTAATCTGATGGGCAACAATCTATAATTTTATAGGTCCTGCTTCATAACACCTTATGAAAGGTGATAATTTTTGGAGATAGTTAGTTTGAACTATTGGCCAAGTAAGGAAAAGATAAAAAACTAAGTACATTTACTTCAACATGAAAAGCAGAAAGTTGTGTAATGAGAGAGCCATTTTTACTGAAATACAATGTCAAGTATCTCTGAAAATTTTGTAAAAGTCACAAAGAAATGCACATTGTATTCCATATATGCTGCAATAGAAATTTTGTCTGTTTTGAAGTTCTGTTAAATGTATTGTATTGACATTGAATTGAAACATGGAACCTTGAGAAAGTTAAGCTTTTTGAAAAATTTTAGTTGCACGAGTCATAAAATTCAAATCAAAACTCATGAGTGTAAGGCATAATTAAAATATTTGGCAAAAATAAACTGCTATGAGGGTTAAAGTATACTTACATATAATGCAGTCATTGTTTTAGTTTTATAACGAGAAACAATACTGCATAAAATACATCATGCTCAAAAAAGTCGTAGTGAAATACAACAAAAATACTATGAGATTCAAACATATGTAAAAGATAATGGGAATGTTCATTATTATAAGAATCTTGCCAATACTATCAGTGCAGTAACCTGGTATAATGGGTGTGCAAACCCCTTGGAAACATTAAATAATAATAATTTAGGCTAGTGATTTATTTAAACAAAAATTTTAAATCAAAATATGATTCTAATCTAAAAATAAAACTCAAAATGTAGTTGCTACTTTGATCATTGACATAAACTTTTATCATTTTTAAATACAGGAAAGAAAATGTTGCCTTGAGTTTCTTGTCTTCCTTCTCTTGGTCCTTTCCTCCTTTCCTCCCTCCTTCCATCTCCCTCCCTCCCTCTTTCCCTACTTGCCTGCTTAGCTTCTTTCTATTTTTTTGGCCAAATATAGATCTGGGAATAGAGGCACCTGCATTATATTTCAAGCATTGGCTTACCTTCAGTCATTTTATTTTTAGTAAAAAGGATGTTGGATGAAAAGTCCAAAAGTTAAGTAAGAGTTAATAATAGTCTTATATTACATGAACATTATGTACATTTGAATACAATTAACTTAATCTTCCATTTAACAATAGGGTTCCTTATATAGATAACAAGATTATTCACCTGGAAACAGAGACATCGCTACTGATTAAATTGTAGTAGGCTATATGTGCTGAGTGGGGTCCATCATCCATAACTCCTTCATGAGATTTTTCTCTGTGCTTCAAAATGATCGCAAGTATCAGTGAACACTCCTTTTAGTGATTGATATACTATTGATCTAGGATTCAGGTTATATTGTTGGAGGTAATGAAGCACAGTAGGCAAGAGAGGAGATGTGGAAATATGGAGATGGAGTTCAATATTTTTCTACTGTGATTTTCTTGAGCAAATTGCCTAATCATTCAGGACTTGATTCCACTTCTACAAACTGAAATAATAAAAGGCATTGCTCATAAAGTGATACAGTTCTTAGGGGATCGAATGAGATATGTAAAGCGTTTAATGCAGTGCTTGGCAAATAATAAATATTCAACAAATGGTAGAACTATTAGTTCCTTGAAAAATAGTTTCATAATCCAGTGAGTTTGGGCAATATACCATACTTTATCTCTCTTTGAGAACTCACAAAGAGAGAGTGGTTTCTGGGGAAACTTATGGTCTCTTTTATGTATTTATTTAAGCCTAATATTATGTCAATTATATGATAGGGAGCCTAGCCTGTGTGTGTATGTTACAGAGAGAGAGAGAGAGATTAATGTTTCATTTTACTTTCATTCTGGAATAAACTGCTCTATGGTTTTATTTCTACTTTATCTTTCCATTATCATAAATAAGGATTTTCTGTTATATTAATCCTATAATGATATAAAATAATTTGAATTGACAAAATTAAAATTGCATGTGAAAGTATTTGCTGTCAATTAAAGCAGTTCTTGAAATTCCATAGACAGAAATTTTTATTTTACTTTTTTCTTCATAGTGGAGGTGTGGTGTTTTTTTTCATACTGGTCGATGAGACATTCATTTTGCAAAAAAAAATTAAAGTTCTAGAGATTTCTTTACTAACTTCACCTGGAAATGCTTCAAGTTTTGTTAGTATAAACTAGCATTCCTTTACATTACTCTATTTTAAATTCCCATAGACATTTCTCATACATATACTAAATTCTGAAGTTTGATATTAAGGAATTGCTCACTACTTTCTTTAGTTATTAAATATACCCCTTTAATATAAGGTCAGTTAATTATTTAATTTTAAAAGAAAGCACTATAAAGTTTAGCAAAACTATTTCAGTTTTAATATTAAAGGCTCTTTAGTGCATGAGAATTTCAAGTCAAACAAACTGCAAGAGAATTCAAATTTAGAAGAAATGTAGGTATAGTTATGATTTTTTTTTAGAGTTATGAACTGGGGATTGAAGAAGAGAGAGGGTTAAGCTGTAAGAAAAGACGTACATTTGCAGCTAAATAATGTTTTAATCAATTGGGAAACTCTCTTTCCAGATGTTACTCTTATAGCATATTTGTGGCAACTGTGTAAATTTTCTAATATTATAGGAGCAGCAAAATGTCCTTTTTTTTTTAACTTTCCTCTTTTCCCAGAGACAGCATTGGCAGGTAGAAGTGGTTCTTGAGCACAACTGAATGCACAGATTTTAAGAAGAGTATGGGAGGCGGGGAAGGTGGCGAGCAGAGGGTAGCATTATGGCTTAGTTGCAGTTTTTAGGAAATCCAAAGCAGAGAGTTAAGTATATTCACATTCTTTTAAGGATGATTGTTTTTATTTCTTTCTCAGAATTCAAAAGTATAAATTTGATCAAAAACAATGTGTTTTGTTTTGTTTTGTTTTCTCTTGTTATTATTTTCTAAAGAGCCTAATGTCATGCCAGGATAAAATTCAAGACAAACTCTCACATAAGAATTAGGGTGATGCAAGACATTTATCTTCCCTGTCTTCCACAGTCCCCTTCTTTTTCCCTTGCCCCAGTTCCCCGCCCCCCTTTATATGCCACGTGGCGCATAATCTTTATACCCTCAACAAATCTGCTCAAAAAGACTTTATATTTTTTTCATGAATTTATGACCAAATGTTATCTCTCTAAAGTTTATTTGCATTTTATTTTAAACCTTATCTCAGACTGTGGAAGCAAAGAATTTAACACCCTGTTAAGGGGATTTTAAGCATCACTTGGCAGGCCGGGGTATGTTTTCTGTGAGCAAATCCTTTTTCTGCTTCTCAGAAATTATATTCTCTGTAGTTGCTTCTCCAGGTGGGAAGGCAAAATAGCTTAGAAATAAAATCACTGGGTTTAGGGACATACAGACATGAGTTTGGATCCTTGCTTCTGCCAGTTACATCTTGAATGATCTGGGAAGTCATTTAACCTCTCATTTTCCATTTTAATTAGATGCGTTAGTAATCAACTCTACCTTACAAGGCTTCTATGAGAATTAAATAGGTTATTGAAAAAGTATATAGTTAATAAATGGTAACTATTATTATCGCATTAGCTTGGTTTTGGTTGAAGAGTATTCGATTTTCCTTTAATTATTGGAGTAAATTAAATTATTAAATTTTTTAGTAGAACAATGTGGGTCTTATCCACTCTTATATGAAATGTTAAAAATTCTAAATATTCATCACCTGAGATGGCTGCCTGTATCCAGTTCAACATCCTCTGGGATTCTCCTCAATATTTCCACTTCAGTGCCTGCTTGTCACATCATATTCAGCATTTTCTCAGTTCTTATTGCAATAGGATCAATACTTACCTGTAGCTACCTAGCCTCCTTCTGAGGACAAATAATGCTTGAGAATGGAATGCCTCAGGCTCAGCAAGAACAAAGCAAATTAGAGAGCAATCTAAGTTAACTATAAACTCACAGATTAACCTAGCATCACTAACATAGGAATTCTAATATCATACTTTCTCACCTCTCCCTAGCTCCATAAACTAAAACCTGTCTTAGTGGGCTTTCTGGACGTGACAGACTAGTAGCGATATCCAGTAACACTTTCAAAACTTTCTTTTCTCAAGATAATAATACCTGGCTATCTGATAACACCTTAATATTAATCCTATCCTATAACTTACTGCTTCATTAAACAATCCAATTCACATTCATTCAGCAAGCATTTCTTGGATACCAACATTATGCTTCTCGTAAATCAAGGCGTTAATGTGCTCACCCAGGATCTAAATCTTTTAAAAATAATCTGTTCTAATATGGTCAAAGATAAATTCTTTATCATCACCCCAACCAAATTCTTCTTTTCCTTTTATATTTTATTCTAACATTACCCTCATTCTCTAATCATGCAATAACAAAATTGACTAGCTATAAAATCTGGCTAATTCTTTCTTAGTAACGGTTCCAGTATCTCCTACATCATTTTTTAAATTCTGAAAACCATTAAATTAATTCAGATTCTTAGCATTTTATGCTAATACACCTGTGTATTTCCTTCATGTGCTGCTATTCGATTCCAACCCTTGTGTTTATGCCCTTGATGGAATAAACACTTGCAAAGTACAAATCCCTTGGCCTTGGGGGAATGGCTGCCTTCTCTAACTTCTCAACAAATATAATAAAATGTTATTGGCTCTGGTCATTGTAATTCTAACCAACAACATGTTTATGGTTAAGCATTTTTTAAGCACTTCAGCTAACTAGTTAAACTAATAAATTCAAAGAGAAGAACAGTGTTTACTGACATATCTAGGAAAAACTATATTGTTTTAATTGTTCATTCTTAAGTTAGATTCTCTGGAAATGAAAAATATCTAATATTTATATAAATGCTTTTTATGTCATGAAAGTAAATTAAAAGAAACATTTCCTCACCTAGTATTATCTGTAAATTATCCTAATATGTCCTAATGTGTCTGTGCTTCCAATGCTTTTTGTTGTCGTTGTTGTTTTAGTTTGGGAGGAGGGGAGTACAGGATGATAAGTTATAGTCAAATTGATTAATAAGATGATTCAATTCTCCAACAAATGTTTGTACTCTATTATTAACAAAACTGAAACATAAATTATTTTGTTTTTAGTTTCTTACTGCTAGCTTGGGATTTATTGCTCAAATTCATAGGTTAATAAATTGCAATTATCATTCTTCAGTGACTGGAGAAAAAAAGTATTTAAAATGTACCACATTAAAATAGAACCCTTGATTCTTCTATGGGTAACATCTGATCAAATAAATAAGTTTATTTATCTAAGTGGTTGATTTTGAAACATGTCTTTTGTGATATTAATATTTGTGATATTAGTATTTAGAAGAATTAATATTTATAAAAAAGGTTTAGCATCAAATTTTTGATTTTTAAAAATAATAAAGACCATGATATGTTATTTTTCCCAATTATATCATAAATTTTTGGTCCTCCAGGCCCAATTGGGTAAGTTTGACTAGGACACACACATTTAATAGGTAATACAAGCTGATATTTATTTCTAGCACAGTTATATGAGTGTATATGTGTATAAAATAGGGATTATTTTACTCTAGGCATCTAACATTTTTGTTAAGTTTTTAAATTTAAAGTATTTTGAATCACCGAAAATACTTGCTCCCCAACTCCTCATCTCATTTTACATTTTGCAATGATGAATCTTGCTCTATGTGAGAAGTGCATTTGTAGAGCTGCAAAAATTTACAGAATCTCCAGGAAAATTTAGACAAACGTATTAAATTGAACAATTACAACACTGTCAGCATATATTTTATATTGTTATATACTTTAGTTAGTAGAAGTTGTTACATGTGGGATAAGATTATTTTTTTCTGCCCAGAGTTATGACTAAATTTATATTAAAAGGCTAAAAGATCCATCTCCTGCCTTCTAAATTCAGAGAGATATCATCAGCTGAAGCCAACCATATTCTGATCATCATTTCACTAAGAGCCACCCTTCCAACATTTTCACTCCTACCCCTGTC
Source organism: Pteropus medius (assembly GCF_902729225.1). Lineage (NCBI taxonomy): Eukaryota > Metazoa > Chordata > Mammalia > Chiroptera > Pteropodidae > Pteropus > Pteropus medius. Next base: position 8,369,612 of record NW_024351073.1, read on the forward strand.
ACCCTAATCTACATGAAAATATTTCTGTGGAGAAGGTAAGAAGTCACCTTTTAGAGGATTGTCGTGTTTGAAGAGAAAGGTAGGTCCCAAGACAATGACTGCATGTTGGATAGACTGACATTTCTTTCCATGAGTGGCCATGAAAAAGAGAGGTGTGACTATCCCATGGATGACTGCCCTTCATGTGTATATGTGAAAAAGAGAAACATCACACAGACAATGTCCTAGAATAGCAGGAACATCCCACCAGGAGGGGCCCTGAGTTCTTATGTAGAAGTAAGGAGTCTGTCTTGTGCCTGTCCCACCTCCCCGCCTGAAGAGGAAGCACATGGAGGAAATAGGGGAGAAAACTTGGCATAGAAAAGCAGAGGCACTGGTCTAGCTTATGGAGAGAAGAGCTTTACATCAAATATGAGACTGAGGTTTCATAAAGTCCTAAATAATAAAAGTGACTGATTAATGATTGAGAGTGACTAAGAATCTGAGGAAGTAAACAGGGGTATTGTTAAGAAAGTAAGCATCCCCAGTGGAAAGATGAGACAAATGAGGGGCAGTGGGGTGGTGTTCACTATATCATAGATGGGATAGTTATCGCAAAAATAAAAAAAAAATTCATGCTTTTTTCTTAATGAATTGACCCTCTTCAATAAAAGAGTTATATATACATATCAAATTAAATGCACATATTTATATTAGCATGATATCCAGTAAGTGTCATATCTCCCTTTTGTGGAGCTAAACTTTGCTTATTTCTGTCATTTTCACAGACTGTGTAGTTTCACTATGATCCCAAATACTAACTTCCAAATCTTATCATGGCAAGAGATACTATTCAGGTAAAATAGTTTCACATAAATTGTCTTAGTACCAGTATTTTATAAAATATTTCCCATGACCCTTGCATAATTCTTACAAAAAAAATTCCTTCTTATATTTAAGCATTTTATAGGCATAGTAATTGTCTTCCTCTTATTGTCTTATTAATTTTTTTATTATTTGTCTTATCTTTATGTCTTATTAATAGATGTCAGGAAAGCAGTAGAGCTTTTAAAATATGTTTTTCCTCCATTCTCCTGAGGCAGCTTCTTCTCGTGTAATCCAGAGTTATTTATTTTCTACAAAATCTGGTCATTGAGATGAGTATTTTCAGATCTTGAAGTACATGAGCGATCATGTAGTCCAGTCTCCTTATCTCATTAGTGAAGTATCTAAAGAATCAGGTCTGCCTTGATGGTATTTTATCAAATCTACAGCTCGGGATATAGATCAGCCTTTGTCCTCCCACACCTACTTGGTTTATTGGTCTTCTATCTGCTCTAAGCCATTTTAGCTTAGAGCCCTGTTTTGTACCCAGTAGATCACTCCTAGGTGACCAGATACAAAATCCTGAGTTGAAAACCCTATATCTCTGTGGAAATAAGTGAAGTGCAACCAAATGAGAAAAGCAAAGGCTGTAAATTCAGAGCTTTTTATAGCAAGGGAGTCAGCCACCATCACTTGCATTTAGCAGAGATTTGAAGGCAGGCAGAATGGGAAAGCTTTACAGTGGACAAAAAGAAAGGCTGCAGATGTGCCCTGATTGGAAGCTGTTGGCATGAAGGAGCTGTAAGCACAGAGTTTGAAAGTTGAAGCATAGAAAACAAGGGGAAGACATATAATTAGTTAAGATTTTGAGAAGTCTTCTTTTTGCCAAGTTAGGAAGTGTGAAGAATATCACTGAAGCTTGGATACAAGGAAGTAATAATCAGGTTTGCATTGTGATCTAATCACCCTGAGACACTGATGAAGAAGATAATGGGAGAAAGCCTTCAGAAAGTAGGCCGAGAGTGGCCCAATTATATCAATTGCATTTTAGAAATCCCTTCTCCCTTTCTAAATGATCTTGTTAGAACTTTGAATGTATCTCTAAGAAGATGGAATTTAAGAAAATGACATGAGTATTACATAATTTTCCATTTACTTCATTATTAAACTAAGACAATAAATACATCTTAAATGTATTTATAGTGCCATATAGTGCTTTTTTCATGTACATTGCCATTGTCCCCTTTGTTGTTCTCGTATATTCTGCACCTAGTTTTTTTTTTTTTAGTACGTATCTTCCTTCTATAAACTTCCTCCCTGAAATCCAGAGGAACATCACTTTTCCACAAGCAAAAAGAACAAGATCATCATTATTTGATACCCTTAAATAAATGCATTCGTCAAAATGACAACCCCAATGGGAATCAATAAAGACATAGAAACAATGGCTAAAGCAAGTAGTGAGTTCAGGAAAGCAGTCTAGCTAAGCAATTGCTCACCTAACTGAACAAGATTAATAGTCATCGATTTGAGGTTCACCTTACAGAGCATACTGGGCTAACCATTCATCCTTTCCGATCTTCTTTCCATCTTTCCCTTTTTTCTCAGTGTCACTTTTACTGATGACTTACAGATTTAGTGAAAGAGCTAATTATAAAGTCTTGTGTTCTCTGTACAAACTGAAGGTTCTAAATATTTTATGATCAGTGATTTACCTATATTGAAGACTTTTATATTTTATAAGAATATTACTAATACTTGCTTATGTTGGACATATTATAATTCTATAAATTATCCATGTGAACTTGATTAAAATTTCTAGAAAAAAATGATAAAGGTCCCTCTTCACCATCTCTTCATAGCCCAATTCAACTCACTTTTATGCTAATGTAAAAGCCAGCTTTTCCAATAATACTTTTCTGATCGTCTTCATCCTCTGTCTCTTTCATTTTTCTTTGTATTTTCATTTAAGGTTTTTGTGGTACAGTGTTCATTTATTCAAAAATGTATTTTAAAAAGAATTGAACATGTATCAGATATTAGGTGTTGCATTAGGGCTGGGATTAAAAAGACATGATTTGGTGGCTTCTGTTCTCAGAGATTTAAATTTTAATGAAAAATTCTCAAATTTGTGATAATTATTAACATGATACAGTGTTATAAATTTTGATAAAAGTAAGCAAAATCTTCTTGGAAAGAAGTAAATATCGCAGAGGTACTAAATGGCCCAAATTGATGTGAGCTAGTGTAAGAGCCTTATCTTGAAGGTTACTAGAGCCAGTAACTTTTAAACTTTCTATGTAAGCCTTCTTGACATGTTCTGTAAGTGAATAGTAGAGAGGTGGTTCAAGACAGAGAAAGATACTTAATACTAAAACCCAGAATTCAAGCTGAAAGAGACATGCTACAAATGGAACTGGTTATATTACAAAATTTTTAAAAGTTTGCATTTAGTACTAACAGTTTCAGTGCCTTATTACAGTTTTCTTTACAAGAATAAGCCATGGTTGTTAGTAACAGTAACCAGTTCTAGTCCATTAAAAAAGAAGATATATATGTATATATTATATATATTATACAGTAACATGTTATATATATGTACACACATATGTGCACGCACACACACACACACACACACACACACACACACACACATGCACACAATCTCCTCCTAGATTCACCAGGAAATCTGGAGAATGAGTCCTGGGGATTGAAACAAAAAAGAAAATACAAAATCCTACCATGGCCACTGCCTCTTGTATGTTGAATGCTATAGCTTGAACCACCACATTGAACCTAGAGAAACTAGACAAAAGAGATTTGATCTTGCTGAAAGAATCACAGTTGCCTAAGGTAGTATCTCACAACCCCTGTTATTATGCATCAATGACTCTCAGTTCAGTGTCTAGGTCAAATGTAGCTCATGTTTCAGCCTGTGCCATATCCTTGCTGCTAAGGGGAATAAGAAAGAAAATGTCTAGCATTTCTGGCTGCTATAGTGAGTAAAATGGTTAATTTATGTGTCAGCTTGGCTAGACATGGAACGTTGTTCTAGATATTTTTGTGAAGGCACTTTTTAGATGAGATTAACATTTAAACTGGTAGACTTTGAATATAGCAGATTACCCTTCAGAATGTGGGTGAGCATCATCCAAAACAATTGAAGACCTTAATAGAAAAAGACTGACTTTGGAAGTGAAAATTCTGCCAGTAGACATCCTGCAGACTTAAACAGTAACTCTTCCTTAGGTCTCTAGCTTGCCAGCCTACTATGCAGATTTTGTTTGCTTGTTTGTTGGTTTATTTATTTGGTGAGGCAACCTTTGGTTGACCTCACAGATTGCAAGGACCTTGTCAGCTTACAATCCCTTACTTTTTATTTTTTTTATTTTTTACGCCTACAGCACCTGGTCTTCCTAAGGTGTTCTCCCACCAGGCCCAACCCTGCTTAGCTTCCAATCAGGACTGACCCTGCTTAGCTTTCGGGCTTGTTCAGGGTGGCATGGCCGTAAACCTACTATGCAGATTTTGGACTTGCCAATCTCCATAATTGTGTGTGCCAAATCCTTAAAATAAATTTGTTTTCTCTTTCTTTCTCTGTTTCTCTTTCTAGAGAGTTAATAGAAAGATGATAGATGATAGATAGTTAGATGATAGATAGATAGACAGATAGACAGATGGAAGAGGAAAAGGCAGAAGACAGAATCTGATATTTAAGGGTCTCTAATCAGAAGAGAAGCAGATGAAACACACACACACACACACACACTAATAACCAATTGGTAGGCATAGAGATAGAAAGCAAACCAGGATAGAATTGAGTCAACTTAAAGTCAAGGGAAGAGAAAATGTATTACAAGCAATGATGGAGAAAAAGCTTTAGTTATTAAGATGAAAAAGAGCTGAATAATTTAATTTTAATTACAAGTTATTGTCATAGAGCAATGCTTACTCCACACCTATAATATAGTCTGGTTATTGACCAAGGCAGCCAGAATGTCATTAGTGGAATCATCCTGCTTGGCCATAAATTCGAATCTTATTATAGAAACTTTACTGTTATTATAAAAATATTGTGCGCCTTTGACATACATGACTAGACCTTCTGGGTATGTGTTGACATGCCATCTGCTCTTGAGAAAGACAAGAGTGACAAATTGATGGAGATATGTGTGTGTTTGTGTGTGTGTATAAAGTTAATATCTATGGACATATTTTGCAACATTCACAAAATAGAACTTACTTATAGAGTTATATATCTAGTTATGGATATATAGCAACAAGGTAAATTTTGACATGTTCTAGGGTAAACGACCATGTAAGAAGGGAGCAAATATCTATGTTTGCAGCTGTCTAGAGATAGATAAAATCAGCTTCTATTTAAAAGCTTTAGTTTCATTCTCTTCCACGAAGTGAACTCATATGTGATAGAACAGACTGGTTCCCACAGCACCTGTAAACACAACATTATATAAAACTATCATTTACATCAAGTTAAAACACACAACCAACTAATTTTAAATTCCAATAAGAAATTAAATCTGAGTATTATTTACTGATGTGTGCTTCACTAAATTAATATTTTTGTTATATTTTATCTAAATTATAAACTAGAATAGTAACCACTTAGAAATATATTTGCTATAGTAGATTTATGTAATAGAACATCAAAATTATTTTTATTGTAGTTTACTGGCTTTTCTGTAATTCATATAGTACAAAGTGGTTTCTATACAGATCAGTAATCAAAAGAGAAAGAGGATTTTGTTTTGAGGGGGGGCTTTCATTGACATACTTTCACTTTTCAATACTAATGTAGAAAACTCCCCTGTATTCTAGTTGCTTCCTGCTGTCTTAGTGACATTAAGGGAAGAAACCAATTTCTGAAGCGACAAGGACAATAGAAATAAAGAGGAAAATATATTTGTGTGGGGAAAAAAAGCAAAGCAAAACAAAACAAAAATCCAAACTTGCTTTTATTGTTTTTATGTCAATACCAAATTGCAAGGATGAACCTGCTGTATATGTGGAGAATAATCATCTTTTAAAACTTCTTGCTGTACTAGATAAAATATAAGAGAAGAAATAAAAGAGAAATAGGAAAACTCCATAATAATGATAATGGCTTCTTCTGACCTTGGGCAAGTCACTTAACCTCCTGGTGACTCAGCTTTTCTATCTGTAAAACTGAATGGTAATTACCTCATTTATTCTGTACTCAATAGGTTGCCATTTGTATAAGACTTGTGCAGCATCAAGGACATTTCTTCAAGGATTCCCTCTTTTCATAGTCTGGTGTCTGTTTTTCACAATTCAAATAACTATTAATGTGATCGCTATAGCAAAATAGGGGGAAGCATAAGTTATCTACTGCTGAACAATAGCTGATAGTTAAGCCATAATAATATACACCTTATATTTTCCAGTGCGTCTAAGACTGTAGATAAACGACAAGAGCCAATGAACAGAACAAACTGCATATCATTAGATATAACCAGCCAGTTATTTCTTAGTGGTTTCCATATTTTAATTCGGCTTCTAAAACATAATGTTACAAACTCCCTCAAAACAGAACCAAAGCTATCAATGAAGGGGACACCATCTGTCGTACATACGCATTTTACCGATTTTTTCTCACCGTTTACTCCTGAGGTCAACTACTTACCTTACTCTTATCCCTTAAAAATGCAAACAGATGTTTCTCTTTTCTCTCTCACATCATCAGATCTGACTAATGATGGTAAAGTTCAAGTTGGTGAATTTTCCCTGACCCACATTACATCTTCCAAATAACTTTGAGTCTCACTAGTACTTGACACCACTTTTGTCATTCAGTAAACACATTGATTACTTGACAAAGAAGATTTTAGCTAAATTGAACATTTTTAAGATCGATTCAGATACTGTCTCACTATTAGAAGAGCTAATATAATTTTAAGCATATTTATTTTTCTCACACCTGGGATACTGGCCTAAAAATACACTTTAAAATCTTCAGTGATTCTTACAACCCAGAATCCATAATTATACAATTAACATCCATGGTTACTAACTCTAGAAATGTAGACAAGTAATAAAGTATTATTTAGATTTAATGCATAATTAAAATATTTGATAATTGTGGTTACTGATTTGTATATCCAAGTGACATAATGAAGTGTTTAACTAGAAAATAATTTAAAAGAAGTTGAAGATCAACACAAAGGAAAGGAGGTATATGAAGTCACAGGAGCTTAGCATTACCCACATCAACTAGAAGCCATGAAACATTCTTGTTGGACTAATAAAATAACATTATAAAACACATTCCTAGTCTTATTTTTTTTTTAATTCACATGTGTATATTTTTATTAAGTATTTATTATAATAAAATTCCACAAATAAAATAATGCTATCACTTTTAGTGTGCCTTGAATTATTTCAAAACATACACTGTTAAAAGCCTTCTAACCAAACCCTGAACACATTGTACCATGAACATCTATTAAGTATTCTAGTTTTCTACAGGTAACTGTCGCCAAACCTTTCCTCATATATCAGAGATCCCCTTTTCTCTAGGGTCCAGTAACATTTTTCCTTATTGATTGGAAAATTGAAGGGAAACCCTAATCAAATCTTGACGCTTTTCTAGCTTTCACTGTCAGTACCCTTGAGGCTCTTACAGTTTCTGTGCGCTGCTTCCATCCAAAAGCAATGCCACAGGTTGAGGATGTCAGGAAGAGCCCCTTCCTTTTTCAAGTGCTAGATACTAGATTCTGTTTTGGTTTTCTATTTCTGCATAGCAAACTGCCCCAGTCCAAGGGCTTTAAATAGCAACTTTTAAAATTGTTATCTCATGATTTTGGGTAAAACTTAGCTGATTAATTCTTCCACACCATGTGACATCACATGAGATGTGGTGACATCACACAAGATGTGATGACATCACATGTGGTATTCACCTGGCACATGGATTCAATTGTAAGTTACATAATGTCTTTATTCACGCATCCAGTGGCTTGGAGAGGATGGCTGGAAGGCTGGGCTTAGCTGTAACTGACAAAGGTACCTGTATGATTAGGATGGACACAAGACTAGCTGGTTTTCTTATACAGCAGCTCAGGGACTGAAAGAGAGGGTTATGAATTAATAGACTGTGGCTATTCCCTATGATTATACCCATAGCAGCAATCAAGTCTTTCTTGGCAAACAGGCATTTAGCTAACCACAATGGGTATGGGAAGTAATGCAATAAAATGAAATTATTTGGAATTGTAGTCAGTTGCAAAGATAAAAGAAATAGAAAAATAAATAAATCTCTGTGACAGTGGAAGGACTTCAAAGAAATGATAGTGCTAATCCAAGAATAGCAATAATTATCAACAAACAATTTCTCATATTATAGTACCATAAAAAATACATTTTAAAAGCAGTTAGTTCTGCTTCAATGTCAGGAGAAACTAAATTTGATTCAAAATGTACTAGTCAGGGTACCAGTGGAAAACATGGCACACCTTCATATGATGATTCAAGAAAGGTTTAATAAAAGGACTGTTTACAAAGATATGTGTTAGGGGTAAGGAAATCATGAAGGGTAACAAAATAATCTAGGAACAGTGAGAATGAAGACACAGTCACTTTTACTTTTAGTCCATGAAGTAACAAGGAGGGGGAATGGCAGCAAGAACCTGAGAAATGTAGAAAGGGACAGCTTCAGTGGAGTTATACACTATTCAAGTTTGTAGTCATCTCAAGTTCCTCACATAGACAGAACTGTGGAAATACACAACCCTTCCTGATTTCCAACTTGGTTTCTACATTAGCCAAATCTAACTGAAGGCCGGAAAACAATGGCATAGCTTATTCAGTCTAATCATGGAAAAAAAAAAAAAGGAGCAGAATCCCAATTAAGGGACATTCTATAAAATACTCAAATAATACTTCTCCCAAATGTCAAGTTCATCAAAAACAAGAAAAGGTGAGAAACTACCACAGACAAGAAGAGCCTGGGAAGATATGATGACTAAGTGTAATATATTCTGGATTGGGCAGAAAAAGAATATTAGGTAAAAACTGCATAAGAGGAAATCTGCATAAGATTTTGGCTTTAGTTAATAATAATGTATCAATTTAGTTTACTAATTGTAAAATATGTACCATACCAATGAAAGACATTAAACATGAGAAGCTAGAAGCGGGTATATGGGAACTTTCTATACCATTTTTGCAATTTTTTGTAAATTCAGAATTGTTCTAAAATAAAATTTACTAAAAACCAAATTTTAAACATTTTAGGTTTTTAGTTTTTGATATTGTCACCAAGCATTGAGTGAAATATACCTCCCATTCCATTTGTAAGTATCAAACCACTTTCTAGGATACAGTGTGCCACACAATCTCAGAAACTCTCAGTAATATTCTTGGCTCAGATCACCTAGTAATATGCCTGGTATATTGTTGCAACTCAAATTTTAAAATAACATCATAAGTTTAGAAATATTAAGGATAAATCCACAGTTTGAAACAAGTCATTTTGTAGAATGATATAACATTTTATATTTAAGAATGAAAATATTATAACATAATTTTCTTATCAATTCAATAGTAATTATAAGAAATATTAATTTACAGACATGATTTTACCTAAAAATTGAAATGTATATGCATAAGGTATAATATGTAACAAAATGATTAAAAGCAAAAAAGTCACCCATTTTTTAATCAGCATATGCAAATATTAATATTTGGTTTGAACTGTACAATTTTTTTGATAATTTTCATTGGAAGCATGTATCATTGTGTTTTATTATATGTTTGTTAACTAACTCCACTAACAAGTTAGTTCTGAAAATTGACAGACATCAGATAAATTAAACTGTGCTCCAGACAAAGCTTAAATACTGCACTGTGTCAAAAAAATGATGGCTGTAATGATTATTCCAATAATACTATGTAAAGTCAATTGTCATTCTCTCTCTGAATCTTTAACTGTAATAGCTATGGAAAGAATCCATTTCAGAGACAGAGAAACAAAGGCAATATGTTTTAACCCATTAACTCTCAAAACAATCTATTACTCATGTATTTTATTGTGACACTGATTGTTAGAGTTCTCTTGCTGGTATTCTGGCATTAGAATTGTTTAACAAATGTCCTGGGAATTAGAAGGTATTCCTCAGTGGTCACACATAGCCTTCTTTGCTACATTCATAGTAGTGCATCTGCCTCTCCCAGGCTGACCTATCATTAACTAAATTGGATGTCAAGTATGTCAGCATGCTCTAACTGCCAGTGACATTGTTACATGGGCTCCTGACATAAAAGACAAATGCCCTGGAAGGAAAAGAATATAGGATATGAAGAAGCAGGTGGAATGCAAAGGATTAATCTTTTATTTTTGGATGTATCATATATCCTGCTACTTTAGTGCTTTATTGAAACAACTGCCATAAGCTTTCTATCAAATATGGCGTTAGAGGCATTCCTTCATTCATAGACCCATATAGCAGTGCAGTTAAAACTATGGCTAACACCTGCAGTTCCCAGTTTCTTTTGGATCCTATTTCATAACAAGTACCTACCCCTTACTGGCACCTAACTAAATTTTGAGAGGTATTATAGAAATGATTTTTCTTTATTTGCAATTTCCTTAATAGTAGTAACACTTAAAAACATGGTCACTCATAACTGATATATGTTTATTTATTTATTTTTTAGTTAAAAAAATAGTCAGGTTTGCTCATAGAATGAAATTTAGTGTAGCCATTATAACCATAAAATAAGTAAAAGATTTTAAAAGCCTCCTGATTTCCTGTGACAAGAATGCAGTCTTTATTAAACTGCCTAATGATCTCATCTAGATTAGATGTCACTCTGTTTTTCCTGAACTATTGTTTAAGAATACTGAATGACGAAATTCCTGAGTTTTAATCCATTCTTCAAGACCCTTATAAACTTACATCCACTTCAATGTGCTTCACTGGATTTCTCCAGATTATAATAGTGTTGTGTTTATAAATCTGTTAACATTTCTGACCTATGCCATAAAATCAGCATTGTAAATTTATACATATTTTCTATTAGATTATGTGCTCTCGAAGAGAAAAAATATACATAATAAAGTAAAAAAATTAAATTGACACAGATGCTTTGTGATTGTGTACTAACGTTGACAGTGAAATATCAGGAAATGTGATGAGAAAGGCTTTCAGGAAGTCTTTATAAAATCACATTAATCTTCCACTCTGCTGCTTAGAAGTCTGTAGTAATGGCTGTAGTTCTAGCAACCATCGTGAACCAAGGGCTGTCCTTGAGGGTTCTACAGCAGGAAGGAAGGAACTAGAATCCCTGAAGATAGAGGCAAGTTTCTATAATGTCCAAGATACCTAATTCCAAATTTATTTTTTGAGATAGTTCATATTCTGTTTTAGTCACGCAAATACTGTGTTTTCTTCTAATGTGCAATAAAACCTCATCCTAATAGAGGGAGATAGAGGGACGAGAGTACTCACTTAGCATTTGATTCTAACGAATTGCACAATTACTCAGTATTTTCTTCTGTATAATTTTAACTCTCGTATTTGTCAAAAATTATATTTTTAAAGTTTTTTTTAATTGCTTAGCTAAGAGTACCCTTTCAAATAAAGTTACTAACCTTCATGATTAGGCATGCAGGTGTATTCTACTGAGTTGTACCAAATATCCCATATAATTGTTTCTAATTATATTATTTCTTGAGTACAAACATGGATGAAAGTAAAGTTAGCACACACAGAATTTTGCCTGTTATTCTCCTGTAGGCAGCCAGTGGTATAGGTATTTCTATGAATGGACTGGTGGTACGTATGGGCATCTTACATGTGTCAGTGGTGATTTAGTCATTAATTGGATTCATTGTTTCAATTTAATTGCTTAAATTCCCACATAAAATTTGTTCTTTTTAAATATATATTGATAAAATGAAAAAATTTTATCATGGTATAATGGGCAATCACTTAACTCTGAAATATGAAGAGAAAGAATATTTTTATTTTATATCTATATCTGTATCAGCATTTGTCTATATATCTATCTATAGCTATACATTATGTCTATATCACAATGTAGATATAGATAGAAATAGATATGTCTGCTTGAGAAAGTAACTTAGGTAAACTTGTCTGCCATAAAGAACTTAAAAATAATGAGACAACATTCCTGAAACAAAAGTTTTCAGACATTGTACAACAGATAGCACAGAAATGTGGTCACTGGACAAGGAATTTAATACAGCTATATAAGTATACTTAAGAATTTGAAGTAAAAGATAAACATAAAGATGAGATAAGTATAATACAACATATACGACCATAGAGAAATCCTAGACTGAAAAATATAAATTTGAAATGAAGAACAAATTAGGAAGATTTATACTACCTTATTTCAAGATATATAAAGCTACAATAATCAAGACAGTGTAGTATTGGCATAAGACATAAAGATCAATGGAAAAATTAGTTTAGAAGTAGATCCATTATATATATATTTTTATATATATATATATATATATATATAATGGATCTACTTTCTAAATAAATATACTATCCTATATAAAATTATATATATATATATATATATATTCAGGATAGGTAATTCAGTAGGGAGATGTGAGAGTTTAAAATTTTAAAATAGATGGTGCTAGATAATTTGATATAAATATGAAAAAAAATCTCTACCTTTACCTCAAAGCATACAGAAATTTACTTAGAAATAGAACATAGACTTAAACATAAAACCTAAATCCTTAAAATTTCTAGAAAAAAATGCATAAGAAATAATATTTGTGACCTTGGGATAGGCAAATATTTTTTAAGTTGAACCAAGAAGCACAATTGTAAATTAAGAAAATTGATAAAAATGTACCATATGAAAATTAAGAAAATGAAAAGGTAATTCAAAACTAGGAGGAATATATATTTAAATGGTTAATAAGCACATGAAAACACTGTCAACATCATTAGTCATCAGGGAAATGTTAATTAAAACCATAATGAGATACCACTACAGACATACTACCAAGGCTAAAATAAAATAAGTTGATAAAACTAAGTGATGAAGTGAATTTTGAAGAACAGATACACTCATACTTGGCTTGCATAAATGCCAAATTGTACATCGCTTTAGAAAACAGTTTGGCATTTTACTATAACATGCACTTTTCATATGTCTCAGCAACTCACTTCAGTCCATAATTAGTTATCTAAAAAAATAAAAAAAACATGTAGATAGATGTTTATAGTAGTTTATTTCTTATAATAGCCTTAAATTCGAACCAAGTGTCCATCACCTGTGACTTAATTAACAATCTGTGGCCCATAAATACAATGGTATATTTCTCAGCAATAATATGTAACAAGCTACTGGTGTACACAAAAAATGTGGGCATATCTCAAAACATTATCGAAAGAAAAGAATCCAGAGAAGAAAGTGTGATTCCATTTATATAAAATTATAGGGCAAAAAAACCCCCAAACCAATCTATAGGGACAAAAAAATCAGACCCAAGATTGCCTCATGTTAAGAGGATTGACTACAAAGAGGCAAGAACAATATTCTGGGGTGTGTGAAATAGTTTACATCTTAATTATATAGCTATGTACTTTGCCAAAAGGCATTGAACTGTACTTTACAAATAGGTATATTTCGTTGTATATAAATTATGCTAAGATAAAATTGAAATTAATAGTACTTTGAATCAACATATGCTATACATATTTGCATATTATGTTTGTGGGTTAACCATACTACTGACTTCAACGATATTCACAAATTTTTACCATGATTGTTTTAAAAGCATACTCTTTATAAACATTTACATTACCACTTTTTGCAGTTCAATTAACATTTTTTAATGTAGTTTTTTTTTTCCTTCAAGTCTATACTGCTGTTTAAAAAAATTATCAAGTAATTGAATACCTCACAAGTTTGTAATCACAACAGATATCGCAGGAGGGTGGGAGAGAAGTGAAATAACAAAAGACAACTCTCTATACTTACAGATGATTGTGCTGCTTTTTTGCAGCCTATAAAAACATGGTTGTAGTTACACATCCCAGGTGGAAGCCTTGAGGTGAAGCAATCAATAAGCAAGCAGAGTATTAAACCCTTCTACTCACCTGTCATTGAAAGACAAAGCACCTGGAATAAATGGTCACAGGCTTAAGTCTCTTTTTTCTTTAATTAAGAAACTCCATTAGGAAAAACTAAACCTTTCACCTGCCTTGTATTTCCCTCCCCTCTTGATTTCAAACTCAGTTCATTACTGATAAGACTGGTTAAACTACTGGGCTATTTTTATTTGGCTAAATTTTCAAGTAATTGATTACTTTGCGAACAGACTGCAATTAGAAGTGCGAACTATTGAAGTAATATTATTCTGTGGTGTAGTTTACATGAATAGGTCTGTGTTTAAGAAATTGCTTTATATCTAAATAAGCTTTATTTTGGGGTGTCTGTGTGTGTGTGTATGTGTTTATAAAGAATATGTTTATATACATCACAGTAGAATATATCATGGTAAAAAATTGTTTTCTTAATTGTTTGCTTCTGGAAAAGAAAGCCCCCAGTGAATTCATTGGTTCTATAAATTATGTCCAAAAAATAACTGAATAAATAACATTTCAATTATTGTTTTTAGAAGATTGTAAACAGAGAACCAGATAAACCAAGTGTACCTTGTATGTGCACATATATATGCATTTTATGGATCTACGCTTTCATGTTGAAAAAAAGTTATAGCCTAGAGAAAAAGTCAAATTGCAATTGTAACTAGAGGGAAAGCCACAAAATGCAAAACTAATTTGAAAAAGTAAATGATAGTGCAATCATTGTGCTAATAGCTAAGAAGAAACTTGGGAAGCAGAAGGGCATCGAGACAATAGAATGTATTAAATAAGAGAGGGGTTGCGAGTTAATAAGTGTCAGTGTGGTAGCTACTCAGATAGGAGAAACCAGGGGTTAGAATACACAATTTCAATGAGGACCGTAATGCATTTCCTGTGCATATATTGTATGTGCTTCCGGAATTGGAAATGAATATTATAAGAAAATTTTGCTTTAACATACTACTGTCAGATATTTACAAGATAATGTAATCCTCAAAGTTAGATATTTGGCTATTGAAAATAACTCAGCGATTGAAAGTATATACCAGGTAGTTTACACCATTGATATCTACAATTCTTCTTCTACTTGGCAGTATATGAGATATTAAAATCCACCAAATCTCCAAAGGGCAGATTCACAAATTGAATTTGAATTATAACCTTAGCTAGAAACAGGTTTGTTTTTATTTTCCTTCAGTTCGGCCACAATGTAACCTAAAGAGCGATAGTTTTCTATTGGGCATAAATCTATTTAAAAGCAGCTTCCCATCATCAAACTTAGTGTAACTAAGTAGAAAATTCTCCAAAGAGAATGAATCTGAAGAGAAAGACGAACATATTAAAATGCTTCTTCAGCATCTTGGCATTCAATTTGCATAATAATGACATCTTAAGTAAGTCAACACATGTTTAGTAATAATGGAGCGAATTACTCATCAAGTACCATATGTGTAACAGTAAAAATCAATAGGGAATCGAACTAATAGGTTCGATATAGATGCGTTTGTTTTCTCTATATGTATAAGCCATTTTCATCATGATATACTAATGAGAAGTATAAAAGCCTACATTAGAAGCCCTAAGTAATCTGCCTGTGATTTATGTTTGCTATTTCACCATCTAGTTTAATGTAATGCTTCTGATGGTAATTACAGCTTTATGGAAGTATTTGGTGAAGAAAAGTTCTTGTTTTTGTTACAATGTTAGTACAACCAGATTATTCTACTCAGTCTGTATCTCAGAGATCAAAGGGAGTTCAAGTGTCTGTGCAGCTGGGGTGACTAGTACTCAACTATCAAAGAGATTTGCAGTGCCCTGAAAAGACCACAGTTTTATATTTGCTGTGTTTTATATAAACAGACTTAATTGGAGAAGATAGAAAAGAAGTAACATTTATTGTGCAAATACTACATGCCAGGTTCATTAAACAGGTTTACTCTCTTATCCCTCCAAGACTTTGAGAACAGTATTGTTCTCATTTTACAGATGAAGAGACCAAGGCCTCGGATTAAGGAACTGTGCGCCACATTCATCACATGGTAAAAAAACAGCATTCCTGAATTCTTACCAGTGTATTAAAGATAAAGGAGGCACCATTTGCAAAATTCTGAGAAGAGTGAAGTGACAGATTTTTTAAGAATTGATTTTTTAAAAAGATTTAAACAAATGATGTCTCATGTGGGAGACCATGCTCTTTGCCTTACCGTAGGTGTCATGACAAATTATACACAGGACATTTGAAACACAGGGTTTCTCGTATGATTTACTTTCTAGAAAATTATGTAATGAAGGTAGCTTGTTTGGAGATTTTGAGTTTGAGTTGTCTTGCTACCTGGTCCCACTGGATAATGACTTAGTCCTGTGCTTACTCACTATTTGTCCCCTCTCTCCCCTCCAGTCCCAGAATGAGACCATTGATTGCGTGGATGCTGCTCTGTGTACCTTCCACTTAGGAAGAAATCGTGTAGAAACCATAGCTGGGGCATTAGCCAGAAAAGTAGCTTCAGACAAATTACATAGATTTTTTTAACCTCTTATCAACCATGAAATGGGTATAAAATATAATGCACCTGGTTGTGAAGAAAAGTCAGTGAGATAACAGGCCTAACGTGTCTTGCCAGGCACAGGCGTATGATGGCTAGTCATTTGATGTTACCCTTCTTCCCTCCCACTTCCATAAGCAAGTTAAACATAATACTTTTATATTTGAATTTTTTAAATTATCTTCTGATAAACTTTATATACACATATTTACACCATCTTTCCTAAGTGCCGAACCACCAAACATTGCTATAGTAAATATCAATATTCTAGGATATCAACTCTTTCCCTCTGTGGAGTCAAATAATGTGTAACACCCATCCATACATTCATTATATAGAGGGCCAGAGATATAACTTTTCCTTGGCAAATTTGAATGTCAGTGTTATTAATTCAAGATAATAACTAAAAAAGAATATTGAAACAGTTAAATGCTCAATATTTTCTTTGTCAATTAGTTGGCATCTACAGTATAAATTTGTTAACGTACATGATGGATAGCCCAATATTAAATTAACCCCTGTCTCTACTGATCTCTGAATCATATCCATCACTTCCTACACTATTGTTTTCACTTTGTATTATAACACTTGATGGCAAGTGAAAGCAGAATATTAAATCATTTGTTTCCATTACAGTTAATAAATTCAATTTTAAAACTTCCATGTTCAAAAGTTCAAATTATTTTCCCTAGGTACTTAAAAATGGAAATATGTTTTATTACTAATAGTTCATTCATCTCTCTCAGTACTTTTGAAATAACAAAGTGACATTTTTTATTATAAATTATCCTCTGTTAAAAGCTGTTATTGTTTGATAATATTATTTCTTCTCCCTGTGAAACTAGCTATTTAACAGCCATTAGGTTTGTTTTCGTTTGTTTTCAGTGTAATTCCAAATGGCTAACTTCAGGCATTGCGACTCCTCCGCTGCACTCAACCTCCTGAATTCAATTTCAGTTAAATTCCCCCAAAATGTTGGCTTTGGCACTGATTCACGTATCAACTTTAGAGTTAAATACTTCTCTTTTCTTTCATTAAAATGACATTTCTGGATACATGAGATTACCCTAAGTGAAATATTTAGTATGTCTCCAAAGGATCCATACTTATTTTGGAGGGTTTGATTATCTTTATCATTTATTCCATGATGTTCAAAAATTCATTTAAAAACTAATCTACAAAAGGCTGCAGCCAAGAAAATATACCTGCACCACTCTTCATCTTGGAACCAGTCTATCCTTCCTAAAAACATATGTACATAAAAGGAGTCAAGTATGTGGTGACTGAAAAAATCTAACTATGGGTGGTGAACACACAATACCATCTATCTATGCTGTACTGTTGAATTGTATACTTGAAATTTACTTGATTTTTGTTAACCAATGTCACCATAATAAAAAAAAATTAAGTAAATAAATAAATAAAAACATTTAATCTCACAACATAAGAATTTATTTGGGTTTAGGTGAACAGAATTGGCAGTGTATCATCAAAGTGAAGGTAAAGGGTGTGGAAGTTGGCAAGGAAAAGTAGCCTTGTTTTTTTGAGTTATTTTGATAGTTTTATTTTTTTTTCCTAGGAGATTTCATGTTATAAAGTATGTAAAATATGTTTTCTAGGTTTTAGAGAGAAGTCACTTGACTAAACCCATAATGCTTATAAATTGATAACAAATTAAAAGATACTTCTTTCCCATTATTTAATTTTGGACAAAAACAAAAAAACAAAAAAATCCACCAAAAATATCCAACTTAGCCAGATTTCTTCAGGTGTGACCTTAATGTAATTGCATAATATTTACCAGACACTTACACATAAAAATGAATTATTCAAACCAATACTGATTGGCATCTGTAAGATATCAGGCACTGTTCTAAACACTTAGGGGACAATTATTAACAATAAATAAGTCCCCCTTTGGAGTTGATGCCATAGGAGAAGGTATACTGTTAAAGTAGACAAATAAACACATCATAATTTCAGACAATGGCAAATGGCATGAATAAATGAAACAGGTAATATGATAGAGGGAAACTGCTGCTGGGTAGTATTTTCAAGTGATCAACAAAGTTCTTTCAGAGGAAATATTATCTGAGATCTGAATGGTGAAAGAGGATGATGCTGAGTTATGAAGAGAAGTCTTAAGTATAGGGAGCAGCAAGTGCAACATTCTTATATTAGAACAATTTGTCAGGTTTATGGAAAAAAACATTGTTGTATCTGGGAATTACGAGAAAGGAAGACACTGATGAAGGAAATGGATTTCAATTACAAAAAAAATCTTGATGTCCATTGGAAGCTTAGTGGAAAACTGTTGAATGGAACAATTGCAGGGGGGCTATAGGATGAAATACTGACATTTATGATAACATGGATAGCTCTTGAGATTGTCATGCTAAGTGAAATAAGTCAGACAGAAAAAGTTGAGAACCATATGATTTCAGTCATTTGTGGGATATAAAATTGAAAGCAACAAATGAACAAGACAAACAAACAAAAACGTATAGGCATAGATAACAGTTTAGTTGTTACCAGAGGAAAGAGGGTAGAAGGAGGGAGGTAGAAAAAGGGAAAGGGGATCAGTTTAGGAATAGCCTCACTCTCCCTGTGCTATACTACAATCACCCAAAAGACTTGGTGCTTTTCCTTAGTTTTCCGTGCAAACTACTCACCGAAGACATTTTTGAGTGCGTGACAGACTTTACCGAAGGTGTGTGGACACTGGAGTTTACGTTTCATTGAGGCTAGAAATCTATCTATCTATATATATATATAATCTAAAATAACCAATATCACCCCCAAAAATTTAATTAAAAAATATTTAGATCACTGGATGGTTATTCAAACAGAAATTTGGGGTAATAAGGAGAAAACAAGGAGTATGTAGTAGTTGTTCAGGTGAGAAATGATGAAGGGCTTTGGAGAAAGAATGCAAATAAAGATGGGAAAACATCTGCAGATAAACCTTAAGAGAAATAGCACAGCAAAGGGCAACAAAGACTGCAAAGGAATTTAGGGTTAAGAAAAACCTATCTATCTTTGTTTAAAATAATAATAGGCACTAGAACAGGTTATAGTTACAAGGCAAAGTGTATTTTCCAATTGACAGAGATAAATGAATGATGTGGGAGAGAGAAGTGAAAAACTGGAAAACACATAATTGAAAGTTTACTCAATCCGAGTACAAATTTCTGTCTTGAGAGGAGTAGGGATCCTCTTATCATTTAAACAAAAGAAAAAAGAGGTTGTAAGGATGCCAGCCTGAACATAGTTCATGGTAACTGTCATTAATGGCATATGGAACAGTTGACATTTGGACACAGCCTCCTGACCCAATGTTGTGCATGTCTACTGAGAGGAAAGGCTATGTCAACAAGTCACCTGCCTGGCTATATTCTTCTGCCAGGGCTACACTAGCTATTTGTAAAAAAAGAGCTTTGAAGTCTCCATAGGCAGTTATTTGGAGACAGGCTGCGATAGATACGCCAGGTGATTTTCGTCTTCAAAGTCTATTTTATAAACTCAGTGCCGGCAGTATCTGCGTTTCCCAGGATGTCTCGCTCCATCTTCTCAGACAGTCGATGTCTGTGGTTAGTATTCACCCAACTGGCTAAGAGTCCTAGTATGGTAATTCTTCCAGCCCAAGTAAGTTAACAGTGCAACTTTAAATATCTATTCTGAAATAAGTAACAGAAACTGGTAACAGGAAGAACAAATGCTATTTCTTCATAAAGTCCACATTGAGGGTCAGAATCAATTCAACTGAGACACTATTAGCAAGAGATATGGGTGAATAGTCAGAAGGATCAGGCTTTCTAATTAATCTGCTCTGTTATCCCTGTTGCAGTTTCCTAAACAGCACACTAATTATGGGCATCAGAAATTTCAGATTCTTCAGTTTACCGATTCATGATATTCTGATCATGATCCTCATTGTGTCTACAGCTACTGGCAGAAAAGGCACTGAGCTGTGCATCTGACTAAAAGCCATCTCTGAGCTTTCAGACACCAAAGATTTTCTCTTTCATGATGGTACTATAGACCCCCATCAGTAAATAATCTATTTTTTATCTTGACATTTCTAAACCTTGTAATATCCACCACAGAAAGCAGAAGTTCTGAAATAGGTACAGCCTCTAGAAGTAGATTTATTTCCAAATTTTTTTTTGATTAGGCAAATCAATAGATGGTGACTATACCAGATGGAGAAAGTAAAACTGAGAAGTTATAAGTGAGATGATCATTAATTTCCAACTTTCCCAGCATAGTCTCAGTCTCTGTCTGTTGTTCTGGCATATTTAATATTAATGCCTGGGTTTACACTCAAAGGAACCCATATTTTCAGGATGAGATATATGGTCTGAGTAACTTGTCCTACGCCCTGTAGCTATATGCTGGCGGAATAGGTTTCAAGCTCAGATCTAGCTTAAAATTATGTTCATTCTTGTACAACCCAATAAAGATGCAATCTCAGTTCACTAATTTAACCTTTCTAACCACACATTCTATAATTACAAGATAAAAGAGTTAAAATATATTAATTCAATGTCAGTTTCTCTTTTTAGACCATAACCATTTCTGCATACCATATTAGCCATTTCAGCAAAACATAAATCAAGCTAACAAGTCATTGCTGCTTATTGAGAAAAATTTTCCTATGGTAATATATCTCAGATAGTTAATTTTTAGATGAAGAACTCTCAGTGGACACTTGTTTTATAGTTAACTTTAAATTCAGTCTCAATTTTATAAACTAAATACGTGGCTACATAATTCAGTTCAAATTTAATAGGGAAATAATAAAATATATTCGACACAGTATTATTGAATACTCATTGAATGCAAAACTGGTATTCTGTTTTTGGATGTTAATTATTTCTAATTCGTCCTTGATAACTACAATCAATTTTCCATTTGTCTCCTCTCTAAGGTATGTATTGATTGGGGTAAGGGTTTTCTGAGACTTTATAGGTTTCTCTTGTTTTGTTAGCTTATCTAACTTACAAACAGGGATATGAACTTGCAGTTTTATGTATTGAAATATAAATTTTGAATCTTATGCCTTTTTTTTTAAATCATCAAAAAATAAATTCAAATTCTACATATGGGAATAACTAGAACTTTTACAATAATAAATGATTGGGTTGAAGTTAGTATCACACCTCTTAAATACATAATTTAAGTGTGATATATTATCTAACAAAATTAACTCCTTGCATGCCAGTTTATCTTTAATAACTTGATTGAGTTTGACAGCTATCCACATCCCTTGTCTCTGTGCCCTTGTTATATTCTGGCACATTAAATTTAGTCTTAAAATAAAAAAAATATGCCACCATGTCTTTGGTAAACTTAAGCCTCTCTGGAACAATAAAATGACAGTCAAAATCTCCTTCATTAAGAAGATACTTAGAGGATAAAAATATGGAAATTCAACCAATTTTCCATTGAATATTTTTGCATAAACAATCTATTTAGTAACTTTCAAGAAAAGCATTTTTCTAATGATTTCAGTATAACACTGATATAGTTTTATCTTATGATCATACAATAGAGAAAGGAAGAAAAAGTCCAGTGACAAAATCCATTTCTGTACATCCCTTTGAATAGACAGGGCATGAATAGAATAACTTGAAACTGGAAAATAGTCTTCAGTAATAAATTCATTTAAATATTTCTATAAAATTAGGTTAAATAATTAAACAAATTAAATTATTTTTAAAATCTTTGAATATATATTTTATATACAGTAAATATTTTTTTAGTGATATGGAAATTAACCAAAGAAACCATGAAGTAGAACTGCCCTTAAAAGTTGATCACACTCTATTATTATTTTTGTTGTTGTTATTATTATTTATTTCAAAAATTTCTACATAATTTTAGTGAAAAACTCATATAGCAGTGAAACCCAAGAAGAGCAACTAGTGAGTCTAACTGAAGCTCTTTATCAAGTGTGTTTCTCCAATTTTGTGCTTTATTTATAGCTTTTTCTTTTCTTTGATTAATTAACTAATTTTTGTGCATGTAATAAAAATCTAAACATTAAGAAAATAGAATCACTAGGTTGCTGAAGGGTTTTGAAAAGTGCCAGATTCCTGAATTTCTAGAATAACCTTGAGATAGTAGCTCACCATCTTTTAATTGCTGATGCTACCTCTATGAATGCTATGTTCATGAAATATATGCTAAATGGATAAAATCATGATATAAGAATGACTATATCATTGATAACATTAAGATGATAAAACTTTGCCAAAAATTAGAATTAGACAATGGTCTTCAGAAGAGTTGCCCACTGCTTATTAATTGTATTAGAAACACAGCTATAAATCAGGCTAACTTTTATTTACCTTAGATTCTAGAGATATTTGTTTGTTTGTTTTTTGATTCAACACTGAAGTTCAAAACTTGTAATAATTTTGTTTATAATTTAAACCTAACAATATAGGTAAAAGTATTCATTCCTTGATCCAAATGTTACAGTGCTTAAGAAATGCATGAATTTCTTTTCAATTTAATTCTCTTTAACTTGTCTATGGAAATTTAATTCAGAAAAGTAAAATTGGATTCTCATTAAATTTCTCCACTTGAAAAAGAAAAATAAGTTATTGTTTTAGGCAGATGACCAATTTCTGAATGGGTGCATTTAGATAGCTGTTGAGATACCCACTGGCTTAGATGCTCCGATTTGTTCCGATACCCTGACAACTAAATTTGTTAGTTCATGTAAAGATAAAATATCTTGAATTGCTACTTTACTATGAATAATGAGAATATCTATTAATTTATTCCAGAGAGGACAAGCTTTATTTTTTGGAAGAACACAAGATAGTTACTTTTCTAGACATTATTCTTTATGCTCAACTAAACAGCTCCATTTTAATGATTAATTTGTTCTTGCTACTTTTTATTTTTAAAAGGATATATCCTTTTATATAAACCTAGTAGAATGGCAAAAATGTAAATTAAAATGGCAATTATAAATTCTGGCACAGAACATGGACCAACTGGAACTCACATACATTCTTGGTGGCACAGTCATTTTGAAAAACAGATTGGCAATTTCTTATAAAGCTAAACATACATTTATATCACCGTTCACAGTTAGCTACATAAAGAATTGAAATTTATATTCACGCAAAAACCTGTGTATGAATGTTTATAAGTAACTTTATTCCTAATGACCAAAAACTAGAGACAATCCAAATGTTTTTCATCTGGTAAATGAACAGACAAACTGTGGTATAATCCTAGAATGTAATACTACTTGACAATGAAAAAAGAATGAACCCCTGACAATGCGTTAGCATGGATGAATCTCAAATGAAATAAGCCTTACTCAAAAAGCTACATTCTATTTAATTACATTTATACGCTATCCCAGAAAAGGCAAATGTGTATAGGTAGGAAACTCATCAGTGGTGGCACCAGGGTAGACAAAGCAGGAGGGAATAACTGCAAAATGGTCACATGAGGAAATCTTTTTGGGTAATGGATGTTTTCTATATCTTGACTCTGGTGATAAATATATGATCGTATATGATTTCAAAGCATAAAACTAGTCAAAAAAAGAAAACTAATAAAAATAGAAAAATAAATAAATAAAACTAGTCAAATAAGTGAATATTACTACATGTACTTATAGCTCAATAAACCTAATAAAAAATGTATATTTAATTAAATCATCAATTATCCTCTTTTATCCCTGTATTATTTGCTTTACTTGTAGATGTTTTTATTGCTTTAAACAAACTGACAAATAAGTATTTTGTAACAATTAGTGGTAATTATTTTGGAACAGAATGTCATTTGAAGACTATTTCAATTACTCTCAAAGTTAACTTTTGAATGATTACAAGCAAAATATTGGAAATAAGTGTCGTATTTTTATTACATTATATTAATGAAACAAGCAAGTTTTCCCTACAGAACAAGCAGAAATAACTTTCGTATGTGGGAACAAGAATCTGCAATTTACTAACAATGCCAGTTACCATTGTAAAAACTTGTTTTATTTTTAGATTATTTTAAAAAATGAGGCATTAAGACATTTTCCTAAAAGATGGAAAAAATGGAAATTATGCTCACACTACTCAATGTCATTCATTTCATTAGACTTTATTTTATATTCATTAAAATAACTGACTTTTCCTGGGTTTGAGGGTATTATATGTCAGGGCTTTGTCTCTTTTTTAAATAGTTTTGTTTGAAGTTATTTCATTTCTGTGAAAGAAGGAGAAAGCAGAGATAATTACAGCAATATGCTTTACAAGCTCATGGGGTTTCAACTTTTCCATAGTTACTTCTTGAATTAGTTCTATTATAAAAATAAAACCTTTCACAGCTCATTGTCACTGGTGTTACTGACTTAAAATGAATCACTTCTCATCTTTTCTTCTTAATATTTGACAAGGCACAACTGTTTTTTTTTTTTAAGCTTCTCAGATCAAACTTTAAAATATCTTCTTATAGAAAAGAAACCTTTTCAGCAGAAGAAAAGTAAGACAATTGCCTCCCAAACTGAGCAAATAAAAGTTAATTAAATTATTAGCTTGACAAGAAAAGTTTTGATGATTTATCAACTTATTTTTATGTGTCAGATTGTCCTAATTATCTCAATGAATGAAAAGCAGAACCATTTCTAATTAAATAATCTGTTACCTTTGAGAATTTATCAATTGTAAATTAATAAATATGTATTGATTTTTAATATGGAATATATCAGAATAAGGTGTGAGAAATGCTGTTTCCAGAATCCATATTTTAATAAATATATTTATTATTTTATCACTAGGTTATTGGTTAAGTACCACATCATATTTAAAAAAGAGTTGGTTATTTTCCCTGATTTATTTTCAGCTATACATTTTCTCTCTATGCCTTCAAAACTTGAAACCTGCTTTAATAAAAAAGAAAAAAAAGCATAGTCAATAATCTATGCCTCCTTTGGTCTTATTAGTTCATTTGGAAAAATTATGATCTACTGTGAGTATGTCTTATCTCAATATTCTCTTTGTGTAATTGGTTTGATTGTCTCCCTCAGAAAAGATTTGTTGAAGTCCTAATGCCCAGTACTTCAGAATGTGATCTCATTTAGATATAGCATTGTTGAAAATGCTACTAGTTAAGATTAGGTTGTACTGGAGTGAGGGTGGGCTTCATCCTTTCTGGTTGGTGTCTGTATAAAAAGATGGCCATGTGAAGACAGAGACACATAGGAAGACGTCATGTGAAGATGAAGGCAGTAATTAAAATGATACATGTACAAGCCACGGAATACTAATGATTGATGGCCACCGCCAGAAGCTAAGAAGAGGCAAGGAAGCATTCTTCCATACAGGTTTCAGAGGGAGCGTGGCCTTGCTAACAGCTTGATGTTGGACTTCTAGCCTCCAGAACTGTGAAACAATAAATTTCTGTTTTTAGCTACCTGGTTTATGGTATTAGTTACAGCAGCAGTAGGAAACTAATACATTTCAGAAATACAACTCCCTTCTTAGAGTATACCTGAAAGTTGTGATCAGTCAAGGACTATTTTCCCAGGGTTCCTTGAAAGTTACTGTCCCTTTGTAGTCTTTAAAATGCATTCTTTTGCCTACCACTATATGCTTCTCCTTTCTATTGCCTGGAACACAGATAAGAGGATTCAAAATAGCCAGTTAAAAAGCAACCTCTCACAATGAGATAAAGAAACCAGTATGGTAGTAAAAGAAGTGTGGACATACACTTACCCAAACTTTTTTAAAATCTTTTTTTCAAAATATTGCTGAAAGACAGAACTAAATAATCCTTCGGTACATTGACTATACATAGCTCTTATGTATAAAATTATAAAGTTTGAAACTATGTGTCCATCAAGAAGAGAATATATAAATAAGTTTAACTATATAATGAAACATAAATTAGAGATATGGTTTGAAAAGGGAGAATATATATAATATATTATTTATAAAGAAACTTCCTGAACTATATGCATAGCATGATTCCATGTATGTTAAAAAAAAAAGCAAGTTATATCAACATCTGTTTATGTATATATAAATTACTAAAATGCATTTTCAAAACTCTGGAAAAATATACCACAAACTGGTGTTGCTGGCTCTGAAGGGAAGTAGAATTACTGTGGCAGGACAGATTGGCATTGTGTCGATGATAATCTGTTTTTTTACTTTTTCTCTGTAATTTTCAGTGATTACATTTTTGTTCACTGTGTGTATTCAAATATTATTTAACTATTGAAATATTATATGTGGACCTAGAGGAATAAGTCCCCTGTCTAGACAGATTTCTTACTATAACTTAGAAAGCAAAGAATTAACGAACCCTCCTCCCACAACCACTAGCATAAAAGTACATAAGACTACTTAATCTTTGCTACCTCTTGCAATCAGTCTAGCTACCATCTGGAAACTTCAGGCTTTTATAAAACCAAACCAACCAAAACAAAATAAAACAAAACAAAACAAAACAAAACAAAACAGAAAAGAACAAGTGTTGGAGAGGATGTGGAAAAATCAGAAGCCTTATGCATTGCTGACAAATACAAAGTGGTACAGTCACTGTGGAAAGTGGTATAGTGATTCCTCAAAAAATAAAACATAGGGTTACCATATGATCCAATAATACTTCCTGGTATATAACCAAAAGAATCTAAATCATAGACTTGAAGAGATATTTGTACACTCATGTCCACAGCAGCATTATTATTCACAGTAGCCAAAATGTAGAAGCGACTCAAGTATCCACTGATGGGTGAATGGGTAAAAAAAATGTAAGTAACAATGGAATATTATTCATCCTTAAAAAGGAAAGAAATTCTGCACATCCTGCAACATGGTTAAAACTTGAAGACATAATGTAAAGTAAAATAAGCCAATTACAGAAGAACAAGTATTGTATGGTACCGTTTATGAGAGGTACTTAGGATAATCAAATTCCTAAAAACAGAAAGTAGAATGGTGGTTGTCAGGGGCTATGAGGAGGGGGCAATGGGGAGTTAGAGTTTAATGGAAACAGTTTCATTTGGGGGAGATGAAAAACTTCTAAAAGTGAATAGTATTGACAGCTGAACAATAAAATGAATGTATTTAGTGTCACAGGACTGTACCCTTGAAAATAGTCAAAATGATAAATTTTATGTTATAGATATTTTATTTCAGTAAAAATAAATTAGCTTTTTTACTTACTAGTCACCATAATTTTAAAAAGATGGTGAATAAAATAACTGTAATTCACAATGGGGAACAAAACATGAATAATTGAGAATAAACCTAACAAGGAATTTGGAAGGCAAAACACATTCTCAGGAGTTGGTTGCAGCCAATACCTATATGAAAGAAAATAAAATTTTTGTTAAAGACAAAAAATATGATGTAAATAAGAAAGAGGTAAATAATTTAACTTTGTATAGAATGGCTCAAAATGGCCATCTTCTTTCCACAAAATAGAATTCACCAAACTCTTTCTTAAAAAAGATGACACCTCTGTCACATCCATTTACAGTCTCTAGTTCAAAGTCCAGGATATTTAAAAGGTCTGACTATGACTTCTCTTGGTTCCGAGACATAGAAACAATAATGACAACAGAATTATCTGACCTCTCCTATTCCTCCCTAGTTCTGTGAAATCGATCATCAGACAAGATCACCCTGGACGTTGATGAAGGAATTCATGAATAAGAACATTGTCCAAACTGGGACTAGGTACAAATATCTTCTTTTCCTAGCTAATATGAATAATGCCACTTCTTTATCAGTTTCAACAATAATAGCCCTACTCCATTGGCATGTCTCATGGATAAAGCTTATTAAGAAATCAGATCATATCATTGTCCCTGTGCTATAACAGCACCCAACCCAGAGCAAAACCATGTTTTCTTAAATCCTCCCCCATATTACCTGGCACAAATCCAAAACATATATTGAGCCTCTTCTAACATGCTTTTACTGAAATGCCCTGTGGTTTTCTGTAGTGTGTTATCCAAAGAAGCAACAAACTCAACTTCACTGAACTACCGGTGTGCTCCTAGTGACCGTTGGCTGGAGAATGTTGTAAGTCATAAAGACTTTTTCCAAGGTTCCTGTTAGGGTGAATGTGCAATTTTCTCCTTGCTGTTTTTATAGTATCACAGATTGCAAACAACCTAATTTCCCATCATTAGTTTGTTATATTTTCTGTTGCCAACTTGTCACTATCCCACCACTCTTTTAAAGTCACCTCTGCATTGCTAAGGAGAAGCTTCCAGTTTTCTCTTCCCTTTTGGCCTAGGATAGTGTTTCCCACGTGGATTAACCCTAGAAACATTTGGAAGGCGGAGGAAAGTCAGAATATTTTATTCACATGAATTGATTGTACCTAGATGACTAGGGAAATGAAAGATTTAGAGCAGTTTCTTGGTGTCAGTGCCTGAGAGACACTTGCTGGGCTGCTGTCACCTGACATATTTAGTAGAACAACTCACAGACACTCCTGAACATAGCAGCAGTTTCTCATCAGTGCTTCAGGCTGAGATTTTTGATGTCTCCTTCCATAATCTACTGCCCTAGTTTCTCTGGCTTCTCATGCCATCCCAGGTCTTTCTATATAAACCCTATATCTGGATTATAGAATGTTTCTGTTTCGCTAACTGAATACAGATTGATATAATTAGAAAAGCAGTTAATACTAAAATATGGTACACTTGAGATACTCTAAGTAATTCTAAAAATATGAAGTAGGGCAGTGAATTCTAACTGTTAAGAAAAAATAATAATTAAATTGTAGGAGAATACAAACAGTACTGTCCCACTAAGGATGTATTTATAAAATCATTAGCAGTAATTGTCTCTAGAGAGATTATTGAAGGGATGGGTAAGATGAATGGAGACTTTCACATTCTTCTCTTTAAACTTATGCATCACTTGCATCCTTTAGATAAAAACCCTAATAATGCATTATTCTTGTAATTAGAGATAACAAAATGAACAACCAGAAAGGCTAAAAAATGTCTGACCTTCCTTAATCTCAATAATTGTTGTCTCCTATATAACTATTATTTGGACAAAAAAAAAAAGGGCTCTTGTCTGCCTGCCATGTCTAAGCTAAAGAAAAGATACATGCAGGTTTTGCAGCAAAGAAAGTAGAGTTTATTAGAGTCATGAGTTCCAGAGACACAGGCAGGAAATCACCCAAAAGCCTGGCTCCCAGAGATTGCTCAAGTCCTGGCTCTTGGATCGCCTTTAGGAGATAGATTATAAAGGGGAAACCTCATTAGTAGCTAAGGGAGTTGAGTTCGTGGGCTCTACCTATTGGTTGGGGATAGGGTAGGAAGCAGTTGATCTTTGCATCAGGTCCTGTCTGGTTTCAAGGGAATGCTGGTTGGGTCATTCCACCTTCCTGGGTCTGGAACTGAGATGTGTTATCTTTAGTTTGACCTAAACTTCATTTCTGTGATCAACAGAGCTGAGGCTTTGTTCCTAAAACTGTTTAATGCTGACCTAAGGGCTTAATGATTAAGGGAGTGGTTGAGCAGAATGCAGAAGGAAAAGAAAAGAAAAGAAAAGAAGCATGAGAGCCCAAGGCCAGTTTTAATGAAGGAGAAAGAGAAGAGAAAACGTTATTTTTAAAGAAGTGAAGATTTACACCATGTTACATAATAACTTCTGATAGTTTTGTCTGGGACTACAACCCGGATCTTTCTTATTACTAATCCAAATACTTCTTTCAGAAAATGTATACTTCGTGATAGAATTCTTTGAGCACACAAACCTAACTTTCCATTTTGTCATTAACATGAACCCACAATTCAACAACACATAGACCTAGATTACCAATGTCTTCAAGTGTTCTTAAATTCGTCAGCCTTCTTGTTCTGGTGTCTATTTCCTCTGTTCATTTCAACTCCTTTTACCAGGAGCACCCTAATCCCGAAGATGCATATATTTCTCTCCCGTCTTTCTATATTTCAAGCCCAGTTCACTATTTCAATCTGATCCTCTAATCTTAGACAAGGAAAAATGCATTCTGTTAGAGATTATAATCCAACTTTCAGACTGTTGTTATCGAAACTAATGAACTATAACCATAGTTGTGATCTCAATGTAGTCACTTTCAATTTTCCTTAGTCATCTCTTTCATTGCTGTTCAACATAATTCTAAATTTTTATTTTCTTACTCAAGATTTAGCATGAAACTCTATTATTTTGTTTTATAAATAACTGTCATTCTTTCTCTGAAAAACGGAAATGTGGCCACCAAATGAGAGTTCCTCTTATTTTCACCTTCTTACCAGAAATATACTTATAGAATTCAAAATTCCTATCTTGAAATGTTAGCATGTAAATTCTTCCTGTGCCCCAGTTTGATCTCTTCATCACACTGGGTTTTCCTATATTTTCTGTATAGCTTTAAGCTATATTTTCTGTATAGCTTTCTTTCTTTCTTCCATATCCTTCGTAATGATGATTTCCCCTAAGCACATCAGACCTCTCCCTAGGACCTTTGTCCTTAGGCATCATTTTAATTACTGTCTAATGGCTCTATTGCCTTTTGCCACAACTTCTCAAAGAATACTACTTTCTCCACTCCCATTTTGCTACTTGATTTACACCTGCATCTACCAACATCTGTGGCATCTTATTAATGCTAATAATAATAATAATAATAATAATAATAACTAATATATATGGAGTGCTTACTATATACTAGGTATCTTTTAAACACACTACATATTTAACATTGTAAAATCTTTCCAACAGCCCTAACAGGTAAGTGCTATTATAATTCTAATTTTAAGATTTGAAAACTGACCTATGGAGAATTTAGATAACTTGCTTGAAGTCACACAATCAATAAATGAATAAACACAATTTTAAGACCAATCGGCCAACTCCAGAACCCAGCACCATTATGTCACACTGCCTCTTAACTAAACACATTAGTGAAATAATTTTATTCTTTAAATAAGGAGGAGATTATATTTGGTTGATGGCTCACAGGAATGGGTGATAGTATTCTATGATGTGTATTCTCTAAACTTCACATATGTATAAACATTTTCCATATAATAATTTTAAAAAATAACCTTATCATAGTGGTTAATTCAAGGATTATCCTCTAGATTCTAATTGGTTCCCAGGCCTTTGTTTTATATCTTATCTGAACAAGAACTCATTAAAATTTTCCAAATGGAAATTTTTACCCACCACTTGTAAAACCCTCTTTTTACTTTTCTAGGAGTGATGTCACTCCTAGCACCATTACATTTTCTTTAATTAGTGCAAATTACAAGTTCATCAGTAGGATGGGTCATCAGTATGATGAATATTGACACTCAGCAAAATACCACATTCCAGAGAAGCTTCTAGATGGGCAACATTTCAATTCAGTTCTAAACAACATCTAAACATCACTCACATTACCTCCTATCCTTTATCTAAAGATAGGGAGGTTTATTATCTGAAGAAGGTAGGACTCTTCAGCAGACTAAACAGGGGTATCACTAGGCATTTAGTGCCTATCGACAAACACATGTAGCAAACATTGAGTGACTTTCTGCAAATGGCCAGGTAATTGTGATATATTCTATTACTTTCTCCAGAAAAACAAAAGTACAGGTCAATATTGAAATTCAATTAGAACTTCATTTTTCCTCATTTGGCTAAATTGATATAACCTACCAATGGACACAAATGAATTAACCACAAGTAAAGAGAATTACTTAATTTTAAGCTTTGGTTTTCTGATTATTCACCAGTGAAAACTTAGCACAATTTGCTTAAGAAAAAATGGCAATAATAAAGTATATGGGAAATTACTGTATGCCAGAATCAGATATCTTAAGCAGCATTTGGGAATTTTCTTAAGCTTTTATCATAATAATGTTATTAAAAGGGAAGTCCCACTTTGATTCACCAGCAAAGAGTGAACTGAAATCTATGTTTGAAATTACATTTATAAATACTTTCCATAGTTCTCTGATGTGATTCAGTCTTCCCTGGTGTTATTGTAAATTGAGAAACTCATTATGCAATTTTGATTTTTCCCATTCTAACAATATATCCAGAAACAAATGTAGTGTCTCTTCAGCCTAGAATTCTTTTCTTTTAACTATTCCTATAACCAGCTCTTTTTTGTCATTCACTCATCAGCCTAATAATTACCTCCTTAAAAAGGCTGTCCTTTATCACTCTCATTTTTAATTTTTGTTTCTTTATTAGAATTTAAGTTTTATGAGAGCAGGAACTTTTTCATCTTCATAAGATACCTTCAGTGACAATAGAATAATGTTCACAAAAATTATGTATTCACCAAATTATGATTTGGTGAATGGATGAATCACCTGAACTACATTTTTTAAGCATGGAATTGAAGTCTGAATTTCACAAACAGTTTATGAAATAATAAAATAACATTGATTAATTTGACTTTCTCAATAAATATTGGTTAGGTAAATGAAATATTACAAATGATATTTACTGTGACAATAGAGAAAGAACTCAGACAACTACATATGATGAAGTTGGGTTGCCAGGATTCTAAAAACAACCTAAAAAAATATTGTTCAGGGTTTTATCTCAAGTCTTCAAATAACTCTATTATATAAAGAGCTTTTTTAAAAAAAAAATTTTAAGTTTCAAAGTATACATTGCCACCACCAGATAAGAGATTCAAATACTTTATGTACAGGATAAAATACAAGATCTGACTTTAACATGTTAGTCATTAAAAAAAAAAAAAAAAATCAGGTTTTCTGCTGCTAATAAAGTGTTATAGAATTAAAATATAAGTAACAGGGTATTTTTATTCTTAATTGTTTTTATTTAAGATTTCCAGTTTAAAATATAATTCCCATGCACAGTTGTGTAAAGTAATATGTTTATATCTTCATTTAATGAAATAGAAATAGTGATTATGGTTTGGCAATGAGATTTTCTTACACCCAGTTTATTTTTATTACCTGCTTGGCAAATGCCCATAGGAAGTAGGTTCTGAGCCCAAAAGTTAAAACCCTTACTCAAAAGAGAATTATTTTCTGTTCTACATTTTGTACGATATTTTCATTTACCATGGACTCAGAAAAAATTAATTTAATTATGCAGAAAAATGCTTACTGCCCCTCTCTTCTCTTTAGCTTGAGAAAGAGTTTAATAAAACTCAAAACCAAAACAAAGCACAACAAACTCTTTGTGCTTACTCCTTCAGAGTCACATACAGCACTTTTGACATGATGATTATAGTAGAACTTGATTGAATTCTAAGGCTGGGGATTTTTTTTTTTTAAGTTTTAATTTGCCTTACTTAGTTTTAATCAGAAGAAATAAAGCACGCGACTGACTGTTCTTCCAACAACTTATACAATTCTCACCAATAGATCTGCCAAAATGTAGGTAGGGTCAAAATCCACATATGATGAAGCACAATTTACTCACCTGAATAATCCTTTTTACTAAAAGAAAGACTTATTCCTAGATTTTTAAAAGATCTTGTTCACCTTGATAATTGCTTAAATCCACTCCCTAGATCTCCGATTTTAGCCTGAGCACAAAAGCAGAAATTTGCTGCAGGCAGTATTACTTTCTTCATTAATCACTGATGAATATTCTTAATCCTATCTAATCTGAGCAAATCAGGAGAACTTTATACCTGGCAGTGAGGTAGGGGTCTTTATGAAAGAGGCGATTAAGGATACCAGTTTGAAGGATTCATTGACGAAATGCTGGGCACCCTCATGTTCCCTAAGCTGAAGTTATTAATTGCAATCACAGAGGAGTCTCAGTCCATAGAATTTGGCATCTCCAGTGCTCCATTCCACCATTTCTAAATAACACTGAATGTCCCTACTGTCTGCCATACAAGGACCTCCTTGGGTTGGATCCTGCCCCTTACTAAACCCTAGAAAGAATCTTCTCATCTCTAATGGAACCTCTACTTCTACCCCCATTTTCTGGCAATCATCAAGCTCTGACATGTCCTTCTCTTTTCATTATGTCTAATGACACTTATTCACATACCCTACCCACTCTTCCCTAGGCCAGATGCCATTGGCTATTCCCACGGACACAGCTCAAGATCTCTCTCACTATATTTCTTGGAGTTAAGGAAAATACAATTTGTCTTTGAGAAACTAGTGTTTAATTATAGGTATTCCTGATTTTAGTTCTGCTCCCATCTTCCTTTCCTTTTCGATGGGATCAAGTTGAGTGTCCAGTAGGCTGGTAGATGATCCTGTTATAGTTAGGACATATTTTAAGACATTAGAGATGTTTCTGAATTACAGGAGAAGAAAATTATGCTTTTTTTGATAGCCAATGAAAAGCCATTGTAAAACATTTTAAAGAGGCCATTAAAATGATAAAAGGTGCTACTGAAACTCATTGAGCAGTGTCACTTTTCAGAAGGGAAATGAAAGCAGAAACTTTTTGTTATGTTGCAGTTGAGAATAAGTGCTATAACAACCCTAAGAATCAGCAACTAATAGAGAGGACTCTATTGCTTTATATACTTTTACAGACCATTTCAAAGAAAACAATTTATACAAATATTTCAGCAAGAATTTTTTTTAAATTTTACTTAATTGTGGTAAGAACACTTAACATGATATTAACCCTCTTAAATTTTTAAGCACATAGTACAGTATAGTTAACTATAAGCACACTGTTGCACAGCAGGTATTTAGAACATGTTAATCTTGCAAAATTGGAACTTTATGAACATTGACTAACATTTCTATTTCCTCCTCCTCCTCAGCCCCTGGAAACTACCATCCTGCTCTATGATTCTATGATTTTGACTATTTTATATATCTCATATAAGTAGAATCATGCAGTATTTGTCCTGTGACTGGCTTATTTTGCTTAGCATGATGTTTTAAAAATTCATTCATGTTGTTACTTAATGCAGGAGTTCTTTTTTTAAGGCTGAAGAATATTTCATTATATATATAGACCACAGTTTTTTGATCCATTCATCTGTTGGTAAACATTTAGGTTATTTCCACGTCTTAGTTGTTGTGAATAGTGCTGCAATAAACATTGAGGTGCTAATATCTCTTTGAGATCCTGATTTAATTATTTTGCATAAATATTTATAAGTGAGATTGCTGCATTATATAATAGTTCTATTTTTAATAGTATGGGAGGAAACTCCATACTATTTCTTACAGTAGTTGTACCATTTCGCATTCCCACTTACAGTGTACAAGGGTCTGTTCCCTTTTCTCCACTTTCTTGCCAATATTTGTTGTCCTTTCTTTGTTTGTTTTATAGTAGCCTCCCTAAGAAGTATGGGGTAGTATCTCATTGTGGTTTTGATTTACATTTCCCTTATTAGTAGTAATATTGAGCATCTTTTCATGTACTCCTGGGCCATTTGTATGTCTTCTTTGAAAAAAAAAAAAGTCTGTTTAAATTGTTAGCACATTTTTAAGACTTTTTTTTTTTAAGAAAAGTATTAGGTTTACAACAAAATTGAGAAGAAGGTACAGAGATTTCCCATATACACCTTGCCCCACACATGCACAGTTTCCCTCTTTGTTAACATCACTCACCAAAATAGTACTTTTTTTTTAAACCAAGGATGAAGCTACATCAACACATGATAATCACCTAAAGTCTATAGTTTATCTTAGTATTCACTCTTGGTGTTGTGCATTCTATAGAATTAGACAAATATTAATAACATGTATCCATTATTATAATATCATATAGAGTATTTTAACTGCCCTAAAAATCCTCAGTATTCTACTTGTATATCTCCCCCACCCCCTCCAGCAATGACTGATCCTTTTATTTTCTCCATAATTTTGCCTTTTCCAGAATGTCTATAGTTGGAATCTTATAGTATGTAGCCTTTTCAGATTGGCTTTTTTCACTTAGTAAGATTCATTTAAGATTCCTCAATTTCTATTTTTATCTTTAGTCCATTATGAGTTGGGATATTAGTTTTTGTTTTTTATTGAGTTGTAAAAGTTTCTTATATATTTTGGAAATTATCTCTGAACCTGATATATGGTTTGCCAATATTTTCTTTCATTCCATAGTTTGCCTTTTCACTCTGTTGATTGTTTCCTTTGAAGTGCAGAAGCTTCTTAATTTGATGGACTCCAGCTTGTTTATTTTTGCTTTTGTTGCATGTGCCTTTGGTGCCATATCCAAGAACATTGCCAAGACCCATGTCATAAAGCATTTCCTCTATGTTTTTTTTTCCCTAAGAATTTTAAAGTTTTAGGTCTTATGTTTAAGTCTTTAGTCCATTTTGAGTTAATTTTTGTGTATGGTGCAATATGGGTCCAAGGTCATTATTTTGAATGTGGATATCCAATCTTTTGTTATTCCAATATCTTTTGTAAAAGAGATTATCCTTTTCTAATTGTGTGTCCTGGAAATCCTTGTTAAAGAACAATTGACTATAAATGCATGGATTTATTTTTGGGCTCTCTATTTTGTTCCACTGGTCTGTGTCTCTGTCTTTACGCCAATAAACTTACTGTTTTAAGTACTACTCCTTTGTAATATGTTTTAATATCAAGAATGGGATGCCTTTAGTTTTGTTGTTTCTAAAAATTGCTTTGAATACTCAGGGTCTTTTGTGTTGTGATATGAATTTTAAAATTGTTTTTTTTCTATTTCTGTAAAAAGTGCCATTGAGATTTTGACAGTGATTGCATTGAATCCATAGATAGCTGAGGGTAGTAGAAACATTTTAACAATATTGTTTTCCAATCAATGAACAAGGGATGTCTTTCCATTTGCTTGTGTCTTATTTAATTCCTTTCATCGAATGTTTGTCATTTTCACTGTACTGGTCTTTTATATCCTTAGTTGTTTATTCTTAAGTATTTTATTTTATTGCTATTGTAAATGAGATTGTTTTCTTAATTTTCTTTTCAGAAAGTTCACTGCTAGAAACACAAGTAATTTTTGTATTTTGAATTTTTGTTCTGCCACCTTATTGATTTTTTAATTAGTTTTAAGAGTGTTTTGTGAGTATGTGTGAGTATATGTGTGTAGTCTTTAGGGTTTTCTACATGTAAAATCATGCCATCTGCTAACAAAGGTAGTTTTCTTATATCGTTTCTGATTTAGATGCTTATTATTATTATTATTATTTTTCTTAGGTGAGGCAACCTTTGGTTAACCTCACAGATTGCAAGGACCTTGTCAGCTTACAATCCCTTATTTTTTATTTTTTACACCTACAGCACCTCGTCTTCCTTGGCGGTCTCCCATCCAAGTACTAACCAGGCCCCATACTGCTTAGCTTCCGAGATCAGACGGGATCAGGCATGGTTGTAGACTACTTTAACAATTTTTTTATCCTTTTGTTGATATTCTTACTTTGTCCATGCATTGTCTTATGACCTTGGTAAGCATCCTTATGAAAGTCTTTTTGGATCCTCTGTTAGATAAATGATATATTTCCATTTCATTAGGGCCATTTTTTTTAACTTTATTTTATTTCATTGTTTGAAAAATATTTCCCTGTTTCTTAAATTTTTTGACTCTCTTTATAATTGTCTGTGAATTAGACAAACCATTCACCTCTCCTAGTCTTCATAGATTAGTCTTGTACTAGAGCAAAGCCTCAGCCATCAGCCCTGCCAAATATTCTCCAGCTGTTATGCTAGTCCAGCTCACTTTCTTTGTTCTTAGAGACCCACCCTCAGTATGCTGAGATCTATTAGCACTCAAAGGCAGCAGTGACTGAAGCCAGTTCCTCAGGCAGTACTCAAGTATTTTTAGCGTACCTCTTTCTCTTCCCTGGGAAAAGCTTAAAGCTGAGGTTTTTCAACTGCTAGTTCTATGCCTCATTAGAGTGAATAGCTATGGTGACTGCCAGCCCAAACCACCACCTCTGTTCTCACTGACCCCAGGTGGATATAGTATTCAATGTCTCCTCAGCATTCTGAGACATGCTAAACAAGTCAGTCCTCTTGGTAGCCCTGGGAAAAGTTGGGGCATTGGACACACGGCATGCCTCTTTTTCTCCCCAAGTAGAATCTGAGATCTGGGTGGAGGAGAGGGCGTCGCACTGATCGTAGGGCACTGTGCTGGGGGGAGAGATTATGGCAAGAGGGTATCTTGAATTTCCCTATTGGTTTTGATGTGGCTGGTTTTACACTCACCCAGTGTGCAGGAGCCTTTAACTAGTTTCTGGATTTCTCACAAATGAGGTATGTTTACGAATTATTATTGAATTGGTGTGTTCATGGGATAAAGGGCGTTTGAGGCTCCCTATTTTACTATCTTGCTGATATTACCCCAGTAAACATATTTTTAAAAGGTCAGTCTCTTTTTTATATCTTTACATGTTATTTCCAAAAGGTCTGTATGCAAAAGTGGAAAAAAAAATGGGCATTTTGTATGTGTTTGTTTCCTGTGTGTGTATATGTATAAAATCTATATTAAAGCTAATTGATATTTTATATTAGAAAAATTTCTGACACAATTTTTAAATGACTTCATTATAAAACCTAGCCTGGGAGTCACTGAGATCCAAAATTTCCATACTATGCTCAATTTAAAATTTCTTGTGGAATGCAAGTTCTCCCTTACCATTCAGATCTCCCTTAGAGCAAAAGGAAAGATTGTACTGAAAGGAGATGTGTGTAAAGTATTTGGGCTGTTACTATAATTAATGACTACATTGCCTTTTTAGTTGAGTTAAAGCAAACTTAGAAGCCTTTAAATGTCACAAAAATTGTTAAGGAGACTAATTGTGAATGTAATGAATACAGTAGAGAAAAATTTATATTTAATAAAAGGAGAAACAAAAGACAGTTACCTTTTGGTTTTAAAGAAAATCCAGAACTAGGAAACACTGACAAAAGCATTAAATATTTGAACATATAAATAATGTCTTGTATATGAGGGAGCTATTCTCCTAGCATGTTCTGTGTGGCATCTATATTTCATTCCATTTTGATACATCTCGGTACTTAACCCTGCCTCTCCAAACTGATTTCTATGCATAGAGAATAAATTTACGTTCATGACTTAAAAGCTTCAGCTATCTGCTTCTGATAATAGATATGGATGACCCTCATTCAAGTAATTAACCAAATGAAAACTTCATTCTATGTCATTAATGGATCTTCTACACTTAAGTGAAAGTAAAATTAATCTTTTTGAATTAAATAATTGAATGCTTACATAGCCTAAATAGTAATGAAAAAAATATCATGGTCATTTCTTTTACAACTTTTCATACTTTCTTTTATAATACAGACATATTTTTCTTAAGCAGCAAGATACATCAGTGACTATAATCCTCCAAATGAAAAAAAAAATCAGGAATTCTATAATGGATGACCCAATAAATGAATGGAGATATAAGATGCATCTTGAAAAATATATTCACTGGGACTCCAACAACATGCTTGTAAAGGAAAGATACTAGTTTTCCCAAAATATATTGCCCTCTTAAACGTATAAAAATGTCTTACTGATGCTGTTAGGTGTGTATGTGTGTGTGTGTGGGTGTGTGTGTGTGTGTGTGTGTGAGGAGAGAGAGAGAGAGAGAGAGAGCAAGAGAGAGAGAGAGAGAGAGAGAGAGATTGAGAGATTGTGATTTATCTTGAAATGCTTCTGATTTTGGAGTTTGGTTCTTCTCATAGGGCTGCTTCCTAATGTGACATTGTGCCTGATAACTTCGAGTTGCCACTTCACAGGTTTGTAAACGCTAAGTGACTTTCTGTTTGCCAGGGTCTGGCAAAATACCAGAATGAGTCATATTACATTGCAATCAAGTTTTTTTATGCCTTTCAAAGATTGTATGAGTGTGTATGAAGTGTGTATATGTGTATTTGTATGTGTGTATGTGTATTGGTTAGCAGCTTGCCAGTTCATTTTCTCAAACACTGCCTATGAATCTTTCATTGATGACAGTAGCATTGATAGCAGCATAATAATGGCCACCATTACATCCTCGGTGTGCCTAGTGCTGGGCTAAGTACAGCTTATTTTAACTAATTTTCAACATTTTTTTTACTGATAAATAAGACTATTGTCTGAATTTTCGTAGTTGGAAAACTCATGCTCATTCATTCATTTATCAGATATTTATTGAATGCTTAGTATGTGCCAGGTCCTGTATTAGGCATTGGAATACAAAAGTGAACAAAAGACACAAAGATGCCTACTTTTGTGTTATTTATATTCAATTGTGAAGAGACATACAATAAATAGAATTAAAATGACTAATTTATATAGTAAAATAAAAGGTGATTAGGGCTGTGGAAAATATGAAGCAGATAAGAGGGTAAGATAATCTTTCATAGTATTGTTAGGTTTAGTTTCAAAGAAAAGGTGACTTTTGAGAAAAAAATTTAATGAAGTGAGGAAAAAAATAATCCTAGACAGAGGAATCACCAGTAGAAAAGCTCTAAGGTAAGAACTTGCCTGATAATTGAATACCTCTCCCTAGAAGTCAATGTGCCTGAAGTGGAACAAACATGGAAGAGAGTAATAGCAGACAAGGCCAGAGATGAAAGCGTTATGGAAACTTGTAGCCTCATTGGTACCA
This sequence comes from Pteropus medius, assembly GCF_902729225.1. Lineage (NCBI taxonomy): Eukaryota > Metazoa > Chordata > Mammalia > Chiroptera > Pteropodidae > Pteropus > Pteropus medius. Next base: position 8,410,584 of record NW_024351073.1, read on the forward strand.
TTAAGTGGAGGGCTGACATGAATTTATCTATGTGCTTTTAAAGGATTACTCTGGTTACTGTATAGAGAACATGCTATAGGCAGGCAAAGGTGATGGCAGAGAGATCCATGAAGTAACTGTTGCAATGAATCAGAAAAAAGAGGATGTGGTGGTTTAGAGAAGATAAGAACATTGTCTCGTCACACAGTAAGTGAATTAGAATACAGGTCTCCCTTCCTTCAGATTTGCACCTGTTTCCTAAGTTTGGTTCAGTACCACTATAACTCAGACTTGGGACAGTGAGTGCAAGTTTCTTTCTTGGCATCATGAACATTAGTTTGTACTTCTGAGATCACGTGTTAGGGAAAAAAGTGTTGGCTTTGGTTTTGACAGACTTATGACGCTTAACAGTAAAAGCCATAACTGTGTTATTAAATTTTAAATATTTCCTTTTATTGGTCTAGATAGCTCCATATAGAGCAAGGAGAAAGAGCATTGTTATTATAGTGACAAATAAAGCAAGGGGCAAAATAATGCCTTGCTACTGAGAAAAAGAAAACAAAGTTTCTAATGGTTTTACTTTTTTTTTTTTTAAGCATCAGAGAGCAGTTCTTTCACAAAGAGCACACTACTCTGAATCCTTATTGTTCTGTGGAGCATGGAGAAATGGCAGTTACTATACTTAATTCATTTTTAAGAGAGTAGGTAACATTTCTGTTCTCCAGACAAAACTTCGAATCAATACACTTAAAATGAGTATCTAGATCATTCCTGAGTGAATTTGGAAGATGGTATAGATACTTGGGAAACACTGAAAAAATATACTCTGATAAAGTAGAGCAAAACTAAATAAACATAATAAAATATATCCATAAATTGTTTTAGTTGCTTCTAGAGTAGAAGAAATAAAAATGTTGTGTGGATTCAAGTGTTCCTATATAAACTTAAGTGTACCTGTATCACCATTTTGTTTTCCAAAAATGAATGCTGAATGAAAATGTTTTTCAACTAATTTTATATTTCATACAACTATTAGGATCATCTTCCATAAAATCACAATAATTGGGCATTTAAAATGAGAGAATACATGTCAAATGAAAATAAATAGAATACCTGCATGCTTACTTAATTCAGATGATGACATTTCCTGGCTTTAGACAGCAAAGAGGGTACCTTCTGGGCTTCTGTGCTGTGGCCATTTAAGTACAAAATCAGAACTCAGCACACCGAAGCAGGGGGTCATGGGATACAATTTCTTGTATTCAAAAGGCAAAGCAATGTATACATCAAGGGCACACAGACATACACAGATGCACACACGTGTGTGTGCGCGCGCGCACACACACACACACACACCCCATACTAGAAAATACTATTGGAGAACTAATAATATGTAATTATGCAGTTCTCAAAATTTAACTATTATGATTAAATGGGAATTCCTCTTCACTTGCATTTTTAGGAATTTCAAATTAGCAATGAAAGAATTAGCTTCAGTTTTTATAGACTTCTGTGATTTTAGTCACAGAGAAATAACATATACTTAACATCGGTTAAGTAAATAGTGATAAATATCTTATTTCTCCATCGCATATGTTATAATTTTTAAATGTAAACTTATAAACCTAAATTATTATTTCAGTTTTCTTAAAACTTCAAGAATCCTATTCTACCCATCACCCACCCACTCACACTTCAGACTCTGTCTTTCTCTATTACTATGTTTCCTCCCTCTTCCTTTCACAAATTCATTAGAAGAGTAATCTACCTCCCGTTGTCACTTTTCATTATCCATCACCACTCAACTTATTTCAACTCATTTGGCTTTATCTTATCAAGACTCTCTTAGAACTTGTCTCACTAAGTCTCTGGGATTCTCCTGACTGCAAAGTCAACTTTGGTTCTGATTTTCCTTAATTTCTCCATAGCCTCTCTCTCCACTGGATAGTCTCCACTTCTTGAAAAGATTTTCTCACATATTTCTTGAAAAGCATGTCTCTGGTTCTCCTATTATTCTGGTAAGATATTCTAAATCTATTTTATTTTATTTTACTTTAATTTACTTTTATGTATTTTATTTAATCTTTTTGGGAGCCAAAACTAAGAACAAAGAATCTTGTGACTAGGCGAGGCCTCATCTGCATCCTTGTTCTGCATCTAACTTCCTGAATATTCAGCCTAGCTTTGAATTACAATATCCCCTTGCCTCCACTCCCTCTAACCCTTACCACTCCTCACCCCACCAGCTAAGAACCAATGCGCTTGGGACAGATACTCTCCCGCCCAGCTAGCCCTGCCCCCCTTTGTTAATCCTGTATAAATACTCTTGCTGCTGAATAAAATTTTGAGGCTTGATCAGAACACTGTCTTGCCTCCATTCCTTTGTGTCTCCTGTCTCGCCTTCATCCTCCACAGGTTCCTCCTCGTCTCGTGTTGTTTTGTCCCGCTGGCCGGGACATAATCTTATACACTTTCCCTCTTACAGCCACCCTTTAAATGCTGTTCTCCAGATCTCCATGAAGAATTTTCTTTTCTAAATATTAACTGTCCATTCCATTTGCCTTCTTTCACTTATTACCAAACTCAGGGAACTCCAAATGTAAATACACAGCCTGGAGTCTGCTCTAGTCTGAGAACCCATATATCAAACTCTCTGCTTAACAAGAACTTGTGGATTATCCCATTACTTCAAACACAGCTTTTCTAATAATAAATTTAGATCAACCAACCTCTCTGAATGATCCTCCTCTCAATAATATGCTCTATAGTGAACATAAGCCCTCTCAATGATTGTCCCAACAAACCAAACTGGGAACTCATCCTTATTGACCCTAGTATCCAGCCAGCTCACGAAGTTTGGTAGATTTTAAATAGGTGCCAGCTACCCATCCTATATTCCTCCAATCTCTCTGTCACTGTTTTCTTCACTCTCATCCTTTCTCTAAAGACTATTTAGTGGCCTCACTGTTTTTAATCTGGATTCTCACTATGTTTAACAGCTAGAAAAATTTTTGGTTTTAGAGACAGAGAGAGAAATTGAGAGAGAAGAGAGGAGTGTCGAGGAAGAGAGAGATTGTTTTGCTATAACATAGTCATTTCATTTCTGAGATCTTGGGTTACCAACAATCATATGAATAAGTTTCACATGTAGGGGGAAATGTGCTAGGACATTTCTAACTAGCAGAAAACTACCTCCCCCCACAAGAATTTGAATGACAGAGATTTTTAATATCTATGTAACCAAATTAAGAAGATCTTCGAATTCTAACAGCCAATGTGTACCTTGGGGAGGCTTATTTGCTGGAGTGGATATATTAATAAAATGCTTGGGATGTATTCTTGAGGATCAGAAGGCCCCAAAGAGCACACATTAGAAAATCTTGTTGCACTAATCACCAGGTTTCTGCTGCTGAGCTACACATGCCAGCTGAGAGTGAAAACCAAACTGTTTACAAGAACACAGAAAAAATTTAGCAGCTTTTTAAGTGAGAAAAGAAGGCAAAGATAAATTATGTAGCAGAGACAACGAACTGCTGGTAGAACAGAGATTCTTAATTGGAAATGTCATGAAGTTTTTCTTGATGCAAGTATAATATGAATCTTTTTCCCTAGTCACCTGTCTTCCTCTCCTCTGAACAAATAGCTGTTAGCAAACACAAACATTGGTTTCTACTTATCTCATCTTATCATAGCCAGTTAAATCTTTGTTTTCTTAAGGTATAGAAGAATTACCTGTGCCATATGAATGCATTCAAAATGTCAACATAAAAACTAGCTTTGCACTACTTTCAATCTATACTCCATGGTCCTCAATTTTAATTACTCTCAACTGATGTATGCACTTGTCTGATTCTTTCATTATACTGTAAGATTCTCAGAGGACAGAGGCCGTACTTTCATCTTGTATCATTCTCTCCACAACCTCCCCACTTGTTCCATCTCTCCAGAATCCCAAATAATGCTTTAAATATAGTATGTGAGCAATTAAAAAAATAATTTCAAAAGATGACAAAAAAAATCTCTTGACTTTTAAATCCTGTTCTATTAACTGTTACTATTATCCCCTTTGTATAGAAGAAACCAGAAAATAAAACAAAAAACAAACCCGTAGAATTATCTTGTGATTAAAATCAATCTACCCAACAAATAGAGAGACCTCAAATAAACCTTTTAACTGCTTAAGGAATTAAGCAGCCTGAAGTCAAATGCTGTTTGCCTAGTTTTTGAGGAATTTTTACAAGGTTTGACTTATAAGAATAAACTTTTCTGGGAGCTGTATTAAGCCTTACCAACAAGTATCTCTACATTCTCTTTCTTCTGAATGTGACTTTTTTCTTCCTTTCTTTTTTTTTTTTAAATGCATTAGCTCTATTACCTGCAGCATCACTATATTGTTGCTTTTAGATATAGATCATTATTTGCTTATAAAACACTACAAAAATACTTCACAGGTGTTATTTTGTATTCTGCAGTTGCTAACCACTATGAAAACTACAAACATTGTATTTCCAAAAATGTTTTTGAAGTCAGAATTCCAGTACCTCCCACCATAGATAAGGACTGTAAACCAAATAATATGACTGTCACAAATTGTCGTTTCATAAATATCCACACCAAAATACATCTTGTGATTATTAATCAGAAAATAATATGTTGTTGGATAAAAATATCTGCTATTTATTCCTCGAGTTTATTAAAGGAATTCTATTCTATACAGAATGACATTTTAAAATATAAAGAATGGTTCTGCTCTTGTAGCTCTGTTACAATCATTGTCATATATTCAGGTTTATTTGAATTCCATACCAATACATGGATATTGCATAAAATAAATAGGTTTTTTTTTTTTTTAACGGAATAAACAAAATGTCTTGAAGCACTAAAGAACAATTATTATGCTTTTTCATCTCTTGGAAAAGTTCTTAGTATAGCCATAAATCCCAGTGACTTATAGTTCTTTTATACACATGAAAAAAGATAATGGTTATAATCCCACTATGTGAATTTCAACTTTCAACCCTCTCTCTCAAGTTAAAAGTTAGCTTCCAAAGCTTTTAGAAGGCTTCTGCCCTTTTCAAACTGCATTTCTAGTACATCACTCTTATTGATTTATTCATAGTAAATGTTACCCTCTCATTCTTTGTGTGTGAAACTGAGGAAAGCTACATAAGTGCTTCCTAAACTCTGGCAACCATTTCAGATGTAACTTGGCTAAGCAGTGAAAACTTATTCTTTCTGGTCAGGACAACAGGCAGCTGGACAGAGAAAATGGGGCTCTCAGTGCCCGGTTGGATAGGTCATAAATTCTAGTTTACTACCAATATCAAATGTGAAATGTTTTAACATTCCAGGAACTATTACTTCCAGAAAGTGAAAGAGCCTCTCCAGTAATAAAAGCATTGATCCTGAACTGAACTCTGAATGCATCATGTAAATCGGTTGAGTCTTTTGGAGAAATCCATTTGTGAGTCTCAAATAGGTAAATTCATATCAAAAGAAATGAGTTATATAGCTGAATTATGCCACCCTAAATATAGACTTATAAAGAGAGAAAAAAGTCCTCTTTTGTTTATACCGAGATATCTTATCTCCTTTTATTCTTGTACTTATTCAGTCATGTTATTTCTAATCTTTTAGTACCACTTTTGCACTGTGTATTTTATTATAATTGTGCAAATTTATACTGAACTAAAAGACTACCACCTAAAGGTTTATAAGGCAGACAAAATCTGCAAAACCTTTATTTTGAGCAATAACCAAAGAAAATACATGATAGGTAAGTTCTCTTTTTTATTACCTTCCTTTTGTTATCCATTGTAAAAAAATAGGAGCCACATTGCCTGGCTTTTCCTAATTCCATGAAAAAGAAAGGTGTTAAGATGATTCGATCTAAGTGGTTTGATTCCCAGCACCCATTCTCCAGTTCAATATCTAGAAAGGTAACAGACAAATATATTAGGATGAAACAATGACAATGTGTATTTATATACTATAATTATATATAAATGTTATATATAAAATTAAGATATGTTAAAATATTATATTTGCCTAATTTCAATAAATGGCTTCGCTTCACTATAAATTATAATGTATTTATACATTAGGAATTCGTCAGCTATTAAAACCTGAACACAGAGTAGCTTATTCAGAGAATTTCTTTCTCACTCATATGTGTATAGGGCAGCTCTGGATCTACTGAGCTCAACGCAGATCAGCTACTTGACAGCTATGGGTTGGGTTCAAGTCTATTCCACTTTCTGGGATCATGATTACCTGGGACATATTTTCTCATGATAATGGTAGAGCAAAAATGAGTAAGCCAAGACATAATGCCTTTTGAGGTCTAACAGACAAATTTATATTATGATGAAACAATGATGAAGTTATTACTTTCTAGAAAGCAAAAATAACCCAACGATTTCCTGATATTATTATTTGGTCCTGCCCCAGTCAGTCGGTGATGTGGAGGTTGGTCTGGTGTGTAGTGAAGGGGATAGTTGATTTTTAGTGCCTCACTGTTATTAATATAAATTGCCGAAGAATACCTAATATATGAGATAAGCCTTTATGTGAAGTTAAGATAATAAAACCAACATACTAACATGGGAAAGAGACAATGCTGTGAAGTAAGAAAAAAATGTAAAGAATATATATTTAAAGGGGAAAATATGATCCTTTAAGGGAAAAAAAGAAGTAAAAGGAAGGTAGAAAGAAAGAAAAAGGAAAAGAAATATAAAAGGAAATTCAGGAAAAAGAAAAACATGATGTATACTATAGTAGAATTTTTTTAAAAAAAAATTTGCCATAGAAAGGAGGAGATTTTATAAGAAATGTAACTAAAGAAAGATTACAGTTAGAAAAATAGAATTTTTATATTTTTTGCTTTTTAATATCAAAATATATGAATATGTAATCCAAGTCCAGAGTTGCACAAGTGAACTAATTGAGGTTCTCAGCTACGATCCCAGTAATTAATGTGAACAGTGTCAACAACAACATTAGCTAAGTTCTTTTTTTTTGTTTTTAAGGTCTGAAGTTTTCCACTAACTTGATCCTTCAAATATGAATCACTGGGTCTTCGTTCTCAAGAAATGGGAGGTAAATCACATCCCTTCATGGCTGTGCAGTGTTCATCCGTGTTTCCTGTTACCACACAGAAGGTCATATCCCTTTAGGTATAAGAGGAACGTTTTGCATATATTGCATACATTCAGCTTTACATATTCAAAGGAATGAAAAATCATTTCTGTATATTTAACTTGATATCTATCCTGGGGAATATTTGTGTGAGCTGATAGAGAGGATGGTATCAGGAATGGTGCCCTGTTGCAACCAAATGTTTATAACACCTCTACTTAAAGAAATTCTAAAGAATTCAATTTATACAATAGTTTAATTATACAGATTGTTGGTACTGATTTTTTATTGATTTTTATCAATAAAGATAAAAATAAAGACGTAGGGGAATTATAGAAAATCCTCAAGGGAAATGGTTTGAAAATTCACTTTGCCTAATAATTGATACTGATGAGATTATGTGTAAACCTGTGTTTAAAATCATCACTATGAAGTCAGGAGGAAGAAAAAAGTTGGAAATCTGCTCTCCTATAGGATAGCTTTCTTCATATGGATAATTCTTTATCTGGTCTAGTTTTGTTCTTAGTATACAGAATGCTTATCTCATGGAAATCATAGACTATATCAACATTTTGAGCTCTTAGTATGTGAAAGATACTTGAATGAGATCTACTATACCCTAAAAGATTTTGATAATACTTCAGTTCATCTTTGGCTATACTTCCACAATACTTGTTCCAAAACTCCACTTTTCTCAGTTTTATTTTCACTTATCATAATCCAGCTGGTGAATCAACATACCTATTGAGAAATCAAAGTTATCCAAAGTGATGTCTGTCTTCGTTCTCTGTTTTCCTAGCTCCTTCTTCCTACTCTCCAGCCTCAGGCCAAAAGGCATTTGCACTGCTGCCAAAAGGCAATTTCTCCACTTATGTTTTTAGTTCTAGCCCAACCCGAGTCCTCTATGCTTCGGTTATCGCCCCTTTGTAACTTTTAATTTCATCAAACCGATGAACAATCAACACAGAGATAACCATTTAACCCTGTCACTGCCGTTTTATCCTCAAATTATACTCCTTCTTTTAAATGCCACTAAGAATTACTATCTTACAATCACTACTATTATACTCCTTCTTTTAAATGCCACTAAGAATTACTATCTTACAATCACTACCTTTCTATCCTAATGCTTTATTCTTGCCTTAACTCCCCGTCTTCCAAATTTCTATGATTGGCCAGCAAAAATATCAGGAAATCAAAGATCACAAACAGTTTCCAAGCTCACATTTTCCTTGACTTCCTTGAAAAGGTTGTTTCTTCCTCCTACTCATTAAACATCTGAGTTCTTTATGTATTCTCAGTTTTCACCTCTACTTTCTTCACTTATTTATTTATAAGGAATTTATTTCAAACAAAATTAGAATAAAAAATTGAGAACTATTTCCCTGGGTTTGGGGATCAGGGCAAGGAATCCCTCATGGCTAGGCCAACACCCTCATACATTGAAGACATTGAGATAATTCGCTTTCTGACACCTGTGATGGGGAACCTTATCAGGTGCAAAGACCCTATGCCAGTCCTATCAACCGAAACCAGGGCTAGGACTGAGTTCCTGGAGAGTCAGGCGGCAGTGAGGCCCAGTGGGCAACCACAGAATCAAGGCCTGAGTACCAAGAGCTATTCTTCCCTGCTTCCTGGACCCAGAACAGATCAAGAGGATGGCTTGTGGAAATAAACTCTCAGCACTGGTGAGGAGAAAGGCCCTAGTGTCCCTCACATTTATCGCCTTTGTTTTCTAGAGGTCATTGAGTCCTGGAACCTGCTAGATGGTAATATTGACAGAGCTGGGAGGCAAGAAAGCCCTAGCAAGTCGGGACCCCCAGTTGCTGTTCTCCCACCCGCACAAGCTCTAGATTAGTAGGTGCAGGTGACCTTCCCCAGGTCATCCTGAGTCCTGGAAGTAACTGTTGAAGGAAATGGTCACCGCACCCCCGCACGTGTTCCCCGAGGGCTAGGTACATGTGCTAATTGTGCTCCTAGGTGAAGAAGTGCTAGACCCTCTGGAACCATTTGAGCAAAGTCCAGGCTGTGTTTGTCCCTGGAGTGATGGAGGCCTTCATTTCAGCCTCAGTATGCTCCAGCAACCAGCTGGCCAAAGCACAGCTCACCAAAGCACACCCGACTCATGAAACGCAACGACCTTATGCTTTTCCTTTAACAAGATCTTGCTCTTTTGGGCTGTCTGAGCAATGACACGCTCCACGGCCACGACAGACTCCAAGTTCAGCCTTCACATGCAGCGTGCATCCTGGCCATCTTAAAGATGTTGGTGGCATCGCACCACTGAACTCCGGCGTCAGCTCCACCAAGTGCTGCAAATAAAAGCTGCTGGCCTAAGGTGGCTGCTAGAAAATCTCCCGCCTTTCCTGCAGCAGGGGAAGTTCCCTGGAGATGTGTGGGTCCAGTACGTCCTGCTTTTGCAGAACATTGTTCAAAATGTCACCAGGATGACAACATGATGGATGGTACCTATTGCATCTATTTCCACCAGAAGTCAGTTGAGCGTCTGCTCCTCCTCTATGCTGGTGAAGCCGGACATGGTTGTGGAGAGCTTCTTGTCGGCGGCAGCTACTTCATCAGTGCAGACCAAGTGGAAGCGGGGGCGGGGCTTCCTCGGAGAGGATGTGCACGCACACACGCACGCACGCACGCAGCGCAGACCTCGGATAACCTACGATCTCCAGGCGGGCTACTGACAAAGCGGACACCCGGGCCTCCGACCCTTCTGTCCTGGGCAGTAGCGTCCTTTATGCGGGCGCAGTGGGACGAGCGCAGTGGGACGAGTGGAGTGGCCCAGAACTTTGGCACCAGGCCGAAGGGAGCATCGAGGTCTTCTGATTATCCACAGATTCTGACTACCAGTTGGTGGGCTTCATGCCTTCTGCTACATCTTTGAAACTGACTCCTCCCTTCCTCTTGCATCATCTACAGCTGTGAACTGAGCCGTTTTAGGCTGATTAAAAGCACTGAATGCTCTTTCCCTTCCCGTCCTTTCAGCCAAATAGAAAACAGCCGCAGAATGGTCATATTCATTGTGTCATCCCCAAGGCAGAGAAGGCATCTTTGAAGAATCCCTTAGACTTTATAGGAAACTGGGATCCTGACCTTGCCTGCGATATACAGTTTATCTTTGGCCACTGGAAGCTTCTCTTCAAATGTGCCCATATTTGCAATCTGCATTCATTCGCTACATTAAGGACAACGCAGGTCGCCTGAACACCGTGGCTCCAGGGTGCAGGAAGACTTGCCTCACATCACTCCTGGGCACCAACTGCACGCTCTGCACCTCGCCTTGGCCAGCATTACTGTCCAAGAAATGTTGCCCCTGCCGGTTCTGATCCAGTTCAGCAGGATGGCGATGACAAACAAGGTGAGTAGCCGCTCGTGGTACAGCTGGCCCTTCGTCTCCTGTGCCTCTTCTCTTCATCTTGGATTTAGCGTTGTCCTTAGTCTTCTGCTTCATCCTTGAGGTGTTAAAATAGTTAAGTACCACCTAAAAGTTTCCAGAGGAAACCTGGGGCCCTGGCGGAGGGACTCCCCGACCCCCAAAATGTTTTTTTTTTTTTAATTTTTAGATCACCAAACATATTTAATATAAAACTTTTAAAACTGTTTACAAAGGGAAGAAATAGAAATAAGCTCAACATGATTCACTAGGTTATAACAATCCAGTTACGAGATGCAAAAGTAAACAATCCTTGAGCTTTTGGAAAAAAGTCAAAATAAATGACCTAATCTGAAAATCAAAGACAGAAGTAAAAAATGAAAAAAAAGTGAGAGAGAAAAATAACAGACTCTATGACCTATGTGATAATATCAAACAGTATAGTATATATGTCTTTTAAATACAGATTGAGAGAACTGAAAGGGACAGAAACACAGTTGAAAAGTTAATGCCAATAATTCCCAGAATTTGATGAAAAGCATAAACTTATAGATTAAAGAAGCTCAGTGAACTGCAGAAAGGATAAGTAAAATGAAAACCATATTGTCAAAGTACAGAAAACTGCGGCTAAAGGGGAAATCTTGAAATTACAGAAAAAAGACATATTACACAAAGAGGAACAATATGAAGAACAGTTATCTTCTCATTAAAAGGTGGGAGCAGGAAAACCAAGATAAGAGGCCAGGACATATCCTTAAGAAAATAAAAGTGAAAGGAAGACACATTTAGATATACAAAAGTTGAGAAAGTTCATATCATAAAACTACATAATCAAGATAGGGTGCTGCTAGTATGAGAATAGGAAAAATAGATCAGTGGAACAGAAGGAATCTAGGAAGAGACAAACATTTATAAGTTCATTTAATTTAATTTGACAAAGGTGCCAAAGCATTTCAACCAATGATTTAAACCAAAAACTGGATACACATATGGAATAAACCTTAATCTCACCTAATAGCATACAAAAATGTTAGTTTGAGATGGGGCAAAGTTTAAATGCAAAAGCTAAAACTCTAAAAGTTTAGAAAAAAACAGTAGCGGATTTTCTGTGTGACCTGATGTAGCCAAAAATTTCTTAGAACATAGGAATAATAAGAAAAAAACATGCTAAACTTCATCAAAATTGGAATATTAACAAAATGTGCAAGTAAAACCTATAACTAACAAAATACCTGTATAAAAAATAATGTAAAGTCTCTTACAACTCAACAATAAAAATATAGTCTAACAAAAATGGGCAAAAAGATGTACAGGTGTCCAATAAACATGAGAAAAAATTCAACATTATTCATCAGGAAAACATGAATTAAAGCCAAATTTATGTACACTCACTAGGATGACTAAAATTTAAGTCAACACCAAATGTTGGCCAAGATATGGAACAACTTGATCTCTCATATATGCTGGTGATAATGTAAATAATGTATCTACTTTGAAAAAAGAAAGTTTAGTAGCTTATTATAAAGCTATACATTTGTCCCTGAAATTCTTCCCTATGTATTACCAAAGATCAGTGAAATCCTGTTTACAAACTGTCTTACACAAGAATGTTCAGACCTGCTTTATACAGGAGTCAAAAACTAGAAGTGGCCCTGGTGTCCGGTAATAGGAAAATGCATAGTTTGTGTAAATTCATATAACAAAAATACTACTCATCACTGAAATAAACTAATACATACAAAAAATAGATGTCTCTCACAAATGTATTGCCAAATAAACCAGATACGAAAAAATTGTATGTTGTATTATTTCATTTATAGTATATTTTAGAACAGGAATAAACATTCCATGAGGAAAAAAATCATAATAATGTTTACCTCTGTGGAGGGTGAAGGTATGAATTGAAAACAGCCACATGCTAGCTTTCTGAGATGATAGAAATGTTCTGTGTCTTAACAGTGTATGCATTTGTTAAAACTCATTAAATTTTACATTTAAGCTTCGTTTATTTCACTCTAATTAAATTTTATCTCAAAGAAAGAAAAAAGGAATGGTAAACAACTATTGAACTCTAGTTAGTTGGTTTGAATTTTTTAAAAAAAATTTTAGTGTATAGGTTACCAATTTTGAAATTATCTTCTGTGCTAACCTAGAGCAAATGTTAAATATATTGAGGTTAATGAGGATTAGATTTCTCACGGCTTTGGAAGGTAGTTAAAAATGTTAAAAAGAAAAACAATATTTGAAGATATCTGAAGTGTTGGATAAAATTAGAAACATCAATAAGAGCTCATCATTTTAATAGATATAAAGTCATTTCTGAGTTCTATTCACAGAGAAGGCATAGAAGCTATGAATATACCTATTGCTCAATTTTGTTTTCTAAGAAACATTGTCCAGAAAAAAAAAAAAAGAAGAACAAGGAATGTAGCCGATAATGGGGCTGACCCAGAAAAAGTGAAATGCAAGCCTGATCTATGCTGTCATGCCATACATTAAAGAAGTACTTTAAGAATCATGGAGATATGTCAAAAGGACACAGGAGACAGCCCTGTACACACAGAGAGAGCAAGGGAGAATGAGAGGATGTTAGACAGGAATACTGTCAATAACTGGTGAATGTGAGTAAGGCATAAAGAAGATACAGAACTATATTTTGCAATTTTTCTGTAAATGTGAGAAGAAAATGATGTGTAACAAAATATATTCTAGTAGATATCTTAAAAAAGATTGAAAACCACTGGACTAGTCTATCCAAGCGTATCTGAACTCAGCTGTGGAATTCTGATCCTATTCTTTTTTTAACATTATTTTCTCATGAATGCCTATTTCCTACCTTCTTGTCGCAACCTGTCCCTCAAAATTCACCTAAAGGGCTTTCTTCTCCACAATACTTTACCTGACCACCTATATATCTGACTGAGTGGACCATTCAGGTATAGTTTATAAATATTTTCTTACATTACTTTTTTGATCTTTTTGTTTTAAAGTTTTGAAGCCCTAAAATATTATTTCTACTGGTGCCAGCCCTAACACCTATTTTCCATTAGCCACACAGGTGCTTAATATTTTCAGTTCAATTGTTTTTGGTCCCCAAAAGCATATCCCAGTGAATGCCTGGCTTTAAAAAACATTTAATTCTGTGTAAGTTTTCATGCTTCTGTTTTTAAACTTATTTTTATAAGACAAACATATTGTAGGGTTTGAAATAAATGCAATTTTTTTTTTCAATATCCAAATTCATTTCTTCAGTGAAATATGCTTTGGCTTGTGAGTTACTTTAATAAGTACAAACATCAGTCAGTTAATGACCTTGCATTTACTATTCTCTTATAGAATATCACCTCTATTATTTAGTCAAAATGTTTTCACACCTTGACACTATTTTAATTATATTTATCAAAACTACCCCTAATTTCTGGCCTTTGCCAGATATAACATGGTCTTGGTAGGCAGATAACATTATTATATGGAAACCTTTATCTTCAGTGGGTTCTGGAGTGACAAAAGGAGAGAGCGTGAACAGATGTTTTCAAACTCCAGTGCCCATCTGCTGAGCCCTGAGTAGCCCCCTTGACAGAGGAGCAATCTGCACAGCACTTACTCATAAAACACCCATTTTGTGAATGAAATGATTTTAATGGTCTCTAAGGCTATCACTTTGTCATTCTGTCAGTGCTACAATTAATGTGGCAATAAAACTAAAAGCATCTTTTCTTCCTGTGTTTCCAAAAATTTATCGACTTGTTTAAACATCTAACTCTAGTGCAAACAAACATGGTTTTATTATAATTGCATTCAAATCTTCATGGAAAACAACAACCTCTCATCAAATAGTTTTTCCTCTTTGGGATTATGCATAAGTTTAAAAGTCAACTCTATCCTACTCTTCAGGTAGAAGACCCAGATTTCTTTGTTTTATAAAGGTAATTTTCTACTCTAGAAATACTATCTGCCACATACAGCTTATCTGTATTTTCTAATATCATCCACTGAAGTCTGCATTAGTCTGTGAGGGCTGCACTAACAAAATACTACAGACTGTATGGCTTAAACAACCGAAATTTATTTTCTCACGATTCTAGAGGCTAGAAGTCCAAGATCAAAGTTGTTGTTGTTGTTGTTGTTGTTTTTCTTTTTTTCTTGAGGGCCAAAGGGAAGGGTCTCTTCTCGGCTTCACATGGTTGTCCCTCTGTGCACACATATTTTTTGCCTATTTAAACCCATCAAAGGCTCTAACTCATGTGATTTATCTTCTTTAACGTAGACTTCACTTTATTCCCATCACTGCACACAGTATGGGACATCTTCCTCAATCTCTCTTCTTCTACACACTTAGTACTTCGCCATTTAATGAACTCCTGTTATAGGCTTGGCACAGTGTTAATTGCAAGAGAGAGAATAAATAAAATATTTTCCCTTGAAATATTGCTGAGAGATGACCTCTAATTGTGTTTGCATACATCTGCATGGCAGATAGTATTGTATGGCGGGTAAAGATGGTGATAGGTGAGCATTTAACAAAACTGGTTTAGCTTTAGGCGCGTTTATTGTAGGAGATTGGAGTTGCCAAGGAGGAAGCTGTATAGAAAGGGAACAAACTGGCAGCACATTTGCAGTTCATCAGCCTTACAGATAGTTGTTGCAGTCGCTGACCACTAAAGATCTTAAAAGATTTCCCCAGGAGAAGGTCTGAGGAGGGAGATGAGAAAAAGGCTACGGATGGAATCTAGGTGATTGTACTCTGGACAAAAAAATATAGCAGAGGCTGCTTCTCAACTTCAAGATTTCAAAAATTCTTAGATTTTATGAAATTTCAAAATAAAAATTAATTTCTAATGTTTGGAGAAAGTTTAACAGCTTAGGACCTATTTCTCTTTCCTAAAGATCAAACTTATATAGGTGAAATCTGATGCAGAATAAGTTCATTCTGATGCCTTGGGATTAAATATATACTCCAAACTTTTGTCACTTTACCTTTCACCTTAATCCTCCTCAAGGGTTTCTTGTAACTGCTGAGTCACAGTGCCCCGTCTTCAGTTTAAATGATCTCTGTAGATTTTCCTTTTATCCTCTAATTTTGGGCCTTTTATGCAGACTGCTTCCTTCACATTCCAGAAGCCTCCATCACTGATAAATTCACCTGGAGATCTGTCTCCCCTTTACAAACTGAACTGGAGACCAGATTGAATCCCCACTCATTGCTCTCCCCAAAGACAAGCACCTGGGCAATTATCTTTCTTTTCTTCCAGGTTATTTGAGAGATAATTGACGTATAACATTATGTGAGTTTAAGGTATAAAATGTGATGCACATTGTGATACACAGATACATTGCAAGACATTTACCACAATAAGGTCAGGTAGCACATCCTTCACCTCACATAATTAATTACGTTTTTTGTTGTTGTTGTTTTCATTATGGTGAGACCATAAAAGCTCTACTCTCATAGCAACTTTCAAGTGTACAGTGCAGTATTGTTAACTGTAATTACCATGCTGTACCTTAGATCCTTAGAACTTATTCATCTTTTAACTGAAAGTTTATACTCTAAACCAGTATCTTCTTGTTTCCCCAATCCCTCAACCTTTGGCAACCACCATTCTACTCTGTTTCTGTGAGTTCAGTGCTTTTAGATCCACTTAAGTGAGATAGTACATTTGACTTTCTCTGACAGATTTCTTATAAGGAGTCTTAAGGCAAATCACTAGGGGGAAACAGAAGAGATAAACAATTCAGAGATGGGGCAGTGGCAAAGCTTAGAAAATTCTTAAATCAACAGTTTTTGAATTTATATATTTGCCTTCTATTTGAGAGAATATAATGAAAGTAATTCTGGCTTCAGATTCTGGCTTCAGATTTTTGAGAGTGGGATTCTCACGTATTACCCACACTCAACCTTCTAGTCCTTCCAAAGCAAAGTAAAGCAGTCTTGAAATCTCTGGCCACTGCAATCTCAATGTCTGAAAGGAAAACTGAAACTAACCCTGTTGCAGTTTAGACAGAATGAGGAGACCCTCCCTCTCTTTTTGAACAGGAGACTCAAAGAAAACAATTTTATTTCTCTTTTAAGCATTGTCTCAAATCCTACATTTTTATAGTCCAAGATTTATTTTCTTTGGCCAATTTTTCATCTCAAGGAAAATTTGTAGGTGCAGTGAGATATGGGTGCAGTGAGATGCAGGAACTAAATATATCTCAAATAGAACTTCGAAGGAGAAATCTTAATGTGATTAGAGAAACTGTAATTCATTAAAGTTTTACAATCCTCTTTCCTATTTAAAATATGTATGAAGAAAAGGTAATTGAAAAGTATATAGATTTCTTCAGATAAGGATAGTTGTTTTAACTAGTAAAAACACGATTGCTGTCAAGTAGCCACTCAGTATTCTTTTCCATCATATGGGAACTCTGGCCTTAAACCAGTCTCAAGCTCTTTATGCCTATTGGTGAGGTAGTACTAATCTCAAGAAACCTGGGAGAGGTGTGACAACCTCAGTGTCAGGCTACTATTACAAACCCACATACAAAAAAGTAAAAGAAAACATCAAAGCCTTTATCCACTGAATCAGTAATAATCTCTTCATACATTGTTGATCTTATTCCACTCATTATTTTATGATGAATTTTTTCTATATTTTCTTTAGAATTAGTTTGTTGTAAAGATTTTTTAAAAATTATGGTTAAATGCTTTCTAAATTAGTAATATCTGAACACATTTCAAGCACTGTTCACCTCTGTCAAAAGAACAAAACAAAGTCTAACCACTCTACTGCTATAAAAATTAGTTTCTTAGGTATAAATTTATAACTAGAGATAAACTTTGATTGAAGGGAAGTCCTTCTTGATGATTGAATGGTTCTCATTTTTTAGCTTTATCCATATCTTGTTTTATTTTGAACTACATTCTAAAATTTGGCATTTGAAAGGAGTGTGGAAGCCATTGAATTAAGTTCTCTAGAGTAGCCTGCTCACTTTCTCCTAAGAGACTAGAGAATGCATGTGGCTGTTAAAGGATGATGTTTCTTTTTACTTATTTTTTTCCCCCAAGTAAATGCATTTCCTGTTGTGGATGGGAGAATTCAGTCCTTCCAGAAGTTGGCTGAACAAATTAAATCAGAATTTTGTTCTTGCCACCGCCTTGATTTCCCCAATCCTTCTCAACTTTCCCTTAATGAATGCCATTCTTTGAGCTATAATTCATCTGCTGCAAACCATGCAGGTTCAAGCAAGGGTAGTAATTTCCTAAGGGGACTTGACTCTCAGATAAATTTCAACAAAAAACTAATTTTGAACTTGGTGTTTGTTATAAATCACACTCAAGAAGCCAAGAGGAGTTTTCCTTTTGGATGATATTGAAACCAAACCAAACAAAAAGGAGATTTAGTGGGTGATAAGCATGAATGAAACTCAGAATAAAATATTTTGTTTTTATTTGGTCCTATTCTATGGTCGTTAGTGAAATCTTTAGTTTTTAC
This sequence comes from Pteropus medius, assembly GCF_902729225.1. NCBI lineage: Eukaryota > Metazoa > Chordata > Mammalia > Chiroptera > Pteropodidae > Pteropus > Pteropus medius. Next base: position 8,428,563 of record NW_024351073.1, read on the forward strand.
TCACTTAATACATAACTTATCAATAATTTTATCTGGTGAAATTAACAGCTGCTATCTCTCTTCAGAGTGCTACCAGTAGGTGGGCTAAACGTTTAAAATTGCAAAAGAAAAAAACTTGTAAGAAGTCCTTTCGGTTACTTCCAGATGAAGTGAAGAGCGGCAGGCACTTTTTGATCAACCAGCATAATTGTTTCCATAACCTGAAATGGGAAATCTCAACCATTCATGAAACCAAAGAGAAGATAAGTTCTTCCAGAAACACATTTGCAATTAAATGGCTTAGGATCAGTAATCTGTTTTGTTTTTCCTCCAACAGATGTCCTCTTTTAGATCTTTCATCAGATAGCTTTACTATAAAGAAATAATAGGGATGGAAAAATGAGTAGACGAATACTTAATCACTCATAATTTTTCTATTCTACTAAAATTTTCCTTCAAGATTAGCTGAAGGGTAGCACATGAAGTTAGGAAGCATTGTAGAGCCTGTATTCTAGGTAGTGTTAGACTCATGATACAGTGCAAAGGCTCTAGAACTTAAGCACGGCTAGTATAAACCACATTCTTATTTTAATTAAGGGCATATACTGATATTTTGTATTTTTACATGTACAGATGCAAATTAGATGGTTCCAACCATTAGAAAAATAATTAATTCTCGTTATAGTGAATAATGCTAGATTAAAATGCATTAAACATGATGTATATTACCAGTTACTAGTTTATGTATTTGTTTGTGTGTGGGAAGCTGTACCTGCAGATAAAGACATTGTTTCTGAAGACTAGCAGACTCAAATTTCCATTTATTAGTCATATGCTGTTGGGAATGTTGCCTAGACTTTCTAAACTCATTTTTAAATATGCGAAATTTGAGCAATAATAGGGACATTTCATATGATTGCCCTGAGTATTATATAAGAAAATCATGTCTAAGTGACAGTGATAGAAAGTACTAGGTAAGAAATTTTCACCAGAGCTCTTATTGAACAAAAGCAGTTTTTGATATTGTAAAGGATTATTGGAGAGAGTCTTCACTGGGAAATTCTAAAATTCAATATTACTACCTTTCTTTTTTAATGTTACTTGTTAACAGACATCCATCTCTCCATCTTATTAACATTGAAAAGGCAGCTATCTGCAAGCTAAGAAGACAGACCTCAGAAGAAACCAACTGTAGCTTTAGCTAACACCTTTATCTCATGTGTGACTTTTCTTTTTGAGCTCACAAAGATGTGATAGATATGACTGGATGGATGGGTCAGCTCGTCAAGCAAGGGCTGAGGCAAGAACAAGGAACTCAGAAAGCAGGAAAACACACTGTAAGATCCAGACATCCAAATCATGTGAAATTGATTTTGTAAGAGGGAGAAGGCAGTACTTCAATAGCTGAATCATAATGTGACCTGATGGATAAGGTCTGATAAATAAAAGCTAATTGTTTGTACGAACCTGGAACATGTCCACGGGTTACCTGATTCATTAGCACATTTCCCAGTACTAATGCATAGTTTTTTCAAACTACAATTACAGTCCTGGGGAGTGGGACCCTAATAGCACTGCAGAATTCCTTGAAACGTGTTTGTACTTGGCCTGAGCAGGCATAATTTATCAGAAAGATACAGATTTATTAGGACTAGTAATTTAAATGTTGTATGTATTAATGCTGTTTAAAAGGCTTGGTGAATTACAGCTAAAGCATTTGTCCCTCTTGTCACCAGAGTTCTCTTAATCTGCTGAGTAAACAAGATCTTTGAAATTTTGCCTGCGATTATTTCTATGCTACTATATTCTATGGCTTAGAACACATCATTTTTTTTTTCTGCCTGCTCTCTTAAGCAGATAAATGCATAATCTCCAAAGTTATTAGCATATCAGTGTCTAATTGACTGTAATAAAAAATGAAAAATCCTAATAACATTCCTGTATGTCATTCTCATAGACCTCAATTATTCAGAAGTTTCATAATGCTGCTGCTGCCTAGCAGAGTATAGCCCATTAAATATGCAACTGGGCTAAAATATAAAAGTTTCTCAAATGCTCATAGGATGAAACCATGGTGGTGTTTTAAAATTTAATGTTGCTTAACCTGCAACACAATGAATTCCTCAGTTCAGATATAAAGTTTATGGTGTGAAAGTCAAAATTAATCCATAGTGTTTAGTAAAACTGGTCACACCAAAATTTTTATTTTTATATCTTCGTTCAACTTTTGATTTCTGTTCAAAATATGCAGCTTGTCTCTAACAAAGTTTTAAATTTGGGAAGAGGAATGGCCATCTAATAAATTATCGTAGATATTATTTACCTAAATTACAGGTAAATAAGGTCAAGAAAAATAGAGAGAAATTTGCCAAGTTGTTTTATATTTCAAACTCTACCTAATATCTATCTACCTATCTATGAGCAAAGATCCAAGAATAACCCGGACAAATTTAGAAACAGAAAGAAAAAAAGCTAAAGTACTTCAGAGGTAATTTTTTCATTAAGTTTTATAAAAAATAAACATTACTTATATGTTGGGTAACATAACAAATTTATTATCTAACAAATACATTAGATAATTTTTTTGTCATTTTAAAATATGCCAACTATTTTGTTGTATATAGTTAATATTTTATAAAAATAAAGTAAAAGCTATTTTATTTGACAGTAAACATGGATGTATACATACACAAAGTATGCAAATCGATACCTTGTATTAATAAAAACCTCTAATAAAAAAATTGTAGGAAAAAACATTACATGTGCCCATGGGACTTTAACAAGACTAAAAATTGTTAGTAATCTCACTTATTCTTAAATTTCCAACATGAACAAACCAAAACATTATTTGTCATCTTCAAATTCATTCCTTACTTAAAAAAACAGTTTTGCCATTTTAGAATTTATAACATATTTCATATACTACTTTCTGTCTTAACCTTTTTATAGATATGGACATTTTGAAAAACATTCTGAAGACAGTTATGAAGATGATAGACTGCTCTGGACACCAAGTCACAAAAAGGTTAGCTTTCTTCCTCTCTTTTCTTTTTTTCTTTCTTTTTTTTTTTTAATGCAGCCCAGAAGCATATTTAAGGGGGTGAGAGACAAAAGGAAAGGTAATCCAGCTCAGGATTTGGGAGAGATTAACTAATTTGCAGAGGTGTCCAAAGATAAATTTGCTTCTTTCAAATGCAGTGTGTTGTGTAATCAACGGAGATTATTTTAAAATAGGCTAGGACAACAGTTGTTGCTGGTCCATGCTGAGAGGTCCTGAGGTAGTTCTGCTTGGATTCTAAGAGCATCAGTCCTCGTTTTCTGCCTTCTTAGAAAGCAATGTCAAAAACAAGAAAAGCTATAGTATCGATCTCCTCTTTGGTTAGGGAAGCAGTATCTGTAACTTTCAGATAGTCTAGCCTATGTATTACTTTCAAAAAATCATACTGATCAGTACTCCTTTTATACATTTCTGTCATTTCATTATATTAATATGTCTTTACATACATAGTATCAAGGGAAAATTTACAAGTTGCGCCAGTGCCCCAAAGGCTGGCTGCACATGTGCTCATGTGTACATACACACACACACACACACACACACACACACACACTCAAACATTTAGTATGTGAGAGAGATTTTATTTCATGCCTTTTGGATTAAATGGAGTAAATCAAATGGAATAAAGTAATAATCCATAGCTAAACTATTTTTTCTAATGAAACGTGGAGGAAATCCACGATTTTTACCATTTAAAGAAGTTGTCATACAAAACCCTATTTCTTTATTCTGTAAGTTAAGACATTTCAAAACTATGAGTAATTCATAGAATCTGTGGGCAAAATATGTATTCTGCCAAAACACACGCCCATGTACACACACACGCACGTGTACACACACACACACACTTTCTCACACATACACTTTACTATGCTAAAAAGAATTATTTGAAATACTAATGTATTTTAATAATTGTACATACATTGAATCTTTTAGTGTTGAAAAATATTTTAAAATTTAAATGTAAAAGTCAGGGAAATTTTCAGGTTAAAAAATAGGTTGGTAGTGGAGGACAAATTTACAGTTCTTTTCATGTAAGGACAAACATTTTAAATGTCAAATTGAAAGCTGTATTTAAAAAAAATACAAAAACTGACAAAAAATTTTTTGTAAGCTTCAGTAGTATATCATATCATATTTTAAATTATTTCTCTATATTTCTCAAAATTAATTAATGTCTTGGACCTTTAAAAATTACATTTTATTTGTGGCAAAACTTACATATTTTTTAAAGCAAAATTATTAAAGGAAATATCTGTTCATTTCAATTTTTGTAGACTGTTTTGAAATAAACTTATTTAAATGTTATCTATTTCTTCTTGTGTGAGTTTTTGTAATTATGTCATTGGTCCATTTTCAAATTTGTATGCATAAATTTACCTATAATATTCCTTTATTAAGGTTTTAATTTCCATATATTTATAATGATAAACCATTTTTCATTTCTGATATTTGTAATGTTTGTCTTGTCTATTTTCTTACTCGATTAGCCTGGCTAGAGGTTTATCAGTTTTATCAATGTTTTGCTTTAAAAAAATCTTTTGGATTTGTTTATTTTCTTTATTTTCTTTTCAGTTTTGTTGAGTTCTGCTCTAATTTTTATTGCTTCTTTTTCTTGTTTTAGGTTTTATTTGCTTTTTTTTTTTTTCCTCAAGATTTCTAATGTAAAGCTTAGGTTATTGTTTTTATATATTTCTTCCTTTCTAATACCTATGTTTATTTAATAGTATATTATTTAATCTACAAATATTTAGTAATTTTCAGATATCTGTCAGTTATTGATTTCTAGTTCAAGTCATTGTTTTCTGGGCACTTAGTTCATCTGATTTCTATTTTTTTTTCTTTAATTTGTTAAGGTATTTTTATGGCCAGGAGTATTATCAAGCTTTGTGAATATTTCATGTGAGATTGATAAGAAGGCATAGTCTGCTCTTTTTTGTATGTTGTATTCTGTAACTATTAGATCATTTTGGTTGATAGTGCTTTTCAGGTTATTTATATCCATATTGATTTAGTGCATACTTAATCTATCAATTACTTTTTTAAAAGGGTATTGAAGTCTCCAATTATAATACTGCATTTGTCTATTTCTCCTTTAAATTTTACACTCATGTATTTTGAAGCTGTTTTGTTAAAATCATGCACGTTTAGGATTGTTATTTCTTCTTGGACAATTGACCCCTTCATACAATGACCTCTTTATCCCTGATAAATTTGAGTCAAGTTTTTTTAATCTTATCTGAAAATCTGTCAGTTAGGACATTCACATATAAAGTAATTATTTATATCTAGCATGACTGAAATTGATTTCTATTTATTGCATTTGTATCTTGCTCCCCATTTTTCCTGCATTCTCTGGTCTTAACTGAGCATATTATGATTCTACTTTATCTGTAATCTTAGTATATCAATTAGTATGTCAGTTATACTTATTTTTAAAGTGAAGTTTTTGCCCTAAAATTTCCAATATACATTTTCCAATCAAAGTCCACTTTTGTTTTGCTTCATATATAGTATGGGTAACTTAGAACTGAGTATTAGCAAGTCTCTCCTCCTCTCTTTTGTGACATTGATGTGATTTATTTCACTTATCCGTATGCTATGTATTATTACAATTATTGCTTCAAATACTTATCATTTAGCTCAATTAAGAATATGAAAAATAAAAGATTTATTTTTGCATTTATGTGTTTCCTCTTAAACTTTCAGTTTAAATGTTTCTATTGACCTGTCTTCAAGATTATGGATTCTTTCCTGATTTGTATGTAATCTACTCATGATTCCATCAAAGGCATTCTTTACTTCTGTTACTCAATATTTCTAACATTTTATTTTTATTTCTCCTTAAGATTTATCTCTCTGCTTACATTATCCATTTTCCATGTATGTTATCTACTTCTAGCATTTGTGTCTGAGTCTCATTCTGGTCTTAGCTTGGTCTCTTCTAGCAAAAGTTTTAATCGAAAGGTCACTGATTTGGAGGAACTTAAATTCACAGAGTTAGAAAACAAATATCTGCATTTGGAAAAATTTTTCAAACAGGACCTAGAGTGAACTCTCTTTTTTTCTCTCAAGTTCTAAGCTTATAACTTTCCCCTTTGCCCCAACATATACAACTTTCTGTATAAATCTTCTCTATAAGGGGGCCAAGCACTTGACTAAGGCACTGTGATGCTTTTGTGTGGGATGATACTGCTTCCACCAACAGTTTTACCTTTGGAAGTATGGATATTTTATATAAGTTCACATAGAAATATTGGGGATAGGGATAGAAGTCAAATATTTTTATAAAAAATTACTGTCATGGGTAGCATTAGTTCTTTTCATGTATTCTAGCCTGCTTTATCTGGAATATTTTTGCCCCTATGTGTGTGTGTGTGTGTATAAACATGTATATATATATATAGATGTGTGCACGTGTGTGTGTGTGTATATCTATATCTATATCTATCGATCTATCTACATATATATATATATATACATACATACACTTTAATGAAGTGATAATAAATGCGTGAGATATCTGCAAAACTTATGGATTGCAATTCTGTGACTTCTGTTCACTTTCAGTGTTCACAATATAAATATAATTATAATGTACTCCACTTGCATTATGCTTGAGTATAATACTCTCAACAAAAATATCTGCAAAATCAACACATCAAATCCAGTGTATATTTTTTTATTACAATAAGGCATTCTTTAAGGATGACTAGTGCCTCCAAGGAATAAAATGAAGATTAGGCAAGTGTGTGATTGAAACGGAGGCCCAAGAAGGGTTACATTCTTTATACATTCATTCTCTATGGGGTGCACAACCCCCTAAGAGTAAAACAAATACTTTCTAGAACCGAAAGGCTTTCATTTGGAAAGAATTGCTTCTAATAACAAATTATGTTTGTTTTTGCCATCACATTCCTTGACACATAGGAATCATATTTCCTCATCACATTTCAATAATAAGCTTCTTTTGGCAAAAAATACATTTTGTCACTGCAAGACATTTGAATGGAAATATAAAACAGAAATATACTGTAACTAAAATCTATCGATATAGAGGGAAAAAAATTGAAAACTAATGATGTTTCTATGTAATAGTTTATTTAGCAAATTAAGTGTTTTTTAAATAAATACTAAAATTAATTATAGTATAGTTTTTTGTTGTTAAACATTGTAGATTTCGCTGTAATTATGAAATGCATTGTCTCTTTACTATTGTTGTAGCCATTACTGAAATATATGCTATATCTCTATCTTGGTGTATTTGAAAAATTTATTAATCATCTGTATATACTTTTCTCTCTCACCAAACCTATTCTCATTACATATACTGTTAGCATTATCATTGTCTTTATGTAGCTAAAGAGGAACACCATAATTAGAAGTATTTATTTTTGTTTAGTTTTTTATGTTTCTTAGAAATGGTTCATTCAATTTACGTATTTATTAAATTCAGTGTTACTTTTTAAATTGTTTAATATGCTTTTCTTTTCGGTTTACTTTTCTTCCAGCTGAAGTATATTCGTTTATAGTTCTTTGAATGAGAGATCATGTATTTTAAGGTTTTAGATTTTATATATCTTCACGTATCATTAATTTGACTTTATATATGAAAGATAGACTAGCTAGGTATAAAATCCTGAACTAACCATCATTTTCTTCTACATTTTAAAATTATCACTTAATGGTCTTTTGGTTTAGTTTCTTTCGAACACTTCATAAAGTTATTCATTTGTAGATATGCTATATTCTATATTTTTATTTTTAGTGTTATGAAATTTTGTTATGATTCCTGTAGGCAACAACTGATTTATATTTATCCTACTCACTAGAGTTTGTTTCAAATGTGAAGACTTGTGCTCTTCTATAATTCAGGGAATTTCTAAGTAGTATTCTTTCCAAATATTGCTGCTACTATTTTCCTCTTTTGTTTCTGGAATTCCTATTAGATAACTGTTGAATCCTCTGAACTATACTATTTTATTATTACTCTTTCATACACACACATGCATACACATACATATTTGATGTTGTAGAATTCTGGTGCCATTGCTTAATATCACCTATTAATTTGTTTAGCCTCCCTTTGACCATATCTAATAGACATTTTATTCATTTCTTAATTTTTATTGCAATTGTATATGTAGAAATGAAGAGTTGTAATCTTGCTGAGTAGTGCAATTATAAAGTGAAAAAAAAAATCAGAACCTGAGTATTTTACAAGCAGCCCTGGAAATATTAACCTCTTCCTTTGTTTGTTTTTTAAAGATTAATTTTTTCAGGTTTATTAAGGTATAATTAAAAACTAGATTTGTAAGATATTTAAAGTATACATCATGATGATTTGATATACATATATATCGCAAAGGATTCCTCCAGTTTAGTTAGTTAACACATCCATCACCACACACATATACACACACACACACACACACGTGAGAATATTTAAGTTCTACTTTCAGAAGATTTCAATTATACAATATAATATCAACTATAGTCACTATGTTATACATTAGATCTTCAGATATTAGTTATCTTATAGCTATAAGTTTGTAGCTTTTTACCAACCTCTCTATTTTCTCTACCTTACCCCACCCCCACCAGCCCTTGGCAACCACTTTTCTACTCTGTTTCTATGACTTTGACTTTTTTTTGTTTAGTTTCCACATATAAGTGATTTCATGCAAATTTGTCTTCTGTGTGACTTGGCTGAATAATATTCCAGTGTACACATAAATGACATCTTCTTTATCTATTCATATGTTGGAAACTTAAGTCGTTTCCACATCTTGGCTGTTGTGAATAATGCCACAGTAAACATGGGAGTGCAGATATATCTTTGATTTCGATATCCTGTTTTCATTTCCTTTGGGTGTACCCAGAAGTAGAATTGCTGGATTATATGGTAGTTCTCTTTTTAATTTTTTGTGGAACATTTATATTGTTTTCCATAGTGGCTGAACCAATTTATATTCCCACCAACAGTTCTCTTTTCTCTATGTCCTCAACAACACTTTTTATCTCTTGACTTTTTGATGATAGCTGTTCTAACAGGTCTGAGTTAATATATTGCGGTTTTGATTTGCATTTGCCTGATGATTAGTGATGTCAAGCATCTTTTCATTACTCATTGGCCATTTAGATATCTTCTTTGGAAAAATACCTATTTAGTGTCTCATTTTTTAAATCGATTTTTTTTTTTTGTCATAGAGTTGTATGAGTTTTTAAAATATTTTTGATATTAACCCCTTATTTGATATATGATTTGTAAATATTTTCTTCCATTCTGTAGATTCATATCTGGATTGTCTAGCTCTAAATTTTGTAATGTTAATCATTATGCTATCCTCTGTCAAAGGCTGGTCATTCGTTATTTTTTATGGCCTATTTTATGTTTAGGTATTGTTTATTAAAGGTATTGTGGGAGAATAGAAAGAAAACTGAATTTGGAATCGAAATGCTTGGTATAAAGCAGTAGTTTTTAACTCTGTTGTTAATATAAGAACTACCTTTAAAACTTTAAATAAATCATAATCCCTATGTCTCACCTCCAGAGATTCAAATTTAATTAGCCTAGGATAGAGGCTGTGCATTTATAAATGAAGAGCACTCGAGGTGATTTTAGTGTGCTAATGGGCATGGAGAATACAGGAGGAGTGGAGAGAAACGCAAGTATAAATGTTTGTCTCCACTAATTAACAGATATTAGATCTTATGATCATAATCCTGTAAAGCATGATATTCCTAATCTGTGAAATGGAGATCAAAACCTATGTTATTATCTCACCCAACTTTGGTAATTAATAAATGAAATAATATATTTACCTCATATTTTACTAGTTACTACATACATGCAAATAAGTTATTTTTCTTACATAGCTTCTAGATTCCTTTGTCATAAAATATGTTACTCCAGATTATGTAATTCTAAAGCAACAAGATGTAATCCTCGAAACAGTCAAAGAAGTTCAATACTATACTGGAACAAGGTTAATTTCAACTCCGTTAGGCATTCTTCCCTATGTCTGCAATGTAAATATTGCAATAAACCCCTGTTGTGGCCATACTTTTGAAACTTTTCTTTGTGCTTTTTACAAAAGGCAAGATTTGTCTTGCAAGTGTGAAGCTTCCATATATAAAATACAGCATATGGAAGTAATGGGCAGATACTTATATAATAAGTGAGCCTGGTAGTTATTCTTAAACTTACTCGCTGTGGTTGCGTGGGGCAAATTCTAAATGTAACACTGAAAATGTCAGTGTAGTAGTGTTTATCACATATATACACTCATTTTTGTCAGTGATTGACAAGTAGGAGACATTGGCGAAAACTGCAAAGGAATATTTATCTTTTTAACAAACCTTTCAATGATGTTACTCTTGAAATCAGCATTACAATCTTTTCTGTTTCTTGATCTATTGAACAAACTGTCCCAAATATTTGAGCAAAAAAAAAAAAAAGACTTTCTACTCATTAGGTCATGCAAAAATTTTAGCAATATATCTATTGTATTATATACGAATTTACTAGAAAAGACTACAAGAGCTTATGATGTCTGTTCAATTAAGTGTAGTGGTCACTTTATCTTCTTTCTAAACTTCAAGTAATAGGATGTACCACTTGTAGTGTTTAGGAAACCACCACTGCAGATGATGAAACTGGTTTTATTTAAATGTAAAATATGCAGATATAAAATCGTCCATGTCACTGTTTTGATAGGAAAGAGATATGTCATGTGTAATTGAGAATCAAATAAGCCAAATTTCTTACCAACTCATTTCTACGTATATCTGTATCTTTGCATTCTGGGTAGAACTCTTTCTGCATCACTTTCTCCAAACTGCATTTGCTGCAATATTTTGCACACCAGCCCAGGAGCAAGATAAGTGCTATCAACAACATAGCCCCTGCTTCTATCACCAGTTCATGTACGTGGTACTTCATGGCAGAGCTTACTCCTGCTAACATCACATCCCCAGTTCTTGATGTATTGAAGGCTGATCTTTGATACAGCATAATAATTGTCAGTATCAAAACAATTTTTCCTTATTTTGGAAATGAATTTTCTCTTGGCCTAAAAGCATATAATCTTCCTGGGATTAACTCAGGAAATTTCCTTAGCAATTTGATAGCTTATTGAGCTCATTTTATGAAAGTGCTTCATTCGATGTGTGAACTACATCATACTATTGGCTCATCAGAAATGTGGACATTTGCTTTGCTTTCATGAGGAGTTCATTGAAGAGTATTTCTGGATGTTGCTGTTGTTGTTTTGTTTTGCTTTATAAAATTTGCTGATCACAACATTTTAGATAAGTGCATGAATCATGTTTGACTAAATTGCTGAAAAGCAAATGGGGGATGGCAACAAATATATGAACATTTTGTGAACAAGATGTTCCCTGTGTTAAGCTATTTCCCATGTAAATTATTCTTCCTTGGCAGAATGATTCTGTTCAGTTTTAAATTATGATGGTACTATAGAGTTTTATAGTTGGCAGGGGCCAACTTATTTTTGACAATAAGGAACCCAATAGTGGAAAAAAAGAGTATTCAATTCACATAAAAAATAGTTATTTAATAACAGACTCAGGACTAGTATTCAGGTCTTCTCATATTCTGTTTAGTTTCCCACTTAAACTTTAAACTACCCATCCATGTAATCTATTTTAGAGACATATATAAAAGCACCTATTTCATGACTGAAATTTCACATTAATTTTCTTGTTGCTGTTGCAAAGCCACATAAAAAATAAACCAAAATCAAACAAATGAGTATTTTGTTAGAAATACTAACATTTGGTTCAGGAAAAATGTTTCTTATTTTCTATTCCATCTAAAATAAACATTAACTTTGCTATATTTTGTGTAAATGGCATGTGTTTAACACATCAATAAAATTTTATTTATGTGCCACAGCTGTCAACTACATGCAAATCCTGTTAGTGCAGTGATATGGAAACCTTTCCCTGAAATCTTGTTAAAAATACCTCTGGGAATTCATATTTATATCCATTTAAGAGAGTGGATGAACAGAATCTGCCTAACGTAATTGGAGAAGAAAATCAATAAGATTTATCAACTGTCCTCATTGCTTTCTGATTATTGTTAGCACAGTAAGTATAAAGAAAGAACTATTTCTAGTCTTTAATTTGTTCTATTTGTTTTTAAAACTGTATTTTAGTTCTTTTAGAAAGTAAAGACGAATATTCTATGGATTTTGGATACAGATCCATTATTTCAGCTGTTACTCGAAGGTAAAGTTCATCATCTTTTTATATATATATATGTAGATATATATATATATATATAGATAGATATATAGATATATAGATACATCAGCAATTTTAAAAGTTACCTTGGTGGTAAAATTAACCTTTCATTTTACGGGACGCTGGAGTTTAGAGAGAGTAGATCATTATTCAAGGCTACTCAGTTAGAGAGCAAGACAAGACTTTAACCTACAGATCTGACATCTTAATGCCTTCATTCCACTCCACTATACTGTCTTTGATGACAAATGCCTTGATTACCTATATATCTTTATTCCATTCAGAAATATTTTATTACATAATAAATAATGTGATTGATTCAAATTGAAAGTATTCGTTGATTAAAAATGGACAAAGATATTTTTTAAAATTAGAGTACTTTTAAAGACTCGAATTCCAGTAATATCAAATTGATTTCTATTTGTTTAAAATTCAACAAATATTATTATCTTAGCTTGGGCTGTTATACTAAAATACCATTAATGGAGTGACTTATCAACAATAGAAATTTATTTTCCATAGTTCTAGAGGGTGGGAATTCCAAGGTCATGGTGCAGGTTGATTTGGTGTCTAGTGAAAATTCTCTTCCTTATTGTTGACAACTGTCTTCTAGCTGTGTCTTTACATGGCAGAAAGCTAGCTCTTTTACTGCTTATAAGGCCACTGATCCTATTCATGAGGTCTCCATTCTTATGACCTAATTATCTTCTTAAGGCCCCACCTCCAAAAGCTTTCACATTGGGATTAGATTTTTAACATATGAATTTGGGGCATGGGAGGAAGACACAAACATTCTGTTCATAAAACAGCATGGAAAGAGGAAGCTGTCACAAGTTCTTTTCTCTCCTACCTAAAACAATTTACAGACTCATTTACAGGCTCAGCCAACAAAGACTTATGAGAAGGTTCAAATAGCTCCTTTCTGAAGCACAGGTGCTATGGCACTGCAGACCAGGAAGAAGGCACAGGCAGTTGAGCCAAAAGAGCAGGAATAATATTACTTACTTGAATTGAAAAACTAAATGAATACCATCTCTGACATCTGATACCATCTCTAGAAGCAAATAAAGAAAGATATAATTTAACTATACTAAATTAAAATATATGAAATATTTAGAATTTTTGCTGGCCACACTGTCTCTATCACATAATGAGTTCAGTGATCTGTTTGAAATGTAAAGTAATGCAGTTGTAGTAGCAAATATTTAACCAAAGAAAAATTCAAATTTTAGGCATTAGGGTAGGATTTATAAATCATTTTTAGAAGCCTCAAAAAAATTTGATTCTGTGTCTCTTTGATGCCAAAATAGCCACTAAATTTACTAACTGCAGAATCAAAGGTGATAGAACAGTTTTGGAACAGGATATAAAATTATGTTAGGAGTAGAAAAAAAGAATGATTTTAATGTTGTGAATATTACTCAATTATGGTCTTTTGATTATTGTGCCACTCAAAGATAAAAGAAATCTTGTGGACAGAAACTTGCAATGTGCTGTCTTCTGGTATAATTTCTAATAACTTTACTTATCTAAATTAGATACTGTCTTCAAATAAAAATATTCCATTTTAAATCACTTGTTTTTTACAATATCCTTTATAAAACAATATCAAAGAGTTGATCCTTTAAAGGGTACCTAATTTATGTCGATCAGATTGAACTAGATTAATTTATTCATGATAGCAAATACAGTTTTAAAGTTTTAATCCAGAACTGGAAAGTTTTCAGTGCATTTTCATTAATTAGAAAAATAAGTATTGGCCTTTTTTATGATTCTGCTGATGAGAAGAAAGAAAGTACAGTTAAGTGATTGTGTGCTGTGGTGGCATTAAATTTGGTACTATCAACTAATCAGTATGCTCAGTCATCTGTTCTCACTTTATGTCTAAAAATGTAAAGGCATTTCTGTAGTACTGCCTTCTCCGTTTAATCTGAAGGTTATATTCAAATTCTTAGCTTTCTAAAAATCAAGTACACATCAGAAACTCAGAGGAATATCCCATCCATCACTACAGTTTTTATCTTCAACAAAAGCATGTATTTTTCCTAATAAGGTATTCATAGGATCTGTTCAATTCATTTGTTGAGTTCTAGATTACATCAAAATATAGCAGTAGAATTGAGTCATGAAGATGACTGCATCAAAGAATGAATGATCTGCAACCAAACGTGCTATGCCTTTCAACGTCTCATGTTTTAAATATAGAGAGATGTCATAATCTATAATTTAATTCAATGAGCTTTTAAGTAATGGTACATAATGCTGTTTATGGTTCAAGCAATATAGTTACAGAATTCTAATTTAACAAGGATTGGGGCACCATCCCATTTCTGATTGATTTGAGTTTAGCAACAGATGGACGTCTCATAAGGAATGAAACCGCTGAGGGCAATAGAAATGTTACCTGGGGAAAGAATGTCTCCATATGCTATCAAGTAAATTAAAATTACAAATTTGATATTTTGTTTTGTTTTGGTAGATGCTATTTTTGTTAATGTTTTCAAATCTCTATAAGGAAAAAAAGAATTTCAGTACCTAGGCAACCTGTTAAGTCTCCTGAAGATTTTGCTGTTTAGAATTACCTGGTTATACTATGCACATAATGAATTGTCCCCCTTGTTGTGATAAATTATGTATTAGAATAATGGACAGATCAATCAGTGGAGCTGTGTAAGTGAAACACACAGCTTTTGGCAAAGCAGGGTCTGCATGTTTATATTTATCACCCAAATGCCTGACTTTGATAAAGACCTTTGAGAAGCATTTATTAATCATGATTTCATTAAAAATTTTTGGCAAACTAATGACTTTTATTTGTCAGAAATATTGCTGATGATATACTGCTGGTATCCAAAAACACTAATCTACTTTTTTCTACTTAACCTTCTGAGTGATTATTAAACAATAACTTGCATGAGACATCATACTTTAGATTACTAAAAAGGTTTTGATGTCAGAACTAATCAGATTATGTATCTACTGCTAGGGGAATGGTGTGGATTTGTCAAGTTCAATTCTGGTTGGAGTTCACTTCCCACACCTCTTCTGTTGAAGAATGAAGAGTTTTATTCTAGAGAAAATTAATACTTTTAGTGGTAATATGCATGGAATGACTAATGGTACAAATTATTAGTATTTTAATTTATTTCAATGATTATGAAAAATTTGGGTTTGAGTAAATGACAACCAAATTTATTTTTCTCTATCACTTCTTTTTAGTCTGTGAATATAAACATTTATTGTGACATAAACTCTAAGCAAATTACTCTGTGGAGAAAGAAAATCAAACTTTTCTGTAATTCCAAGGAACTTACAATCACCTGGCTGGACAAAAGTTGTTATTATGGAAAGTGAGAGGCTAATAAATGCACTATATAGCAGTGAAATACCTCTAAACAATACAATGAAAAAAATGTGGAAATGAATAACATAAAACATAGTACTGTTGCTTTGAAAAAGAGAAGAAATCTTTGCAATATTTTCTATAAATTATATTTAGTAGATATAACTTATAATTAGGTTAGTAATTTAAAGTTACCTGGGAGAATCTATTTCTTGGTGTTTATAAAGTAATTTTTGAATTATGTTTTTGAATCAATTTCAGGATAAGATATGAATTTTGTAAGTCTTTTATTTTTCTATTTTCAAAAAAACTAATATAACCTCCATTCAAAATTAAAGAATGATTGAGTTAATTTTCTAGGTAAAAACTAGGTGTTTTAGGAGGTTTTATTTGCTAATTAAAATCACCCAAGTGAACCAAGGTTCTTAGGCTCCATGTTGCCGATCTAAGGGTCCTCAATCTGATATTTGTAACCAGAGGGGTTTCTGGCTAAATAAAAATGAACTTGACCCAGTCTAAAGACCATGGCTTTCACCAAAGAGAGGCAAACCAAACCCTAAGCTGCTGGTCACTAAAAATCCTCAAAGTTCATCAGCCAAAAAAGAGATGGAAGGCTTTATTAGAGCCAATTACCTTACTGGATACTGCCTGTTGTTCTCGTTTTTTTCTCTGATTGTTTATTTTCATATCATGGAGTACTTCCTTAACTCAATTTTGTTAATGTTACACGTAGAGTTAAACCAGAAAGAAACTGTTATAAAGTTTAAGTGCATTGCCTCTGAAAGCTCATTTTTGTTTTCTTTATTATAATTATTTTAATACATTTGATTTATAAATTAGGTACATGTGTTACTTTGATTTTAAAAAGTAAATGTCATTTAAAAAAGAGCCAGTAGAAGAGCAAGCCAGTCAGAGGAAAGAGCAAAAGTAAAAAGGACGAGAGGCAGGAGTAAGCTTGGTGTGTTCGGGTAATGGTGGTGGGTAGGGTGGGGAGGAGATCACTAGAGCATAATAGATGAGGAAGAGAGTGCTAGTAAAGTGAGGAGCAGTTAACGGAGACTATAAAAAGACTCCTGTAAAGTGTATTTCTGATTCAAGGTTATTCTTTGAAACCAATTGTTAACTGGAGATGGTTGATTACCCCCACTTTCGATCCACACTCTGCATAAGTCCTTCCTAATCAATTTTAAGGTCCATTTGGGAAAAAAAAAAGATTGTATATTTCCTCTTTTTCCTGTTCTAGCAAAGGATCTGAAGCACAGTAAATCCACTATATATGTTCTAGCAAAAGATCTGAGGCATAGTAAATCCACTATATATTTATTTATTTATTTATTTATATTTATATTTATTTATATTTATTTATTGTTAAGATTGAAGAGGCCTTAGAGGAATAGTTGCAATTTATAATTTTATAATCAGAAGAAGATGAAAGCAAGTAATAAGACAAATAACATTTGGTAGAGCTGGATTATAATTTATGATTCTAGTCTCCTAATATAGAGTTGCAACCGTGTCTGACATTGCTATTTTAAGTATAACGAGATGAAACCAAAATATTCCTAATATGCCACATAAAATTTGGGGGCGGGGGTAACTGACTTAACTTAAATTAAGAAAATTTAAAAATTCTCTTAGAGTTAAATTTAATATTATAATTTTTAAAAATATTAAACAGACTAAACAATTTAAAAAAACAATTTAAGGATTATCATATGAGAATTAGAGAAAAAATATGTTTTCCTCTTGGACCAAAATGCACACCATCTTAACCCCATAATTCTGGTTGTCTTAAATGAATCTTGAATGTTTTGTGATAAAATGTCAAGTTGACAAGAAATTAAATAAAAGAAGCATCCATAAAGGGAGACTAAGGGGTTCATTTCACATTATTTGTCAAATTTTAGAAACCGGCTTATTGTAATACGTGTAAAGAAAAAGTAAATGTTTAAACAATGTGTTTAATTTCAAAGTGTGTACTTTTAAACGTTTTCTTTTTTTTTGGTATCTTCTTGTGTATAAATATCAACAAAATGAAGAGAATTAACTAAAACAGTATTCTTTTTAACACACGTTTGCAGCATGTACCATGTAGTAAAAATCACTTTAGCATGTGAAACATCTTACTAAATATCAAGTTTCACAAGTGTAGTGGCATAAGGAATATGAAATTAGTTTATTATTAGGTTAGTTAATATAAACTCTCTTCATGGTAAAAAAGAAATAACATAGACCTGAACTGCAGATCAATAAACTCCACATTATTTGGAAGAATATACTTCTTTTCTTAAGGCAAAAAATACACTTTATCATATCTCCAAGTAGCCTACATAATATTTGTTTTGGGAACATATCCCTAAAGAACTCTGTTTTGCTTCTGTTCTGTTTGGTTAATTCTTCTAAATTGAAAAAAAAGTTTCTCTTTTCAATGAACAAGCGCTATTTTAATAACTCCCTTCAATGTTCAGGAAAAGAGAAAATCATCAGTCCAACCTCTGTGGCTTCTGTAGAGGAAGGATGAACCTGTTAAAAACTCATATATTGATACCAGACACATATGTTTACTGACAAGTATTAGGGCAAGTAGAGGAGAGGAAGACTATCTTTCTGATGTGTGAGCCAGCAGTTAGACCAGAGGACTCATGTCATTATCAACCACATATTTGAAAGTGGAATGAAGCCAGAACTTTACTTCTTCAGTGCTAAAGCTGCCTTAGAAGTTGAACCCTTATTTTATAAGAAAATTGATGACCAGAGAAAGTATTTTCTTATGACTAGTTTGTAAAAAGATACTATACAACACTGAATTTATAGAAATCTGAGCCCATTGCTCTTTCATATTATCCATCGAACCATGTAAAATTTGTTTGTTTGTTTATTTATTTATTTAAATTAATTAGTTAATTTTTTATGGTGACATCAGTTAACAAAATTCAATAAGTTTCAGCTATACATTTTAACAGTAAGGCATATATATATTTACACTGTATGTTCACCTCTCATAGATTTCTTTCTGTCACCACATATTTGAATCCCCTTACCCCATCTACCTCTCCCCTCTCCCTAACTTCTGGTAACCACTAGTCTATTGTCCATGTCCAAGAGTCTCTGTTTGTTTGTCCTGTTCATTTGTTGCTTTTAGGTGTATATCCCACGTATAAATGATGTCATGTGATTTTCAACTTTTTCTGTCTGGTTTATGTTACTTAGCATGATTATCTCAAGGTCCATCCATGTTATCGCAAAAGGCAGTATTTCATCATTTCTTATGGCTGAGTAATATTCCACTGTACATATGTACCACAGCTTCTTTAGCCAATCGTCTATCATAGGACACTTCAGTTGCTTCCATGTCCTGGCTACTGTGAATAATGCTGCTATGGACATCAGTATGCAAATATCTTTTTGGATATGTGTTTTCAAGTCTTTGGGGTAAATACCCAGTAAAGGGATCATATGGTAGATCAATTCTTAGTTTTTGAGGAACCTCCATACTATTTTCCATAGTGGCTGTACCAATTTGCAGTCCCACCAGTGGTGGATGGGGGTTCCTTTTTCTTCGCATCCTCTCCAACATTTGTTATTACTTGTCCTGTTGATTATAGCTATTCTATAATAGCTATATTCTATAGCTATTCTATAGGCCAAATTCATAAAATCTGCTTTAAGTCCAAGGTTCTCGAGTTTAGTTCCTATGTTTTCTTCTATGCATTTAATTGTTTCAGGTCTTATATTCAGGTCCTTAATCCATTTTGAGTTAATTTTGGTGTGCCTATAAAATTTAAATGGCATTTATTTATTAGGCGTTTGCTTCGTATCATTAATTTCCTTATTGGAAATATGACAGTGAGCCCATTCCTAGCCTCATGCATTATATGAGTTATATTGATAGATACTTATATAACAGCTATTAAATAGGATTTTCAAAAAAGAAGCTGTATTTCATATGCTTTAAAGTACTGTGAATTTTTTTTCATTCAACCAGATGGTACATTAAATCATCAACAGTCAGAAACTCATTTATCCATTTTCTTCTAACCCTTAGGCTAATTGAAAAAACAAAACTTCAGATAAAATTATGCTATTGTATTTAAAGTTTTAAATTCTTAAAACTTTCATTTTTCAAGTCCAGGATTGTCTTCTAGTCAAACTACTATTAAACCAATACGGTAACTGGGTAATACATACACTGCTGAATGAAGACTGCAAATACCTGGCAATCACCTGCAGGAATCTAACTTCTACAGTGACTTCAACTCCCTCACAGTTACAGAGACATCTGTAATGGGCAGTGGAATTGACTCATTGACATTTTCCCTTTTTGAGCATTAGACTCCTTTGCAAAGAAGACAAAGTGAAAAGGAATGAGGAATAACATCTTCGGAGGATGTTGCATTGCTTGAGGAAAAAACATGCAAATTAAAAGCGTGTCTCAGTTTTATACTTCATAAATTATGGTGGTGGGCACAAATTCCCTGGTTCCAAACAATGAAAATTTGATCACTATGACTCAACAGTGGAACCAAAATATCCAAAGCTGCATTTTTAGTAAGGCGATTTTGTCTATAAACTGTTCAAATTACATAGAAAGAATGATCTCAGAGTTGAAAGCAGTAATTGTGTTGTTAATTACTTTAATATTTAACTTAATTTTCTGTTTTCCTTGTTCTCAAAAGATAGTTACAATGAACTGGTCTTTTGCCTACCCTCACTGAATTCCCACCCCAAACATACAGAAACAAAGAGTCATGACCTTAAGAAATGGTTTGTTTATAAAGACAGAAGGGACAGAAGCCTGAGTTAACTCCCCACTTTTCACTGACATATTAGCCCAGAGATATTGACCTAAGTTCTGATACTATGAGTGGCTTTGTGTGTTTTCCGCTCTTGTGTGTCTTCTCAGACCATAAAACCAAGGTATTCCAGATGCTCCCAAGGAAGACTTGGTAACATATTTACAGCATGCAGCCTGGATAATAATGTGAGTTTGTGGATGAGACAATGTCAAAGAATGATGTTATCATCATGGAGGAAAAATAGAGCTCTCTTGATCAGCTTGATGCTGCTAGAAAAGAGACCAGAGAAGTAAAAAATTTGTGTCTGTGTTTTACTTCCTGTTAAGCATGTTTTGTATAGGAGCAAACTATTCATTTTAACAGTGCTTAGGCATTTTGGTGTTTCACTGAAAGAAACAATACAAAGCAAAAAAATGAGAAATTTACTTCTCAAGAAATTATTTATATCTGTGATATACCTAGTGTTATTCCCATAACACTTTTTAAAGTAATGATAACAGATGAAAGTGTGGTAGTCATAAGACTGATTCTATAGCAATGATATATTATTTCTCTAAATAATCTTTAAACCCTAGAGTATAATGTGCAGTGAGCCAGGATCTTTCTTAGCCTAGACCATGCACAGTATTGTTTTCCATTGGTTTGCCTAATTTGTCAATATTATCCCAACTATAAATGTCAGATGTGGTGTACCAGATAATGGTTGATAATATTTGTAATACCTATTAATGATGAAGTTAATGAAACTGTTAAAATAGAGAATAGTGGAAGTCATACTATTAAATGCAATGTATATAAATTTTTTCTATAAATTCGTGCAAAAAGTTCAACCTAAGAATAATAGTAAGACCTGGAAAAATATTTTATCAATAAATTAGTTACATATGTGCAAAAATATAAATGATTGACTGTGGGGGTTTCAATACTAATTTTTAATTTTCTCCTAACTATGGCATTTTAAAACTCCGCACGGGCTTTTTCTTTTCTCTTTTGGTTTGAATTTCTTTTCTTGTGCTGCTGATTGTCTTGTGCCTCACACTCTTCCTGCACATCACCATGCTCTTGGCTGACCACACCCTCTAATTAGAGTCTGTATCACTAGGTGCAGAGAATTCTAAGTAAGTCTCTCAATATTCAGAGTTTACAATAATTACACATGGTTCAGTCATACTTCTCAAAAAGGGTTATTTTGCCCTAAACACCATTTAAAAAATACTGCCATCAGTATTTTTTTCTGTGTGTGTTAATAAGGATAATTCATGATAATTGCTGTAATAAAACCCTCCAAAGCCCAGTGGCTTAGAACTATTTCTTGTTAATATCATAGTTTAATGAGGGTTCGGTGACTCAACTGGGCATCTCTTCCATCTTGGTTTCTGAATATTGCATTTCTTCTCTTCCTACATAAATGAATGCCCTCACTTTTGCCTGAAGAGTAACAGCATGACAATACAGAGTTCCATCATTTAGTCTACACAAATCATATCTAGAATTTCTAGTTTATCCACATCAAGTAAGGTGTCCTCTTAATGTTTGTGACTGGTTCTTAAATTTCATTTTCTTGGCTATAAATGCATATATAGAGTTGACTTTGGGTTAGGTTTTGGTTTGCTTATGTAGGCAACCAAGTCATTATAGCTACTTGGCCATTTTATTTAAATACTTTGACACTGCAAGGATCTAGGCACAATATTTTTTAACATGAGTTGTGTTCTTAATGTTTTTAAGTTTGTGTATTTTGATTATGTGTCTGTATGTAGTTCCTAAGACATTTAAATAACTAAGATACCCCATAAAATGCATAATCTTCTGTGTTGAAGTGTTAGAATGAGTAATTGTAATCTACTGAACCAATAGTAATTTATCCTTAAGCAACAGACCAGGGGTCATTGCTTGATGTCATTCAGTAATACACTTTGTGTAGCACAGGCTCTTCTGAATTGAGCAGAAGTACAACTTTTAAAGTAGGGAGTAAGCATCAGGATAAAGTGCTTCAAAAAATAAAATACAACAAAACAAGAAGTTGTTTTTATGACTATTTAAGGTTATAATCTTAGAGAATGCAATGTTGAAATTAAGCTTTGTTTTGATATTCTGAAGATAGAACCACTAATATTAACTTTTCAATTTTATTAAATTTATTGGGGAAACATTGATTAATAAAATTATATAGGTTCCAATACATTATCTGTTGCATTGTGTGTTCACCACCCAAAGTCAAGGTTCCTTCCATCACCATGTATTTGACCCCCTTTACCTTCTTCTACCTCCTCCCACCCACTTTCCCTCTGGTAACCACCATATTCTTGGCTGTGTCTATGAGTTTTTGTCTTGTTCATTTGTTGCTTTCAGTTTTATATCTCACATAGGAGTAAAATTATGGTTCTTGACTTTCTCTCTCTGGCTTATTTTGCTTAGCATGATATTCTCTAGATCCATCCATGTTGTCGCAAATGGCAATATTTCATCTTTTCTTATGGCTGAGTAATATTCCATTGTATATATGTACCATTTCTTTATCCTGTCACCTATAAGAAGTAATTTTGGTTGTTTCTGTGTCTCGTGAATAATGCTGCAACAAACAGAAGTGTACATTTATGAATAAATATTTTCAAATTTTGGGGGTAGATACCCAGAAGAGGGATTGCTGGGTCATATGGTAACTCTATTAATATTTTGAGGGACCTCCAAATTGTTTTCCATAGTGGCTATACCAGTTTACATTCCCACCAGCAGTGTATGAGGAACCTCTCCAGCACTTATTACTTTTGTTGATAATAGCCATTCTAACTAGTGTGAGGTAGTATCTCATTGTGGTTTTCTTTTGCATTTCCCTAATAGCTAGTGAAATTCAACTTCTTTTCATATATCTGTTGACCATTTGTATATATTCTTGGGCTAAGTGTCTGTTCAGATCTTCTGCCCATTTTTAACTGAATCGTTTGTTTTTGTTGTTGAGTTGTATCAGTTTTTTTGTATATTTTTGATATTAACCCCTTATCAGAGGTGGTGTTTGCAAATATCTTCTCCCATTCGATTGGTTACCTTTTTGTTTTGTTGATGGTTTATTTTTATGTGCAGAAGCTTTTTAGTTTATCATAGTTCCATTTACTTACTTTTGCCTTTACTTCCCTTGCCTTCAAGGACAAAGTCATAAAAGATCAAGGTCTATAAGTTTGGTACCTATGTTTTCTTCTATGCATTATATTGTTTTGAACTTATATTTAGGTCTTTGATCCATTTTGAGTTAATTTTTGTGTATGGTGACAAGTAGCACTCCAGTTTCATTCTTTTGCTGATGGCTTTCCAATTTTCCCAGCACCGTTTATGGAAGAAGTTTTCTTTTCTCTATTGTATATTTTTGGCTCTTTTGTCAAAAATTATGTGCCCATATATACCAGGGTTTATTTCTGGGCTCTCAATTCTGTTCCATTAGCCTTTGTGTCTATTTCTCCATGCCGTTTTGATTATTGTTGCTTTGTAGTAGAATTTGAAGTTAGGAAGTATGATACCTCTGACTTTGTTCTTTTTCTCAGGATTGCTTTGGCTATTTGAGGTCTTTTGTGGTTACATACAAATATGACTTTTGTTCTATTTCTTTCAAATGATGCCATTGGGATTTTAATAGGGCTTGCATTAAGTCTACGTATTGCTTTGGGTAATACAGCCATTTTAAGTATGCTGATTCTTTCAATCCATGAACTCAGAATATCTTTCCATTTCTTTGTGTCTTCTTCAATTTCTTTTAATAATGTCTTATAGTTTTCAGTGCTTAGGTTATGTTTTCAGTGCTTTGTTATGTTTATTCCTACGTTTTTATTCTTTTTGTTGCAGTTATAACAAATATTCTAATGCTGTGCTAAAATTCTCCACAGTACTTTAAATTGAAACACTTTTGCATTTTCAAAAACGTAGAACTAAAAATAAACTTCTAAGTGATATATTATATAGATAGCTAGCTAAGTGATATCAAAGATAATAGGAAAATTAAACTTACTTCTCTATTTGTATTCAATCCATATGAGCATAGTTTAAAATTTATATCTAATGTCCAAGAGACAACCTCACCTGATTCTGAATACATCTCACTCTGAAAAAATATAAACTCTGGTAATAGCATGAGACAAACTGATTGTCCTAGCCTACTGTTTGAGTAATATAGCCTTGGAATTTTTATACTTTTTCAAAAATAGATCACTTAAGATATTTATATGCTTTCTACTTAGGAGAGTTTACTTTTTACTTGAAACAAATAAATTCAATAATTAGCCTTATCCATTTTCCTACATACTTAACCTATTTAGTTTCTAGAAATTTTAGTATTATCAAATTTTTTATTTAAAAGTATTTATGTTTCAAGACATAGAATTATACATTAGACAAAGGAGGAAAACATAAGGGTGTATAGACCAAAAAAGATGGCACACTTTCTTTTGGATGTGCGCGCGCGCGCACACACACACACACACACACACATGCACACTCACACAAGTTTTCTCTCCTTTTCTTGCTCAGCCATGAAGGAATTTTTTTTTACTTCCTAGTAGACATGGTATGCAAAAGGCAACCCAAACCCTAGCATATATCTCCAATTAAATTTATGCAATTCTAGCTAAGTAGAACAGCTAGGGAAGAGATTTAATAGATGGGACTTTTGAATAACATTTGTGCAAAAAAATACAAAATAAAAACAAAGAAAAAGATCATGTTAGTTTTCTATAAAAAGCTTGAAATTCATTGTCAAAGACATATCTAATTTTAGTCTTCAATACTCCTTTCTTGAATAATACGAACTTTAGTTAAAAGGACTGTGTAGAATTATTTATAGCTACAGACATATGCAATCTTATATAGAAGTACATATACATGTCAGTTTTACTAGTTCTAATTGAGAAGAGCTTTGAAGGAATTTTCCTAGAGTGAGAAATAGAAAATTTAGTTGGAATTAAAATTAAATAAAAGAAATGGATTAAATCTATTCTGGGCAATTTTTAGAAGCAGTTTATGTATTTTATTGAAAAATATCACATCATAGCTCAACAGATTGTTTTGCGTTAATCTACCATATTATTTCAACAGAGGTACTGGTTTCAAAAAAATATTACTCCATTTAAATGCTAATGCAGATACTGCTTTGGAGGTCTCTCAAAGATTATGGGTTCCGAATATTCTAGTTATAGTACATTTGGCCTTTATAGATAAAATTTCTTTACTTCAGTTAAAAAGCTGTATCTATAAAAGGAAAATGACTTTGTCACACTGTTGGTTTCTAATATTATTAAATATTTATTAAAATTCAACAGTACACTAAGGATTTATAAAGTAAGACTAGAATGATGTTTACTTTAATTAACCTAGTATCTGAAGACTTTTAAGGGGGATAGATGTATGGTACACCTGCTCTGTATTATTTTTCTGGGTATAGATTGGACTCAGACTGACAGTAGCTCAGATCTGTTAACTTTTATTTTTATGGAATTAGAAAAAAACACTTAAAATTTTCCTAAGTTCATGAGAATAAGCTCCTAAAGGTGAAGACAGATATATACTTGAGATTTTTCTTACTGCTTTTGCAGTTTTGCTTTTTTTGATTTTTATTTTGATATTTATTCTACTAAACACTGTTGGCATCCAGAATGATAAAATATATATATATTTATAGCTCATATGAAGATGCTGTAATATTTCTGTAATATATTGAACTGATAGAGCCTCACGAGTCTTCTAAGATACACTTAGTGTGCCAATAAAAATTTGAGTTCTTGCCAGAGAACTTTAGGCTCATTGACAATCCAGTGCTTTTATCAAGCTATCAATCATGGGGACAGACAGACATTCAAAATAGTTAAATTAGAGAGCTATGCATCTAGCCAGAAAAAAAAAAAAATAAAAAGACATACTGTGAACCTGAAATAAAAGCCATCGTCTTCAATAGCTGCAGATAAATATGGACTCTGGTTGTAGAACTGTCGTTATCACGTTACTGCCG
Source organism: Pteropus medius (assembly GCF_902729225.1). NCBI lineage: Eukaryota > Metazoa > Chordata > Mammalia > Chiroptera > Pteropodidae > Pteropus > Pteropus medius. The sequence continues at coordinate 8,455,001 of NW_024351073.1, forward strand.
TGTAAATGATCAAATTCATCTTTTCTAATGTGTTTGCTGGAAATAATGGTTCTAAGGCATTTTCTTTAGAGCAAGGAAAAATCTCCCTCAAAATGCAGTCCTTCATGGTAAAGGGAAGATTTCACATATTTGCAGAAAAAGCATTTTTTTTTTTCCCTCAGGGTACTAGGCAGGAAGGAGAGCTTCTTTCTTGATAAGTGATTCTCCTATTATTGAGATATTTCTTATATGGTAAATAGTTCTGCCTTTAAAGTGAATTTCTCATTGAATTTTCAGGGTTAAATGCTACCATTTTAATGTTAATAACACACAAATACATGCAGACTAAAGACTAGGCATAAATTCTAACACTTAATATTTTTAATTGAATAATGGGGGAGTGGGAACGGCTCTTCAATACTACTACCCGTGCCAAGAGTTGACTCAACAGTGTCATAATAGTCTTCTCTTTGACTTACTATGAAATCTTCCTTGATGCAACAAAGTGTGATACCGTTTGGCCTCCACATGACAGAAACAATTATTTTCCTATTATATTTGTCTCTGTTCTTTTCTTATCAGCCTGTGATATATCCAGTAGAAATCCTTCATATCCAAAGGCAAATAAATTACCTATTAATACTTAGTGGTGAAGGTGAAGGTGATGATGATGATGATGACGATGATGATGGTGATGGAGATGGAGTTGGTATTGGGAATGGTGATCATCATGGACATGATCATGGTATCTAACATTGACCTCCTATGTGCTAAGCATTGTTCTGATCACTTTAAATGTATTATCTCATTTATTTATCACAGTGATTCTATGAGGTAGCTAAAATGGTCAGTCTCAGTTTTAAATAAGAAAACTCATATATAGAGAGGTGAAATACCTATATTAAAACCCTGCACGTAATTTAAAACCTGTAACATTCTAGCTCAATCCATTTATAGAGTGGATTTATTAGTATTCTCATTAATATAATTGGCGATATATAGATATAGATCATTTGTTTATTTACAAGATTTTACAGTTAACTGGAATATCTCAAACAATAAGTTCTTGAACTCCAGCTTGAGATATATCTCCATTTTTATATCAATGGTGGAGAATATCTGTATGTACTATCTTAAAGGGACCACTCTGGGTCACTGTTTAGATGGTTCTCATAAACTGTCTTTAAATGTCACAGGTGAAATCATTCTGTTTAATATAAAATATCATGACTGCCTTCAGTTCTTTATGCAAAGTAAGAAATGAAGACCATGGTGCAAATTTAGTCATTTTCCTTCTTAGAAAATATTACATTCACATTTTGAATTATTTTGGCTTAACTCAGTGACTCAATTATTCATTTCACAATGTTAGAAATAAAAAGTGGTCCAAAAGTCATATAAAAGTATATATTAATATGAGCTGACTTGACAGACTAGACTAAAGTGGGAGGTTATTTGGAAACTTTCTAACATTTGTACAGTTACAGTGAGCTGTACTTATTTTATCTTCAATGTAGCCTAAAATGAGACTTTGATCTGTAGGGAATATTATTTTCTTAGATTAGGCCACTTCCACTAGATGCAGCATAAATACTTACGTATTTCAGGATGTTCAAAGAGACAAGCTCAATAATTCAAGACAGCCATCTTTTCCCTTCTCCCCAGCAGGTACACATGATGCCTCTACATAAAAATCATGTACTTCCTGTTGTGGACGGACTGTTCTGTCCTTCTTTTCCCTCATTCTTCTCTCCCTCTCCTCATCTCCCCTTCTTCCCCTCTTCCCCCTCCTTTTCTCCTACTCTTCCTTTCCTTCTCCCTGTCTCCCTCTCTCCCTTTCTCCTTACCCTCCTTCCCTTACCTAGTGCCCCAAGAAGAAATCATGTGAGGACACAGTGAGATGGCAGCTTCCCCACAAGACAGGAAGGAAGTTCTCACCAGAAACTGACCAAGCTGGCACCTTGATCTTGGACTTCTAGCCTCCAGAACTATGAGAAAATAAATTTCTGTTGTTTAAGCCATCTAGTCTGTGGGCAGACCAATTTTGTTGTCTTAGTCCGAGTAGACCAATACGGTTCTTAAATATGATTTTTCTCTGTCCCTTTTCATTTCACTGTACAGTAAAGTATTTTTTGTACTGAAATGTGGGACAGTGTAATACCTTAGGTTATAGTTACAAATTGTCCTTAGGCATTCCAGTTTCATTTCTGCATTTGGTGATTACATTTCACTTCAGCATAGTTTTCAGGGGATGCAGGCATTGACTGAAGGCTGTGAGAATTATACCTGGACACATGGATCTTTCTTTCTAGATCCTTAACTTATTTTTTTAAATTGTTTGATTAAATTTTATCTAAGTCAAATGTGAGAAGTCAACTAATGAATACTTAATTGCCCCACCCCGCCTCCCCCCTCACCCCACCCCGCAAGCCTTGTAACAGAAAAATGGAAATGAGAGACTTTCATTTCCAGTTTAGAATGGGGTTAGCGATGCTGAGAATTGTGTTCTCTTCCCACAAATCGCATGCTTGAAAAAAATATCGCTATCTTGGAACTAACTTAGGTAGTAAGATATTCTTAAATTCATTTATACTTCTTCAGCTCCACTTGGAATTTTATTATTGTATGTGGTAAACAAAGAACTTAAAGCAGATCTAGTCTGGCAAGCTGGCATGAAACTTACCTATTACTGGTTGTGAATCTAAATGTTAGACATTTCAATTAGACACTAATTTTATGTTGTTACTGGTTAAGAAACAGCTTCTAAAAATATTTTCTACTTCTGAAATAGTCTCATTTAAATATGAAGGCAGTAGCTCTTTTCTCTTACTAAGACACTGGCAAATATTAAGCAACCTGAATAGTCTTGATAATCTATACGAATAGTCTTCTTAAGAATACTTATTAAGAGAGATTACAATATTGGAAAGCTCCTAAATAGGTCATTAAATTATTAACCTGTACTAGACAGAAAGGTGAAATAAGATTTTAGTATATCGATTGGAGAATTCTAGGCTGTTAATTTCCAGTGTCATAGCTGTGGCATTGTATGAGACCGTATGTTTTTATTCACTGTTATAGTATAATTAGTATAGCTGTACCATTAGGAGAGTAAGGAATAAGGATTATTTACACAGGTTATAAATATGCTTTGTAAATACACAATCACTTATTCAAAAGTGTAGCTAATATGATATTGATTCCCCAGCTCATTGTGGACCCAGTGTCAAATCCTGACATTAGTCAGGTAAAGAAACTTTTCCTCAAGGATACAGCCTGAATTAGTGAACGGCTTCATATTTTCTGATTTTGTACAAAACTACTTTTACAAAGTTTGAAGGATAATAATTTAGATTAAGCTGTTTTAATAGATTCTGGAGGTGGAATTTTTTCATCTTGGTTGAGGTTCTCCCTGGAAGTAGCTGCCTCTGGAAAAATTTCCATTAACCGTCTGATTCATTTAACCTCCTGCAATTCTCAGAAAGCAAACAACATTGGCTGTCACCTGAGGCTTTGTATTGAAAAAAGACCACTTTGGTCTAATAAGCCTGTGGATTCTTTTTCATCTGCTCATTGTGCTTAGGTAAATGGTATCTAACTATTTGCTCTGTACCATAGAAAGACTGCTTTTTGGAACTTATCCAAATTAAAGAACTAAGGTTCCGTAGAAGTACATCTGACTCCAGTCAGCTCCATCTTCCACTACCTCTATGTTTTCTAACTTGTTCTCCATTCTAGATGTGCTTTTCTTCTCTGAAATACCTGTCTCCTTTATGCATATCATTATTTTGTGGTCATTTATTTTACCTGCCTGCCAGAATCCACAGAGAAAGAGAATGTGCTCTCATTACAATGTGCATAGGCAATTTTGGAGATTTTGCAACTACAGTTGTGCATTTGTTGAACACTCCCCTACCCTTTCCTGCATGTAGGTATTGCATGCTTTATTTTATCCCCCCTAATAATTCAACTTTGGAGTATAAAAACACAGATGCTTCATTGGTATTAGCAATATTTTTAAGTGTAGCCATCTAAAAGTTTTAAACATCAAGGATTTTCAGAACTATATGTTCGGGCATGTTGAAAACTATCCCAGATCCTTGCCTCAGTACCTTCTACCTTCTTCTCTAAGTCGAAGGTGAAGAATATTAAAAAACCACAGTGCTAAAAAGCAATTACCAACATAAAGATAGCTTATGGAATTGATTAGATAACTCCTAAGTCCGTTGAGAAAACTATGCACATTTATGTTGGGTGAATTGTCACCAAAATTGCATTTTTAAAAGTACATACACCCTGAAAATACCTGGCTTTGTCATGTAGAGAGTTTCTCTTCACTCACCACACCCTCCACATGAACACTGCATAACCTAAGGAGATATACATTAGATGATGAGATAATTTATACCAAAGGAAAAAATATTTTCAAAGATAATTATTATGCCCATACTGTTTTATTTATAATATTTCTACAAGATTCTTTTAAATTAGTACAAAATATAAAACTGTGAGTTGGCTACAATGTGAGAACCTCACAGTCAAAATCATGATGCAGGAATCTTCATATTAGTTCAATGTACATGAATTTGAGGGTAAGAAAAAGCCACGTGTAGAATTAAGGGCTGTCTGCCTTGCAAAGTATTGCCTCCCTCAGGATTTTTTTTTTTTCATAGAAACTCCTAAGTCCATTGAGAAAACTGATTTTTCATACTAAATGCACCAGTGGATATTATTGACCTGACTTGGTAGTTAGCTATGGAAGTTCTGACAACTTATATAAGATGTCTCATTAGAGAAATTTATCTTCTCTGAGAGCCACATGATATTGTGGACATGAAATAATGGGATAGAGAAGGGCAGTGAATTCTTTATAACACCTCCCTATTCTGTGGTATTGGAAAAAAAAAAACGAAACATAAACTTAGAGGGCTGGTTTTTGCTCATGCTTTATTGATTACTGTTTTATGAAAACATGACAAACCTTTCATCTGTTTGGATTTCAGTTTTGTATTCTATAAATAGAAATTAAAATAGTCCCTGTTTCTCCCCCCCAGAAATTTTTGTAAGTAATCAGAATGTGTGTGTTTGTATGTGTGTTGGGGATGGGGGAGAGACAGAGAGTGAGAATGAAAACATTTTGAGAAATGTAAACATCTAAATGTTAGGTAAAAGAAATAGAAAATAGTCAGAAGGAATATGTTCACTTTTCTTTTCTTAGGAGGGTCATTTCAGTTTTATCCCCTAACTCTTTATATTTTGTATAGTGTAATACTTCTATTCTTTATGTCCAAGTCAATCAAAATGAAACATGATTTTATCACGTGGTTATAGTACGTGGGTACTGGAATCAGCTGGCCCTTCTAAAACTTTAATTTCTGTACTTACTCTGAAATCATGCTTCTTAATTTGATGGAAATGAGATTCATTTTTTGAAACAATGACACTGGTATTTTGATCACATCAGGCATCTCACTTCTTTTTTGTCGCACCAATATTTGCTTTACAAATGTGGCTGTTTCTCACCTCCCGCAGTTGTCTACTCAACTTGCTCTGTCACTTCAGTTCACTGCAATTTGAAACACAGGAAGGCTTTGCATATTCATCCATGAGAGGTTTTTTTTTTTTTCTTTCCTTCTATTCTCTTCTTGGAATCATGGGAATATTCTCTTTCAGTCACCTCCCAGAACCTCACTAGGTTTAGAAATTGTGGGGTTAATAGAAGGTATTTTCTGTTGCAGTAACGTTTTGGAGGCTGATAAGAGGCTTCTATTGCTGTCCTTATGAATATCATCATTATAACTAAGACAGCTATAAAAATAAATATTGCCTCATATAGATAAGGTCATAAAATGTATATAATTATTGGGGTGGGCATTCCTTGGAATATATGGTTTTAACATGGTAATTATGATTTATACTAGAATCAACTTCGAAAGTAATAATTTGTTCATAGATGATATGTTTATAAGATATGCTAAAATATACATTTAATAAATGATTTGTATGTGTCTTATATTCTTTAAATACTTTATACATAGTATATAATCTTAGATGTTATATTAAAATAAGTTTTATAGCAATTATTAAACACTTTTGTTTTTTTAAATTTATTTTTATTTTATTTAATTCATTGGAGTGACATTGGTTAATAAAATTATATAGATTTCAAGTGTACAGTTCAATAATACATCATATGTACATTGCATTATGTATTCACCACCCAAAATACCTATTTTTAAATGAGAGACTTAGAGGTATTAAATAACTGGTTGAAGGTTCCCCAGCTAAAAATATGTGGACACAAGATTCAAAGTGAGGAAAAAATTTTCCTCTTACTCACTCACATACAGCTTCCTCCATGTCTGAAGTCTATCCTATATCCTTTATACCTCTTCCTGGTAGAGTACACATAGAATGATAAACAAACTATGAATGAATTAACTTTCTATAAAGATCTTAGCTTTTCTCAGAATATTTCAGTATATATACATGTACTGTATACAGCAGTGAAGCATGTGGCAGGATCAAGGTGTGTGTCTTTAGGATCGCATCTTCAGTGAATATCTATAAGCACATATTTGTCTATTTCATTTGTCTCTTCATCTGGGACTAGAATTGACATGCCTAATAGACATATTCCAGTTGTCTGAATGACATTTGTCAGTTTTTCAGTGTAGCAATTTACTTTAGTATACATCTAATATGTCTACATATATCATAGTTCAACCTCAGAATGCTTGCTTTGTCCTATTCCATTTTCCATTCCTTTCCTATCTAAAATATTTAATGATTTCTGTAATAATGACAATGGATACAAGTGATAGTCTAACAGGCTTATCTGATATGCTTAAAGCTATAGTAGTGTGTATTTTTTCTCTTTTCTCTGATTATTTAATTGTGCTTATAGCATTATGAATCTAGATATGATACTGAAATCAGGAGTGATTGAATTAGGTATACACTTACTCTAAAATGTGTTTTCATTGTAAACATATACCTAACATTTTATAGGCATATTAACCTCAAAAAATATGTTGCGTCACTGAAGTACCAAATCTAACTGGTCTTTCACATCCAATTCACTGAATTAAATGGCGTAACTTTTGTCACCAGTGCTTTGTTATAAGAGTCTGAGAAGCTGATTTAGGCATATTTAATTGAAGCAGGAGCTTCAGTGGCTTGCTTGAGCAATAAACCCACTGGGATGTGTAACTTTGCTCCAATGATGACTTATAACCATGGGCAAAATATTTAAATTTTCTAAAACTGAGTTCTCTCAATTAGAAATCACAAAATTTGTCTCAATTTATCACTATGAGATTTCTACTTTTTGGCTATGATGCAGTAATTGCCACCAAACTAGCTCTCCTGCTTAAAAAAAAAAAAAAAAAAAGTATATACCAACAAACTTTTCAGATGTTGGACATAGCACATTATTATATGGTATCTGAGAAAAGGAAAGTCGCTAAGGCGGTTCTAGCACTTTGACTGGAGGCCCTTTTCAAACTTCTGTGGAATAGGAAAGTGGTGCTGGGGCTGAGTAGAGAAGCCTGGAGAAGGTTGAGATTGGAGTTCACAGCTATAAGGTTGGCTGGGATTTGAGTGGCAGAATACCAGAGGGGAGGGCGCTGAACAGAGAAGAAGGTCCACAAATTTATGTAGGAGTCTCCTTAAGTTCTTGACTGTATTATAAATGGTGAATATGAATTGTAAGTCTCCATGAATCTGAGATAAATATTACCTTGGGACAGTGAAAACTGGACAGTATACTGGGATATGTAAGAATATCAAACAGGTAGCCAAGAGACCTATTTGCATACAACAGGAATTCAGTTAATCCCTTGAAAGGCCATGCCTAAGGATTAAGTTGACTCTAATGAGAAGTCTTATAGGCCTATCTTAATTCACTTAAAAACAAGTATCTAAAAAATAAAGCTGATCCATTAATAAATGAACTGCCTCAACCCCCCACATCCCCAAAAAAGCTTAGGAATGTTTAAAGGAACACAATAAAATTTGTTCTCAACATTATAACATTTAGAATGTCCAGCATACAATAAAATTTGTAATGGGACCCATAACCTGGAAAAAAGTAGTCTAAAGAAATACAACTAGAGATGCAAAGTTGTTGAAATTAGCATCATGGTTTTAAATGGCTGTTTTAAATTTGGTAAAGAGAGTAAGAAGAAAAAGGAAGACAATGAGAAAAGAGATAGGGAAAAATATAAAAATATATCAAATAAAGATTTGATTGGAAAAGTCAATATCTGAAATGAAGAATTCACTAGATGAGCTAAGTAGATTACTGAAGATCAGAATTCTGTATTTATTGAAAATGTCCTTCAAAAATGTGGAGGGAGGAGTAAAGAAATATTTGAGATAAACCGGTGCTGAGAGATTTACCACTAAGAGACCTGTGTCACAAGATATACTTAAAAAAAGTTATGATGTTCAAGGAAATCTATAGCAAACTAAAATTCAGTTCCACATAAATTATCAAATGGAAATGGCGAATATGCATATAAATATAAAAGGATATTTTCTCTTTAAATTTCTTTGAAAAGAATGACTGCTTAAAAGAAAATAACAACAAATTTTAAAGTTTATCAGAGAAATAGAACAAGTATGATAAGAGAAAAAGGTATAGGAGGGGAGTTAAAGTGAGACTTGATGTATAAGATTTACACTATACCTGAAGTGTAGTAGTATTTACCAATAGTAGATTGTGAAAAGAATAAAAATTATCTTATAATTCTTACAATTTAAAAAAATTATGCTAAAAATTCGATAGAGAAGGTAAAATTACTTAATGAAAACAGGAAAGGAAGAGAGAAAAATGAGACAAATAGAAAAAAAATAGCAAGGAATTAGAATAAAATAATTTTATAGGAAGTCTGACTATCCATTACTTTCTTTGGACAACCATGTGACATGAGTGATGTCAGATAAGAACCAACCAGCTAAGTGCAGTCAAACCACACGAACATGACAAATCATAACTTTTTATTTTAAACCAATAATTCCTGACATGATTGACTCTTCAACAATAGATAACTGACATGGAAGACTCCTACTACAGGGAGAAAACAAGCACAAAACAACAATCAACAAAAGTAGTTGCAAAGAGTACACACACACACACACACACACACACACACACATATTTAAACATGCCAGGAAATAATTGATAAGAGAATTCAGATGAACAGAGGATTAATGATCTCAAGCACCTATGACAGTGGATAACCTGAAAGAATACATATTACATAACAGGGCTATGCTGGATAAGGACTTCTCTGCATTTTACTTGGGAGATAGAATTTTATCCTAATCAAAGCTGACACATGTGAATTATTAGCAGTGCTGTATATACCTTATAAGAAATGCAATGTATATGACTTGAAGTAAAAAATATTTAATAAAACCTAGTATCATTTATATTTAGAAATCAAGGGAGCAACCAGAAGTTCTATTAATCTGATTAACTTGATTATAATAAGTACTTTTACTAGTAGTTTGTTTTATTTTATAGCAATTAACTGTGCTAGAATAACAACTATTATATACTTAACTATATTATCATTAACTCGCATTGTTTTAAATTATAAGTCTATGAAGAAAGCAGACTAACTTGAGAATATAAACACCATTTATTACATTGTGTCTTGAAAAATGATATCCCGAATATTAGAGAACTGGCTTATAGACAGATAGTTAAATGTGAGAATTAATTTTGTTTCATGGAGATCAATTACCTTATGTAAACAATGTTATTTAAGCTTTGTGGTTATAAACAACATGCATATTCAAAATGCCACGATTATCTTCTATGAATAAGAAGTAGATATGTATTTTAGTCAAATGACCTGCTGTTTAGAGGAGTGCTAACGTTGCTTATCCTTACAATGAACTTTCAGTTCCAGGTCAAGTTGTAGCTAAGCATCTGCTGTGGCCATATGTCAGTAGATTGCCACCAGGTGAAATTTGTAATGTGACACACCAATTTCTAAAAATTATCACAGGAGATGCTAAAATACATAAGGCTCCCCTGCTTGGCCTCCCAGTCCCAGTGGGAGAGACAGTTCTACATTTCAGCTAATATTATTTTGGTTCCTGCCGTTAAGCTGGAAAATATTTCCTGCTGTATAGAATCTCCCACTGGCATCTAGAAAGTGAGCATAAGATTAACAGTTGGAGAAGGAATTTATTCACCATGGGAAAATGTTTTTGAGGACTAGAAACCAAAAATGTGAAAGGTGATAATATATTTTTTTATTACTTATGCTAAACTGACCCTATATTTCTGACTCTCAAAGGCTCCCAAAAAGTGATTAGATTTAACTGATATTTTGAGGCACCAATGGTAATTTAACTACCTTCTATAAAGCATGAATATCTTTCATTCAGTAAGATACTTCCAATCCCTTAATTCTTAGAAGTTTTATATCATACTTAAGCTGTTGTGTTTATTTTTCATTAATGTAGGTCAATTTATCTGCTTTTTAAAACAGAATGAAGTCTCCATCTTTTAATAAATTAAATATATTAAAATGTTACCATAGTATTAAAAAGTTCAGCATTAAAATATTTACCACAAATAATTTAAAAATAAATCCAAATATTTATTTTTCATATTCAAGTTCTCAAATGACAGCTTGGCATAGAATAGGAATGAAGGCATTTAAGTGTAGAAACATCAAAATAGCATTGTATATTTGAAATATATATGAAAAGCATTCATCTTGATATTAAAACTACATCCATTAGATTGCTGATTTTTAAGAGTTAAAGCCTTTTCTAATCTGGAAGAAGGGAGGTTGATAATGTTTGTATCAAATTTGGGAAAATGATCTGTGGTAGACAGAATTCTACGGCACCCCAGATTTCCTGCCCCTGACATATATACCCTATATTATTCCCTTCTCTTGAATTTACTGAACCTGTGAATATGATAGGATGTCGTTCCTGCGATTAGATTAACAAGTAGTTCACTGTGACTTAATCAGGAGGGAGATTATCCTGGGTAGACCTGACCTACATGAGCCATTTAAAAGAAAGCAAAGTATCAGAAAGATGGTCCCCTGTTAGCCCTGAGAAAATTGACTGCCGTGCTGTGAAGACCATGGAGAGAAAACAATGGGTGGCCTCTTGGAGCTGACGGCCTCTGTCCTATAAAATTACAAAGAAATGAATTCTGCCAGCAATCAATGAGTTTGAAAAGGACTCCAAATCTAAAATGTCATTGCAGTACTTGCCAATGCCTTAATTTCAGCCTGGGGAGACCCAGAGCAGAGGATCCAGCTAATCCATGTCTGGACTCTTGACTTGGAAACTGTAAAATAAATGGTATTTTACACCGCAAAATTTATGATAATTTGTTACAGGGCAGTAGGAAAGTAATCTGTGGTCACGTTGAGCTTGTACTCTCTCCAAAGTATTAAACTAAGAGTGATAGCAAGCATTCATATCCAAGTCCAGTAGAAATAATACCAAGCCAGCCTCAACTGACTTTTGTTCTTTCTCTACTGTGAAAAGCTATGTGCTATACATTTGGAAGGCACAAAGACTGTATTTTTTGAGGTTGAAAATATAGTGCTTAGATGAATAATGCATATATGTTACATGTTATATATCATATATATCATATATAATATAGCATAGCTCACACATGTATGTGTTTGTTTCTGCAGAATAACTACTCAAAACTCAACAATGCAAACTGTAATGCATCTTCTATTTAAGAGGGAAAAGATTTGCATGTAACCCAAGTTAGAAAGCAGGACAATACCACTCAATAGTTCAGGTCATGGAACCAGGCCCTGTAGGTTAGAAATGCCACCTCTAACTCTTATTGCCTAGATATTCCTAAACAAGTTATTTAATCTCTCAGTGCTTCAGTTTCTAAGTCTCTAAAACGGAGATAATATCAACTTCCTAGTGTTAATTTTTTGAAGACTACATGAATTAAAGTATGTAAAATCTTTGTTTCTCACATAGTAAATGCTTATAATTACTCTATGTCAGGAGTGCAGAAGACTTTAAGTGTTGCTTATACAAGATTACTACAAATGTTTATTTTTTGTTACTTGCAAAATGATACCTAAATTGAAATAATTTTTCTCAAAAATGGAAACTCTAAAACTGAAGTGTTCTGTTTCATGCACAGTATGTTTAATTCATATATGACTCAGCTAGATGCATGATTTGTCAAGGTCTTTAATGTTGATTTTAAATCTAAAATTAGCAATTGATTTATTTTGTTTCTTCATTTCAACATTCAGTCTTCTTGTATTCCATTCAAGTTACTTTATTTGCATGTCTTTAAACCATTGTTTGGTTTTATCATGTGGCCATATTCAAAGTTTGCTTGTTTATTAAACTGTGAAACTGAGTTCATCAAAAGAATAATGAATAGTACATATGACAATCATTATTTTGATTTTCAATAAGTAGAGTAAATTGCATCCACAGTTTGTTACTCATTTCACTTTAAATGAAAGAGGTAGTTTTTCCAATAATTATTCTATCTTTTCATTGACAGTAACCAGTTTGTTACCTGAATATCAAGTAATGGTTCTATTACATATCCATAAGTATAACTTTTCAACAAAAGGAGACAGTTATTAAATTGATCTTTTCTATGAAAATTAGCATTGAGCAGTACAATTTAAACAACACTAAAAGTAAATATTGTCCTTCTGGTAAACAAAATAATGTATTTCCTCACTCCCAGCGTATCTACTTCCTAACCCCAGGAATGAGTAAATATGGTCTGTTACATGGCAAAAGGCAATTAAGATTGCAGATGAAACTAAATTTGCTGAACAGTTGACCTTAACATAACAAAATTATTATAGATTATATGGGTGGGCCCAATGTTACCACTTAAAGGTGGAAGAGAAATGCAGAAGAGGAAGTCAGGTTGATGCAATGTAAGGAGGATCCAACCCACCCTTTTGAAGTTGGAGAAAGGGACCTTAAGCCAAGATTTTGAGGCGAACTCTACAAGCTGAAAAAGTCAAGGAAACCAGCTTCTGCCTTAGAGATTCCAGAAAAGAACACAGCCCTTCCCATCCCCTTGATGTTAGCCAGGTAAAACCTATATCAGACTTCTGTCCTGCAGAACTGTGAGATAATGAATGTGCCTTGTTTTAGGCCACTACATTTGTGGTAATTTGTTAAACAGCTGTGGAAAACTAATATGATGATCCCATTTCTAAGGAGTCTTCTCCTTGCAGATTCATAGTCCAAGGTACAAATTAAACACCTATGACCATAGACACACGTACTTTTCAGACAGTGTATTTTACAGAGGAGGAATATTTCATGAGCCCCCAGTAGAGAAATGTTACAAGTGTGACAAGTCTGCATATAGCAATTGATGTCAATTTCACAAACCCCCAAGCAAGTTCCTTTGGAGGAAAAACATGTTAGCTTAATATATCACATGAATCTATTTTATATCTTTAATAGTTTTCTGGGTCATTTTAAATTTTACTTAAATTGTGATAAACATCACAGTTTCCCATTTTTTCGCATAACAGCTTAGCGATTGAGTCCCATGATCCATTGTTCATGTTGCTTATTCGGGAGAAATTACACACACACACACACACTTTTTTCCTTAGTCTTTCCGAAAATGAATAAAGGGATAACACTTTAGTTTGGTTTTAGAAATATATGGCTATATTCACTCATGGATTTGCTGAAATGCAGTGGAATGTTCTTTTTTTCTCCCATGCTCTCAGAAGAACATTCTTGCTTTGCCTGCCAGCATTTGAAGAGGAATGAAAGAATTAGTTCATAAGGTATGAAGGAGCAGGAAATTCCTTCCTAAAGTTGTCATGTTATCTTTCTGGCCACCTGGCCAACATTTTGACACAAGAGAGACCAGTTTAGTTTATTATTTAAAGCTGAACACATTAGTTCTTCAAGAGAAGGCTAAGACTCTAAAGGAAGTACTTCACTGCAGACAAGAAATTACTATGACCTTGACTACATGGTTCATTAATAGTGAACTCTTTTCATTTTAAATGTCTATTTATATTAAAGCAGCAGGTGGTGTTGAACGTAAGAGCAATTGTGACCTATTTAAAGATTGTTACTTTTCAACATTGTAAGTATTGAGAGTTATTTGGTTTATTTCCAGTGAGAATGTGGTACATATTAGAAACATTGGCCTAAAATGTGGCAAAACATTTCTTAAAAGATTTACTTTAAAATTTTTTGAATAGTTTTTGTCAGATGTAATTATTTGAAAAGTTCTCCTTTATCCCACACTCTTTTCTAAAGAAGCACTGTCAACCAACTCCAGAAAAAAAAGAAGCTAGTACAGTAGTCAATTGGACCCTATTGCTTCCTGCTACATTAACATGTGACATATAGTATGGAATCGATAAATTAAAAATTTTTCCAAAATGGGGCTGATACAGATAAGAGTCAACACACATAGTGCTTACTATGTGAAAGCACTGTTTTAAGCATTTTATAGGTATTAATTTACTTAATCAACACAAGAAGTAGAGATATTATTGCTTACGTTTTACATAAAATAGTTTAAGTAATGTGCCCAGAGTTATATAGTAGACCTGGTAAGCATATTGCTAGTAGAGAAAATTCATTTTCTGTGCTTTTATCCAAAGCTTAAATTAAAATTAGTTTGGGCTCTGGTTGCAAGTAACAGAATAAATTCAAGAAAGAAAGGACAAGACAGCAACAAAATATACTTTAAGGGCATAGCAGCATCTCATGGGACACAAGGACAGAAGGTACTAAGGAAGGGGTTGGAGCCATGCAATAAAAAACAGTTGGAATCATATTTTCATCTTTTTTATCTTTTACTTCTGCTGCTTTAGTCTTTCTTCTCTCTAGATGAGTCTTCTCTGCTCTCTTCTCTTCATGGCTGATAAAAGGTGGCCCCTGCATTACTCTCATGTCTCATGTCTTTCATTCCATGACTAAACCATATGAAGCTCATCCTAATCATACATTCTTAGCCTGAGAAACTAGATTGGTCAGACTTAGACTTAGTTTAGGTACCAATCTTTGTCAAAACAGTTCTGCTGTTAATGACTTGACTTTCAAATACCTTCAATTAAAGAAGCAGGCAGAAGCAATTGACTAGAAAATACCTTAATTTTGGGAAAAAGAATCTTTCAAAGTAAACTAATATATTTGTTATATATTATTAATTTAAATACATGTACTATCACCAATCTACTGTGCAGATTATGTGACTACACAAAAGAACATGAAAACTAAAATAAAAAGGTTTTTTTTTTGGCTCCCAGTTACCCACTCCAACACACCCAAAAAAGGTTAAAAGAGCACAAAAAAACTCAGTAATTTGAGGAGATACTTACATAACTATATTAAAATTGTATATATATAAATATAAAATTTACTTAATTTATACTTTTGTAATGCACTTTAAAATAAATATCATTAAATGTGAAATAGGTAATTTATTATAATCCCAAGATTCTTTGTTCTCTGTTTTTGGTTATATGAAAATTCTTGATTTCTTGAAAGAATAAATTTCGTTATTACAAAAATATGATTAAAAAAATAACCAGATGTAATTTGAACAGGCCAGTTATGGTACCTGCTTCTAGCACATTTCCTGACAAGATACTTTTGGAAGCTTACTATTAAAGAACTAAATTCTGCATAAAATATAAGTCTTATGAATTTGAAGGGGCATGCAGCACACTATAGAAAATGCTCACTGGCCAAAATAGCACTACGGTTATGGGATATTAGGGTTCTCTGTGGGGTGGAGAGATGATTATCAGTTCTAGTAGGAGAGATAAGACCATGGGCCATGAAATGGGCCTACATCGGTGGCACAACATTGATCCTACCAAAGAGAAATGAATATTTGTTGAGAGAAAGCATTATTAATTTAGGCCCCAGGTTTCTGCAAATTATTAATTACTAAATAATAAGCTTACAATCAAATATTAATATATATACACGCATACACACAATCACATGAACATTTATGTGGGTAGGAAAGCAACAACAGATTTAGACCCTCATGGACTTCATTGTTGACATTTCAAGAAATAAATATAAATTAACTTTGAACTGTACAAGGAGGTAAAAGGTAGAAAAATGAATGTGAGCCAGCAACAAGAGAATAGGTGAAAAACACCCATAAAATGCTATATACGTTTTATTGCCATTTTTTAAAAAACTAAGAATAAAAAAGGCAAACACTATATTGTTTAAAGATAAACATGTGATAAAAATATAAATTAAAAGGCAAAGGATGATAAGTTCAAAATTCAGAATGTTATCACTTTTGGACAGGGAGGCGAGCCATCAGGGATTGGGAATCCTGAGTGAGGAAAGTATTAGATGTAGAGACTTACAGAGTTATAGTTATTTTGCAGTTCTTAAATTGTCTGTAGGTTCTCAGGTACTCTTTTCATGCTTCATAATTTGTGTGTCACATATATTTTATGTATATATATATATACATATATATATATATATATATATATATACACAGATCAAATATTTAAAAACAATAAATAAAACTAAATAGGAATATGTGATTTGATAGCCTAATATAAAATTACTGTTTTATAAAAAATTTAAACTTTGTACTTTAGATCAAAGAATCACAAAGCCTAAATCACTGTCTCCCAGGGAGCCATCTATTCCTGAAGGTTCTGAAAATTTCTCCTCTTCTCTTTCTTCTCCATCTTCCTCTCCCTCTCCTCCTCCTTCCTCTTCTTTTTCTTGGTGATTACCATGAAAAAAATTTAAGTGTCTGTATTTATTTTAATTTAAGTTTAAACAGTTACCGGTAGTATATTTTGCATCATTTCAATGGTTATCTTAGGACTGGATAGTTAATTATAACTATAATGGCTAGATCATAGAGTGAATTCAGTAAGTGTATTTACTTCTATGTTTATGAGTTGTTGAGTCAGCAAATCATTTTACTTTTTAATGGTTTCAGGTTAATGAGAAAAGAATGGAGGTCGAGGAAAAAGTAGACAGTATTTTTGCTAAGCCAAGGTCATGGGACCTCATGGCATACAGTATAAACTCAAATTTTAGAGTATTTTGAATAATAAAACTAAAATTGATTCGAGAATGTAATCATCATATACCTGTCACTAGAGTAAGTATATTGTACTCGAAAAACCCATATTACAATGCAGTATACATATATACACCTAAGTGTTGAATTGTACACCTGAAATTTACTGGATTTCATTAACCAATGTTACCATAATAAAAATAAATAAAATAAATTAATTAAGAAATAAAAATAAATAAATAAAAAAATCCCATATTGATGTGGTAACACTGTTTTTATATTTTAAGTGGTGATTTAGTTTTACCAAAACATTATCTGCCACGTTATATTAATTTATCGTCTAATTCATCAATATTTTATTGTAATTTATATTTAATTAGTAATCGTTGGCTTTGTATTTGTATAAATGATATGAGTTTATTACAAGTTTCATGTTTGAGTATATTTAACTTTATAGTTAAATTATTTGTCATCACTGAAAGACAGCTAAATATTTTTTATCTCCTAAAGGCCATATATCTTGTTAAACATGATTAAGATCACCAGATCGAGTCTTGAAAAGTTCAGATAGTTTTGAAGAGTGGTGTATTTCTGTTGACTTAAGTTCTCATTTGAAAATCTGAGGGATTCATAACTAATAGAATGCAAAGTTCACATACCAAATCATAGTCATAATTTACTAAAATTAAATTAAACCACTGATGTTAGCTAGGCAGTGAGAAGACAAATGAATTTATACTCCCACATGGAATGTTTTGCACTGTCACTTTTTTTTACTTTTATAAAAATGCTTGGAAGATACTATAGGAACTTCTCATTACAAAGGTATTGTAACTATTTGCGTAAAGTAAGACTAATGTTGGGTGTTCTTGCACAGCATTGCAGCTCACTGCACATAGCTTGTTACAAGATAGTCATGTTTATTTTTATGAATTTAAGAAATAAATTAACAAATCCTGCAGGAATCTATTTTATATATAATCAGAATTGCTCTCTTTCAATGAAAGATATATTCTGGGATCCTAAGTTTTAGAAACCAGTGGTCTCTTCTGGTCTATGTCTGAATCTTTCATTCTTCCTTTAATTTCCTGGCATTTTCTTGCTCAAATGCTTCTTAGAAGTGCATCCAGATATATGAATACCAGTGCCCTTTTACTATTATTTAATTAAGATTTTTTAAAGTATAACAGCTTATTAAGTTCAAGATTTTGTATTTGACTCTAATGTATAATAGATATAAAATTCCAAGGATGAGTCACCATTTGTAGAATCTACAAAAAAAAAATTAATAAAAATAAATTTATCTTAGTTTTTTGAATTCTCTCACCTCAAGTATATCAGAGGAGAGACGGAATAGAGAGGTCTTGGGGGAGAAGCTATTGGGAAGATATATTTGGATATAAATATGATGTGGTTTTCTTTCCTTTTCCTTCTCTCTCCCTCTACTCAAACATTTTTGTGGGGTGCAAACTCTCACAGGGCTCCATGGAGAGCATAATATGTGATGCTTTCATTTGGGAGGGAGAGCTGACTAGGATCTGACTCCCACCTTGGAACTCTTGCAAAAGAAAAAGCACTTAATTAATCTTTGGAGAATGAGGCTATTTTGGAGTCAACCTATGTACACTCCCTGGACGTGTTCTAACAATGGACGCCTGAAGAATTCTCTCCTAGCTAGTGTGAACTGTACAGAGAGCAGGCTGTTCTGACGTCTGTCCAATAGCGCCACCTGCAGTCAGGGAGGGAACACAGCAGCAAGAAGCTAAAAGTGCATATTCAGAGCTCCCAAAAAGTGGCAAAACAAAAACAAAAAACAAAAACAATAACAACAACAACAAAAAACCCCACCTAGAATAAAAGTCAAGAGAAAGGCAGGAGAGAGGGGGCAAGGTGGGAACCTCAGAACTCAAGAAAGAAACCATCCGAAAATACGTCAGGCCTCTGAACTGTATGATGGTTAAAATAAGAACCATCCTTACCTTGAAAACAGCATCTAGAAAAGAGGGTGGGAGACAGTTGCTTATGAGAGAAGTTTAGATGAATAAATAGAAAAGCCAACTATACCCATAATTTTAATTCTGAAGACTTCCAGCCTGAAACAAGCTGGCGTTAATGTAAAGTGGTAAAAATATGCTATTAAATCAAAGTTCAGAGTTGTGATTAATATTTTGGACTAAACATTCTGATTACCAAATTGTGTCTGTAATAGCAATGTAAAGTATCTGTAGAACAGATTTTATGTATGAGTGAACAAAAAAGCCCTGACAGTTACCTAAGCATATTTTAAAGGGGCTATGGGTAACAAAAATAAATTTGCATTTGAATACATCAAAAAGAGTCATTGAACCACTGGGATACATGAGGAAATGTAAAACTTTTCTTAAATGAGCTAATTTAGTTTTCTACTATACACTGTAAAAATGAGAGGCAATGTTCTTTGACAGGGTTGTGTATGGCTTTACTTCTGTTTCTTCTATTTCTTTTGGATTTATTATTCAAATTCTATTTTCTGACCAAAGGTGAATGTAAGGGCAAACATCACTATCACAAAAATTCTCTTTCTAAGGATAATTTTGACATTTTAACAAACCTTTTTTATTACAACTTAACTTTTAAACATTTTAATATTTAAGTGTTAAAATCTTAATATAATGAAGAATAGCAATCTCTGCACTGTCACCTGCAAGACTTTTGTTGTAGATTTGTAGTACACATTTGAAATATTATGTAGTTGTTCATTTTCAGCTGAGATCAGAGGAAAAGCAAGGTAGTTTTTCCCCCTTTCTTTAATAGTGAATGTCTAAGATTATATCTTATCTTCTCTTTAATGTATGGATTTGTAGCTATCCTCCTGGTGGGATGCAGTTTCATTTAAGCAACCTGGAAAGTGAAGTTTATACACTGCACAAAGAGGCCTTCTGAATATGTTCTTAAGCAGATTTAAAGCTGTCGTTTTCAGTTGTATTTTGTCTTTGATTTCTTTTATGTTTGCTCCACTTGCTGCTTTACAATATCACCAGAGTGCTTAGCCTTAGGTGTATAAATTTGGCAATGGTGCCATTTAAATGGTGTTCAAGAAAACAAAATTATCTGAATTTTTAACTGCATTTCTGCTTCCATTGTACTCCCATCAGTTTTAGTGATCAGTGGGCATTTGGTCCTGCTCAAAACGTCCAGGGAGACATTTGTCCACAGTTAACAAATCCCTCTCTTTAGCAAGATTCTGACCCTGACCCATATACCTAACTGCATGTGCCATTACCAGCGAGGCTACTTTGGCAAGAAAGGTTATTATTGGTAATACAACCACAAAATTATTGGATTAATAAAACATGATAGTATTTTTTTATGGATTAATCCTGTAAACAAAAAGCATAAATAAATGTTAATAGGCTATTTGAACCCAGGAACGCTTCTAAGCATGGACTTTTTTGGACCAAATGTCCTGAAATGATTTTCAAATCTTCCTTGCCAAAGATATAGAAGAGGTTCTTTACAATAGGTCTTATGCAAGAAATGAACATATTTTGATGACATATCAATATCATATTTCATCATCAGCAGCTAGCAATTGAACAATTTCATGTATAAATGGAAATCAGTTGCTAATGAGCTTTGCTGTGTCAGTACCGCTATTTGCAAAGTAAGATATTTAAGATTTTTATTGGTTAAGCAGTGTTTTAACGCTGTAATAGCAGCTATGACATCTTGTTTGAACATTTTGTGTAAATATGACAAGATACTTACAAAATTTTTTTCTTGCCATGAGGTTTATTTCAAGCTTAATAATAATAATAATAATAATAATAATAATAATGAAGTTAAATTGGTTATCTGTTGGCTTAAAACCAGTATTTTTATTTTCTACTTTGCTGTGTTATGAACCCATAACAAAAGTATGTAAACAAAGCAATAGATCATACACTTTTGATACTTGTATTTATCTCATCCTTTAACATCATCATAGAAGTTAACTGATATTCCATTCTATAAATATTTTTCAATCATACTGCCTTGTTGTTAGTTGAGTAATATTCTGAAATCTCTCAAGTAAAGCAGAAACTCAATTAAGTTTATTATAAATCCATGATTTACGTCATAAAAAAATCCCATTCTTCATTTCCTAGCATCTGATCTAGAATACATTTAAATAGCAATGTATTATATAATTACCATTTTTGTGCAAGAATCTATGTATTACAGTAATTTGAACAAAATATCGTGGTAGCACAGGGGAGCAGGGAATAAACAATGCCTTCATGATGGAAAACTTCCAAAAGAAGATATATTTTTACTTTGTCAAAAGAATGAATAAGAGTTTTCCAGGCTAAAAGTTATAGAGTATTTTAATTGATTCGGCCTCTGTTCTTTCTTCTTCCCTCCTTCTCTTCTTTGCTTTCTTTCTCCTCCTCCTCCTCCCCTTCTCTATATAAACTAATACCATTGGTTTGTATTTCTCAAGATCTTCCAGATATCCATGAATAACTAAAGATTATTCCTTGATGATATGAGCGTGTATTATGAATATCAGGCATGGTCCCTCAAAAACATAGAGTGTGCCCATTAACACATATGGTTCACACATGTTAAAAAAAATTCATTGATTTCTAACTTTTATGTATGTGCTGTCCTTGATATCTGACTTCCTAGTTCTTCGCTTTAGGTGAAGAATTATATCCTCACTATTATCTTTCTCTCATATTCTTTATAAAATTTAACAACACTCTGCTTATCAATATAATTTCAAGAAAGTACTTATTTCTCAACAGTCTTTTAGTATGAAGAGATGCAATAACTCTTGCCTCCACGTCCTATGATTTGTCTGCGTTTTAAAAATACTGAGGTTAATATATTTCTTTTCAATAAAACCAATGTCACCTTGTTTTTCTATAGAGCCATTAAAAGATCTCTATCAGCATCTTTACCAAAGGTGCTTCCCTGCCCTTGTAATTTGTGCTTTAAATACTTTGCTGATTGTGCATTCACTCAGATGATATTTTGAGTCACATTTGTAGTAGATCTTTGACTGTCCTTTATGCCAGATGTAAATCTATTTTCCCCCTAAAAGTAAAACATTTGGGAAATGTTAATCCCAAACTCCCCTCATCACTATTCTCTTTCACACTTCCATGACATGTGCCTTTAGAAAAGAAAAGGGTTAGATGTATAAAACAATGAAGAAGCACATGGATATAGATAAATTAAATCTCTGGGGTTTTAGGAAATTTATATTTAATGGGAAGAAATAGACAAAAAAAAATCAAATAAGCTCAAAGAAATATATGACATGGTGTACAATGATGATAGGTGCTAGAGGATATAGTGGCAGAGTTTTTATTTTTAGATAGAACTGAGAAAGTGGTCCTCTATGATAAAGTGACTTTTGAATAAAAACCTGAAGAAAGGGAGAAAATAAGTATATGAATGTTGGAGAGACCAGCACTCCAAGTAGATGGAACAGTAAATACAAAGCCCTGAGTTAGGAGCATATTCAAGATGTACAAGGACAATGTGTGTGGAGCTGAGTGACTAATAAGAGTGATATAGGTTAAATCATAGACGTGGCCAGGGGTAGGGCATAGTGCGGTGCTTCCTGATCTTATTGAACTGAGTACCTTTGCTTATGGTTAATATGTGTATGTGTGTGTGGGTGTGTGTATGTGTGCATGTATACATATATGTTATAGGGGACCAAAATGTGACACCCCAAAATATACTACTTACTTTGAACTGAAGACATTTGAGATTCAGCAGCTGCATAAATGTTTCCCAGAGATTTCCTCATCTGACTAAAAACAGAAACTTTTGACATATGAATGCCATAAATCCCTTTTTGGGGGAAGTTTTATGGCGGTGACAAAGATGGTGCCAAAATGGCCCTTCGCGAACAAACCTTACTCTATTAGTTTCCTCCGTATATTTACCTTGTCACAATTTGTGACCTTGGAAACCTAAAATTTTTCTTTTGTCTTGTCACTTTTCTATACATTTATTATTCTTCATTAAGATGTTATATAAGCCATATTTCTAACCCCCCCTTTTAGTTACTGGTCACTGAGTTTCTCCTGTATGTATTCACGCTGCACGTAATGAACTCTGCTTTTGTTTTTCCTCTCGTTAATCTGTCTTTTGTCAGTCTAATTCATTAGGTCCCAGCCAGAGAAATTAGGAGGATAGAGTAAATTTTTTTTTTTAATTTCTCCTCTACAATATATTTTTAATTTTGCTATCTTTGGATGAAAATCATAGATTATTTAACATATGTATGCCTAGTGTTTTTAAAGATAATGTAATGTCTTATAAGTGAGATGAAGGAAAAATAAAAATAAAGTAACATAAAAATACTCATTTCAATGCAAATGCACAATTACTCTTTATGTCACAATAAAGCTGCCACATGCTTGCTCTTGTTTGTAGAATCACAGGGACTCTTGGCCCTATACCTAGCTGTAACCTGAACTGGCAATGCAACACCGAAGACACTTTTGGTTATGGCAATGTGATTGTTCAAAAAGCGAACAGTGCTTGGCAAAATTCTGATAAAAACATAGCCCTAATTTCACCTGATTTGTCTACTTGATTTTTGACTTCTCGTAAATGGGAAAGTAAATTACATTTAAATTTAAAATGGTGTGAGGGTCAAGTCCAGAACCCCCCCAAATATTGAAACATGCAGGGCAAGTCTTTGTTGTGTGACGTTTTTGGATTTCAGAATGTTCTACGTCTGTCTGTACTAAATACCATTGTGTCACAATCTGTGGCATAACCGAAGTACTTTGAAAGTTTTCCAAAATTCTCCCTTGGGTATTAGTAAAAATCTTAGTTTTATTCTGAGTTTAATGGGAAATCATTGTAGTCTTTTGAAGAAAAGCAACATAGGCACATTTATATTTTAAAAGGATCATTCCGTTGATTAAATATTAAGCTTTAAAGCATGAAAATTAAAAATCATAATCAAATCGAATATTTTTATTTATATATTTGTTACTGTTTTACTTTTTATTTTACCCTTAATATTTCAAAATAAGGTATTATTTTAGAAAAATATTGAATTTATTTTAAAAAACCATTTTATCATTCTGTTTACAGTAACCCAATTATCAAGCTTGAATGTTATAGTAAGGAACTTAAGTTTGACAAAACTCAAGGGTGTGGACCATCGGGGAAACAGTACAAAACTGCAGATTTGGAGTTGATGTTCTGGGATTCTAATAGTGTCTGGATTCTTAACCTCTACGTGAAAGCGGGCAGCTAATTCTTTAACACTTACAAATACGAATCTAAAATTATATTCTACCTCTGAATGCTGCTCCCTCCCTTAACATTCACACAATATTTTTTGGGATAACGCAGTTTCCTTTCTCATTTCAGGAAAATACACAATCCAGCAATGAGCCAAAAACAATGGGTATCATTTTGGCTTAAAAATGGATTTCTGTTTATCTTCTCCCTGTTTGTATCTCCTGATAAAAACTTTCCCACCCCTTAATTCATCCTGAGAATAAACAGACCAGGATAGCCAGGAGAACTGCTTAAATCGGGAGATATGTGGTCCCAATGGAGACGGTACTTCTCTCTGAACCTTCTGTCATACTCAGTTGATTAAAAAAATGTAGTGTAAAGGAGATTTTTTTTTCCCTAGGCCCAATTCATCACATACATTAGAAAACTTTTCACACTAAAAAACTGTGTGTAGCAATAAATCATTCAATATCTCTAAGAGAGAAAAACAAAACTGCTTTGTTTCTGCAGTTAAATTAGTCAAGAAGAAGACACCATTTTAGGAATTTTCACAGTTGGATTTCATTTATGGCCCATCTGTTAAGTTCACCAAGTTTATCATTAATGATGAATATACGAAAGCATTTGGTTCAATGTTAACATCAAATATTAACATGTACTGAGATTAGTAAAAATGTAGGCCCAGGATCAAACAACATTACCTGTATAGTGTTGGATGAAGTATGCTATTTCATTGAAAAACAGAGAATCTGAATCTAACTCTCTGGATTTAAATGTTAGCTCTGTCACTAACCAGATGTTACCTCAAGCAGTTACTTCTTTACTAGATCTCAAGTCTCCTATCTGTAAGGGATTTTTAACTACGTACTTGTGAGAACAAGGTAGTTCATGTACTGAAAATCCTTAAAATACATTTGGTGCACAGGAATCCACAGATTTTGATTATTATTATAAGATTTTGCATTATTATTATAATTTAGAAGGTGAAGTGTACTTGATATTTATGGTTTGATTTAAGAAAGAGGAACAAAATTTTGACGCAGAATGAGTCAGAACATATGTGTGTACTACTTTGTGCTTAAGAGATAATGTTTTTCCTATTGCATAATGAACTATGATACTTAAATATTCTTTTCTCTCTTAAAGTTCACATCTGAACCTTAATCTCTTTTTTTCAGCAGAACAGACAGCTTCTATTGTCACAACAGGGATTAAGGACCAGATGTATGTTTTGACAGCACATAGATTCTTAAATAAACTTGCATATGTGGCTTAAATTCATGCCCTTCTATTAATTTTCTAATATTCAAGACAAAAAAAAAACAATGGCTATTGTTAAGTTGGTAATAACAATTCTACAAAGTCCTAGAGTGGAACTGAAGAAGTAAGAAAAAAAATTATAGTTGAGAAGCGAAGCAAATTAAAAAAAAGTTATAGAGATTATTTAGAAAATAGGACACTTCTGCTTTTACTCAAGCCATTCAAATAAATTTACCCAAATTAGGATATTTGACTAAATAACCTAAATAATTGCTTCTATTTTCAACTTTAATTTTAATAGAGATATCTTTGGTAGGACATATTAAAATTGCCAGAGAAGGTAGAATAAAAGGAAGAATTATAGACATTTCCAGGTTCATAATGTCTAAATTTAGACATTAACAAGTATTCGTTAAAGTGTTTCTTTTAAAAAATGGTAGAAAAATAATTCAAGGTACTTTATTAAAGTTTACAAACTATGAAGAAAACCCCCCAAAGACAAGAACATTGCAAAATATCTATCATGTCATCAGAAACTTTAGTAATACCATTTTTTTCTGGTTCTTGAGAAACAAAGGCAAAGAATATGTGGCTCCTTGCTTCAAGTTGCTTCTGATGTGTTAAGAAGCAAACGAAGAATTATAAGAATACTGATAAGTGTTAAAATGGAGGTACATATATGGAGGGCTAAAAGAAGCTCAATGAGGGAAGAGTTTGATGGGGAAAAGGATTTAATGCAGAGATGAGGTAAGTGAAAGGAACGTTTAAATTGAATTTTGAAAATGCATAGTAGTTCCTCAGGACTCTCAGGAGACATCTGTTATAAGCAGAAAAAATAGCAGAGAGAAATATTTGAAAGTCTGCAGTGATACTTGGGGAATTATATTAGTCTGAAATGAATAAGCGGTATGCTCTATGGAGTGGAATGGCCAGAGGTAGATAGAAAAGGAAAGCGTAAATGGACCTGGCCTTAATAT
Source organism: Pteropus medius (assembly GCF_902729225.1). Taxonomy (NCBI): domain Eukaryota; kingdom Metazoa; phylum Chordata; class Mammalia; order Chiroptera; family Pteropodidae; genus Pteropus; species Pteropus medius. Next base: position 8,481,515 of record NW_024351073.1, read on the forward strand.
TTGTTACAAAGAGACATTAGTACTCTAGCACTGATTCTTAAAGCCTTTCTTTTTCCTTGTACATTTTTTAAAAACTTTTTTTTCCCTAGGGCAATGTTTTCCTACTTCCTACAAAGGCTTCTCTTAAAGCTCTTTAAAAACTGCCCCTCCCCGCAAGTTGCTCAACTGAAGCCTCCTTAATCGAAGACAACTTATTTCATTTTTCAAAGATAAGACTCAAAATGCAATTCCTTGGGAGGCATATTTATTTCCCGCAATCACTTAAAATTATAAAGGACTGATACACTTTTTTACTCAAGTACCCTTTGATAGGCGCAGACTTACAAAGGATGTGAGGCTGAGGACATTTCCAGGAAAGGAGTTGAACACTGAATAAGGAGCGTAATCCTCACTTCTTCATTTTGGTCTCTGGGGCTTATTGTGTTCTGCAGTAAAGCTGAGGGGACATCTGCTTTTTATTTCTTTATTTTAGTTCATTCATACAAACAATTTTTTTTTCTGAAAAATCGAAGCTAAATCTCATTTATAAAGTTAAATGTCATCCAAAGTTATGGCAGAAGGAGATACCAAAAAAACAAAAAATTGGTATCAAAACAAATAGCATTCTCTTTTCAGACTCATGTTAGCCATGAATGCAAGAAAAATCCAAACCTGCTATTACAATATTAGAACTGCAGAAATACTAACTGTTCATCAAAGCCGTGGAATTTTTCGTGGGGGAGGATGAGAGGAGGGCAAAAAGACTACTTACTGTATTAATTTTATGGTTAACTCTCATTTTATGTTATTTGTCCATCAAATGTTTAAGAAGTTACTGTGCTTCCTACTCATTTGCACAGTACTACTGTCCAATATCTACAATGTATATTATTTTTTTCTCTGAATACTGTGCTCACCTATTAGTGTGGACACAGTTGTCAGCAGCAACAATAGCCACAGGAATGGCTATGATGTTTTGGAAACCGTCGTAAAGACAGTGTTAGAAAGTCTCAAGAAGACAGTGGAGGGCCTGATTGTATTTATTAGGTGCTTACTATATGTATCAATGACTTCTTTAGGCAAGAGGGGTGCAAACCTGAATGAAACAGAGTTACTGTTTCAGAAACACTCGCCAAAGTCCCAAGAGCCGGTCCATTGTGAGCAAATAGCATGCATACACTTAAGGTTGCTCGGGCCGCTGCTGTTCTCGGTTCCTCTTCCTTGTTATTTGTGCTGGCCGTTCATTTGAGCAAGCCCCTTCACCACCACTTCAGAGTAACTGGGATGGGGTGAGGTAGTACTAGTAATGAAAGTGAAGATGAGATTAAGGTGCTATTAAACACAAATAAGCTCCCTATAAATTCATGTTTCAGTGAGAAAGATGGTGACACATTAAAATATTTCTGTTGGCAAGAATCTAAAATTCAGTGTAGACCATGGAGGAGTTCTAACAGCTTTAAAGCACAGTTTTCTAAAATCAAATTAAGGGAATTTTACTGTGATTCATCATTTGCCTGAGGATAACTGGTCACTACATACATACTGCCTTAAAATTAAACTAACACATGTATATATTATGTTTTATATAACATATGATATAAAAGTGTCCCATATTTTGAAACTTAAAAATTAAATGTGTATGGCACATATTCAATATTTATGTAAATGTAATAGTAAGTAAAGTAAATGGGCTTCAAAAATTCTGTAAATGTAAGAATACAATTGGTATAGTCTTTATTTATTTATTTATTTTGTATAGTCTTTAAATGTACTATCTGATATTTCTTTTAGATTTTTGAGATAGACAACTTCATTTATTACGTGAAAATAATCAACTTAAAAATGATTCTTAAAAATAATCAACTATAAAATGTGAAATATTTAAAAAGAAATATCTATTTAGTTTATTAAAAGTCAATTAAGCAAACTTATGCTTACCTTTCTGTCAGTGCTTCAATAAAACTACATTGCATAAGGAACACGTTTTATCATCCAGCTAAAAGTGGGAACCTGAAAGCTATTGAGCACTGTCGATTTCCCAATATATCATAATTATAGAAACACCTGTGTTAAATAACTCTGAGTTGATCCACTCTAAAAATATAGAGTGCTTAATAGTCCTGAGAAGTAAACACATTTCCAGCAAGCCACAGGTGTTCACCACAGGAAGACAAAAAATGTGATGATGAAGGATGTGATGACATTTCCCAACCCATAATACATATATGCCAAAATGAACTTATGCATCTATAATTGAGTTGGTTTTTAAAAATTTTAATATGGCATTTAGATTTTTTTAAAAATAAAAAGCAATAAAATTTCCAAAGTGTGCGTAGTAGATTAGTTTATAAAATTGGAAGCAAAGGGATACAATCAAGCTAGAAACAGAGGTTTAATTAAAAAAAAAAAAAAAAAACTTTTATTCATGATAGCCCATGAAATACCTATGTCCTATATTGAATATAAAGTTTTATGCAGATAAGTAATTATATGAATGAATCTTCATTATAATAAAATACAGCTTTTAAATTTTATTAATTCAAGTAACAGCCTTCGGATAGACTATTTACTGCAGTAAAAAATTATAATGTTTCACCTAAGATTTTATTGTTATTGCTCATATAAAAAGTTATATCTACAGGGAGCCATAATCAAATTGCCCTATATTTCTTTAACACATGTAGTAATTTTTCTATTTAATTCCATTCAACATAAAAATAATACTTAGTAAGGCATTTTGCAAGCTTTATTAATGCCTCCCAGACATTAATGTTTGTTAACTGAACTCAACACTTGATTATCCGTGCTGATGAAAGGCTACAGAGGCGTGGATAATTGAAAATAGTAGGTAATTCAGAAAATTGCTGTGCAGTCAATTGCACATACACAGAAACATACTCACACATGTTTATTCAAATATAGTCTCCTTTTGTTAGTCCTATATGTAAATAACCCAAAGTGGTTGATGAAAGAGAAGCAGTTTCTGCCAGAGAACATGCAGGTAATAAACTACATGTGCTACCATCTGAAAAAACACAGAAGAAGAATGTCTCCGCTTCCGCCTCTAGGACCTAATCGATGACTTTATGTCTCCATATAGGTAATTCAAATCTTCCCTCTAGTTCAGTTCTATCTGAGGTCTTCCAGTTGTAATACCAGGTCATTACCAGTTTAAAAGAAAATGTATTGTTTAGGATTATACAACATTTTGACTGGTAAATCTGACTCATAGTTAAGAGTCAGCACAGTGGATTATAAAGCAGAAACAGAAACAACTCTTGACACTCTTGAAATAAATATATTATTAAGGATATTTATTTAATTACTTCAAAAGTCACCAAATGTCAGTGGTGTAAATAAGATAGAAATTTATTTCTCTTTTGTGTTCAGCATGACCTACAAGGACTGCCAATGAGATAAGACTGCCAAGGAGATAGGCTCCTGTGCTCCATAAGGTTAGGTAGGCATCCAGGCTCCTTATATTTTTGTTGTTTCAGCATCTGCTGCCATAGTCTGCTCATAACATGACCAGAGATAGCTCTCGACAACCATGTCCACTTCTCAGCCCACAAGAGGTAGAAGAGGATAAGAGAGACAAGCAGTTTCCATTCAAAAAGGCTGACCTGGAAGAAGCCAGCATCGTATTTCCAGAATTTAAGCAGAAGTTCAAGGCTGGCTGCAGTGGGGGCTGCAAATGTAATCTCCAATTCAGGGCTTATTTACTCAAGTAAAACTTGGGAATTCAGACTAAAAGAAAAAAGAGAAAAATGAATATATGAAAATAATGATAGTCTCTTTCCAGAGGGGATAACAAAGAGGAAATATTATAATAAATTATAATGAAAGCCAGGATTCTCCCCACCCCACCAGAAATGGTTGAAAACAGGACAGATTCTGAGGCTAAAATGAAAGTAGACCTTTTGGTCATAAGAAGCTCTATATGGAAACAGTCTAAGACTATTAGAAGGTCTCATCTTCCCTGTTGAGACAGTGGCCATCATTATGCCTTATAATGGAGGCACTATATTCTGAAAACAAAATTGTTTAAATTTTATAAGTGGAAAGTCAGAACTTAAAGGGATAATTTATATTTTTTCAGTATTTTCCAAAATATGTTCCCTTAAGTACTATCCCCATGAGATAGTTCTTGGAAAATTTTCCTGTCAAATAGGTTTGGGAGATATTGTACACTGTATTTCTGCTTAAATAATTATTAAGTAAATGAGCATATTAATGGATATTACTACACATTCCAAATGTATTAATCACATAATTCTTATTAATGTATCTTAAAAAAAATATTTTCAGAAAATTGATTTAATCCAAACTGCTTATTTTGTAAGGGATTATAACAAATGAGAACCAAGCATGTGTATACCTTAATGAGAGCTAGATAAGTCAACTGACCTAACATTCCATCCAGTGAAATCTCAACTTTTAGTATGGACAATTTTATTGATTTAATCCAAGGGTCAGCAAATGATGGTTCATGGGCCAAATCAAGCCTGCTGCTTATTTTTATTAATAAAGTGTGATTGGAAAATAGTCACACTCGTTTATCTACGTATTGTCTATGGCTCATTTCTCACTGCAACAGCGGAGTTGAATAGTTGCAACAGAAGCTGTATGGTCCACAAAGCCTAAAATACTATTGGACTCTTTACAGAAAAACTATCAACTCTTGATTTAATTTATTTAGCAATATTATATACCTAAATATGAATCAATATTTCAGGTACCCCAGCATATCACAGTTCTACTAACAGAAGAAAACCAGTTTGATATGAAATTGAATTAAGCTGAAAAAAAAAAAAGATTTGGAAACAGTAATTATTCTTCTCTCAATTTTAGTGATTTTGCACAAAACTTATTGGCGAGCAATTCAGCTAAATAAAATTTAAGATATCTCAACTGGGTTTTATTTGCTACTTGAAAACACTAAACTCCATTGCCGCCATTATGTGAAGCATTGACTATATGGGGGTGAGTGAGTCATAGAACCAGCTCTTGATGAGCTCACTGTCCACCAGAGAGGACTGAAAAGAAATCTATCACTTATTATATGATGATAAGATCTCTAATAACGTCCACCATTAGAAAGGGGTATGCCATTTTACTTAAATTTCAGCTTTAAAAATTTTTCTCTTAACAGTTGCATATCACATATATGGCAGACATGTTTTCAATTACTTTCGTCATATAATTATCACAACAAATGTAAATATAGTGTATCTCAGTCTGAAAGACAGAGATTGAAGGGGAAAAAGAAGTACTTTACTTAGAACAGAATGTACTGAGACAGTGCAAAAGAGGTGTTGAAAAGAAAAAATAGGCAGAACTTCTTAAGTCATATATTTTGTTTCAACTGCAATACCATGAAGGATAGGAAACAGGAGTGTATACATCAGCTCAGAAGGGCATCTTGTCTGGAAGATTGTATCAAAATTAGAAGAAGGATAATCAAAAACCATCAAATGTCAGATGACAGATGTTGAAGTAAATAAATTTAGAAACAATACTCAATTTCATGGTTTGGGTTTAATCCAGTTCTGTTTTCTGGTATCGAATGTGGTGAGATAATAGTGTGAAATTTCTGAGTGGCTCCATGATGGTTTGACTTACCACACAAACGCCACATGATGTCCAGTTCACTCAGCTATATAGTTTGTGTACAAGCTGGCATTATGAAGAATAGTTTAAATAGAATAATGGTTTAGGAAATTATATTTTATGTATATACCTAGACATTATATGCATAGACTGGCATTGATAAAATAAAATATAAAATTATCTTAGAGGTTATTTAGCCCAATATCTTAATTTACTTGGAGAGATTAGACAAGTTTTATAAAACTGCACAGCTAATTCTGTAATTATGATTTCCAGAATATTAGAAAATCTTCATACTGCAATGTATTGATTTATATTATATTATAAAATTATTTCTTACTGAAATAGAGTATTTGTGTATTTAAAATGTGAATTCTGTCTTAACTAATTTACTCTAATTTTATAGCTAGTAATTTTAAATAGCATTCCAAAGCCCCTTTAATACTACCAATAAAGCAGATTCTCAGGCCATTATAATACATTTGTGGAAATTTCATTGTTACATTCTTTGGGATAAGACATGTTCAAAAATGCCATTGTTAAATAATCCAACTTATTAAAAATCCTGAAAGATAGAGTTCAGTAGATGTGGAGATGAATATATAATTTTGGAAGAACTTCTCAAATTGCATAAATATGAAATGAAAAATAATCAGTTTTAGTAATAAGCTTAGGCAAACATACGCAGTTAACATAATAAAAACAAATTTGGCAAAACACTGTGTTGCTAGAAAAGTAATCAAATATTTATGTCAGTAAATATTTTCACAGTGTGTAGAAAACCAGATCCAGTCTCCTCTTGTCCTTGGACAAAGGACAGGTAGACTAAAGATTATGTCCAATTCTGAACTCCAAAATTAAAAGATTCATGAGATATGCTTGAACTAATATATAGTTATGCAATAATATATGTGAGAATGCACTTGAAAGAAAATCGGAATAAATAGCAATGTTTAATAATATTTATTTTAATGTTTTTACACTATAACCCTGAGAGCAAATGAGAGACTTAATCTGCAGCCTGAAGTATGTTCCTAAAAAAAAGAGAAAGAAAATAGTAACCATGAGATTACTTAATAAGCTTAGTAAAAGAAAACACGGGATTAGTAAGAAGATGCATTTACTGGTCATATCTGTCTGGGATAACATCTAGTCCAGAGTCTGTGATTCTGGGATGGACAGAGATAATGAACAATGATGTAGCAAAACATAATGATAAACTAAGACATCTGACATGAGAAAAATCATCTCATACCTAAACTTTGTCATCAATCGATTATAATTTTTCTGAGGTATGAAAAAAACTGTGTAATATTCATCTTCCATTGTTCAGTGATCAAAAAAAGTATTCTATAACAAGATTGCCTTCAAGTCACAACTCATTTTATTAATTCTGTTACCATGGGAGAGGCAATTAATCTCTCCATTCCTCATTTTTAACATCTTTAAAATGGAAATAATGATCATAATAGAACCTGTCTTACGATTTTTTATAACATTAACTTTTAGATTTCATAGGAGACTGTCTGACACAGGTTAAACTATACAAGTAAAATATCTCTTTTGGTGTGTCCATAATAGACAACTATTATTTAAAACTATTGTTTATTTAATAAACTGAACTGATAGTATTAAAGAAGCAAGGTTATTATCTGAAACTATATTCTAAAAACTTCTAGTGCTTCTTATATACTTATAATGTCCCTTGGTTATATTAATATTAAAAACCAGATGATATTTTGGTAAAAGTATAGACAAGAATAAGATAGGCACTTGCAGAGTACATGGACTCTTTCAAGTTCTTATAGTACCATTTACTGCATTGAAATTTGGAAGGGTGGGAGTGGTTAGAGGGAGAGGGTCTTGAACCTGAATCTTGAACCAGCCACTTATGTTCATGTATATTGTGTAGTAAACAGCAAGAAAATGTATCTTCTGTTGATATCTGGGCAAATTTCTCAAACTCTTATCCGCTCTCCTACAAAGAATAGCAGGATTGGAATGTGTATATGTTTGGAAACTCTTTAGGACCTTTTAACGTGAAACTTAAACATGAAGCGAGCCTGATTAGATGCTTCCAGACTTTCTTTCCAGAGTACCTCAAAGAGCAAGGCCACCTCTTAAAGCAAAGGTACCTACCTATCTCAATTTACCATAAAAATATATTGAAAAAACAAAAGAAAACCAAGAGGTCTAAAAGCAGAGAAAAAAATAACATATCTTTGCTTAGTGATATCTAAAATTTCTTCTTTCTCAAAATTGCAGCTGCCAAGACCAATGACCCTGTTTTGTACTTTTGATAAAACTAGATTATGTCATTAAAAACAAACAAAAAAAAAACCCTTAGCTTCTCACTGATGGAAACACTGCCTGCAGAAATAGAATTCCAGCAAACTGGAAGCCCACGCCTCTGAAGGATAGAAAATAGGCAAATGATTCATTCAAATTTTTATAGTAATCTTTAAAAATATTCCGAAATTATCTGCAGCCAGTAGACATGCAAACAGGTAGCCAGAGTCTGCAGAGGTGTTAAGAGAAATCAAAACGATTTAAATACCCTGCCCTCAAGTGAGAATGAATAAATTTATCAGTTGAAAGATATGGAATAACAGCTTAAACTGGATTCCTTCTTGGAATTTCAATACTAGTAAAACTTGTTCCCAGCTAGTAGGTCTGCAGTGTCTTTCAGAAAATATTTTACCTTTACATAAACTCAAAAATTATTTTGCCTTTACCTGCTCTAAAGGAACTCGCATCCAGACCTTTTGTCTATTGGTGTCTTTCTGTCAATTACATCATCAAAATTGCTTCTGTAAAACCACTGTCTTCTAAGATAGAGGGAAGGAAAAAAAGCTGCTAAAATTGATATCTATAATTCTAGGTGGAGTAGTCAAGGAATATTTGTGTCCTGAGACCCAAAGCATGCTTGCCCTTATGAGAACGTTCTTCCTGCTAAATGGTGCTCTGATCTACTACCTCTCAACTTTCAAATTCCCTGATTTGGTGGAACCAGTTAATCTGAGGTCAACTGGGAGACTCTTGTTTTTTTTCCTTTCCTCCTCTCATGTCCCTAGCATACTACTTTACTTAAAACTTAAAACACACATTAACAATTTCATACTTCTGCAAGATCAGGCTCAGTATTTCAGTCAAGGTTTCAGTAATTATCAGAAAAATACATGCTAAAAAAGTGTGGAATTTCTTTGATTGTAACTCACCCATGCTACTTATCACTAAATATCTTGGCGAAATTTCAGGAAGGCTTTTGCTTATGTTAACACGTCACTGAAAACATTAGTAAATATAGGGTATAAAAGCAAGTTAGCTTGTCATATTTATAAAGTAACTGATTGATTAAACACATTTTATTTTTACTTCTTAACCAAATAAATAATCTGATGAGAAATAACCCCTGGCCAAAAGCAAACCACTTCCCAATACTGTATGTTTGGTCTTCTAACTTAACTATAAATGGTAATTTTTCATATATTTTTGGGTCAGGTACTTTTATAGTGTGAAAATGTGTATATTAGTTTTGATAATTTCCCTTCATTTTGTATTTATTTTCCTGAGTGTATATTTAACTGTGTCTGAGTTCTATTTCCTATACAAACAGCTGTGTGAGAATTCTATATTCCTTCATTTATCAGTGAGCTTCGACAAAAATCTTCAAGGAGATTCAGTTCATCTGCATCACACCCGTGATTCATTCAGCTCTGATCTTTGGGAAGTTATTCTTTCTATTGCAGCCTTTCTGACTGAAAGATAATTCAGTTTACAGTGTTGATTCTGACAGAAAAAAAACCATGAATTATTTCTTGAGTTTCAAAAGCACAACACTTCTGGAGCATGGGATAAAACACATAAATATATTACACTTGGGATGTTTTAAAACATCAGGAATTAGAGCAGGTTTTATGACTATGTCAGGTAAAAATGGTATTAAAATATTTTTCAGCCTTTTAAGTACTTTTATTTTAAAATAAACAGTGCCTTTGAAAACAGCAATACGAAATGAAATGTCAACCATTTAGGATAGAAATTTGTCAGTGATATCAAGAAAATTAAGGAAGTGCATACTCTCATAATGAATAATTCCATTTCTGGAAATTAGCCTGAGAAAATAACCCCCCAAAATGGAAATATATATCTACACACACACACAAAGACAGATATCTGTTATATTCTAATAAAGATAATTGATTAGTACATACTTTAATTCTTTGGAGCTCTAAGTAATATGAGCAATAACAAATATTAAAGTATGTATAATAAAATTCATAACCATGCTCAAAAAAAGACAAATTTCTTTATAGTCTAGAAGAAGAAACCTAACTGCGCATTATTATTTGGGGGGTAATCTTGTGAGGCTCATGATTTTCAGCAAGAGCCTTGGAGAAGTTTGATTTCATTTTGGTAACTTATGACCAAAATTTCCATTGTGTCACTGAGGGCTCAGGCCAATCATTTTATATCAGGATCTGGAACAGTGTCTTATACTCCCTTAAAATGTAGAGACAAACTCTGACAGCTTCCTGGAGTTGCTGCCTTTTTAAAATTGAAGTATAACTGACAACAATATTATATTAGTTTAGGTGTATAATACAGTGATTCGATATTTATACACATTATGAAGTGATCACAATGAAAAGTCTAGTTAGTTCCCTTCCATCACCACACAAAGTTAACACAGTATAGTTGACTATATTCTCTATGTTGTTTGTTACTTTCCCCTGACTTATTCATTTTATAACCAGAAGTGCCACATCTATAAAACTATGTCAATAATAAGGTAGGAGGAAGGATAAGGAGGCCACGAAATAGGACTTATGCTAAAGTTTTCACTGGTACAGTGAAAAGGTCTATGACATTAATTATGTCATCTGAGATCAGATAACCTTACTCTCACCAAGGAATTTATAAGACTAGGGGCGAAGTGGCAGTTGGGTATAATGACCATAACCAGGGACATATGCAAACACACACTCAGAGAAAGGGCCTATTAAGGCCTATTTAAAACTCAACTCTTGCTGTTTACTTGATTTACATAAAAAATAAACCAATACTAAATGTTCTATCTAAAACTACAGAAAGTTAAATCAAAGAAGAAGGCTAATCAAAGGAAAGTACTAATATTACTAGGATAGTATATTCATTTCCAAAAATATTGCTACTGTCACAAATTACCACAAACTTGTAGTGTCATTAAAACAATATAGGTATATCCATTGAGAGTTCTATTTTCTTGCCCCTTTCAGCTCCTAGTGGCCAAGTATTCCTTGGCTTGTGGTCTCTTACTCCATTGTCAAAGCATATCATTCTATCTCTGTTTCCACCATCACATGGCCTTTTCCTCTGAATCTGACTCCTTCTGAGTCACTTTTATAATAAGAGCCATATGCCCACATAATCCATGATAATCTCCTCAGCGAGTTCAGACCTAATCACATCTGCAAACTTTTGCCATATAATGTAATGGTCACTGGTTCCCGAGATAAGGATGTGGGCAATATTTGGAGGCCCTTGTTCAGATTAATGCATTAAATGAGTAAGGAGACATTGTTTGGAGAAATATAATTCTTGTACAAATAAACTTATAAATTCCATTTTATTTGTGCCATAATCTGAATCATAACCAAGGAATACAGGTGGCCACTAGAAGTTGAAAAGGGCAGGAAAATAGATTCTCGCCTCAGTCTCCAAAAAGAACCGGACTCTCTTGAGTGACTTCAGACTTCTCACTTCCAGAATTGTAAATAGATATATCTGTAAATGGATATGTCAAGGACTTGACAATTTAGAAGAATAAATTAAATAAAGAAAAAGATAATGGAAAACTGTTACTATTGGTTATGAATACTAATAGAATTATAGTAATTAAGAAATAAGCAAAGAAATAAAGTGGTTGCTAATGATATAGGCAAATGCATTTTTATATGGAAAACACAAATTGGGTATTTACCTTGATTCATAAAAATATGCTCCAGATAAATGATATAACAAAATATAGAAAATTTAAAATCACTAGAAGGGAATATAACAGAATGTCTTTATAACCTCTCTATTGTAAAGAATCTTTTGAATCAGACAAAAATAGAAATCTTAAAGAAAAAGAATGATACATTTGACCATGCAAAATTAAATAATTCTGTATGACCGATTGATTAAATAATGTGAAAAAAATAAACCACTGTCTGAGATAAGGTATGTCACATATAAATGATAGTTAATAATCAATATATTATAAACCATATATAATAAGCAATATAAGGTAGCCTCACAAATCGATTAAAAATGCAATTAACTTACATGAGGCTGTAAAGAAAATTTAACACTCACTCACAATGGGCAGTGATGAAAATTCCTTCATAAATTTGATCTCCCTCCTTCCCTCCCTCCCTCTTTCTCTCTCTCCCCCTCCCTCAGGTACTTAACCAATAGCATTGTGTGTGTGTATTATTGTGTGTGTAATACATTGGCCAATGTGTGTGTGTATCTCCAAGAGAAATTTTAGTGCATGTTCACCAGAATTTAAATTATATTTTGTTTACCATTATTGTATTAGCAAAAATATGAAATCAAGCAAAAGGTTAGACAGTAGGGGAACAGTGGTATATTTATGTGATAAATACTGGATAGTATCTAAAATAAATGAGCTGAATTCATACATATTAATGTAGATAGGACTGCATGCATCATGTTGATTGAAAAAATCAATGTTACATGCAGTATGGTAATATTTATATAAATTTTAAAAATAATACTATGTAATATAACCAAGTACATATGAATGTAGTGTGCATACATACATGCATATATAAAATGTACACAAATTGCTTGCCTCTACTGAGGGAAGCAGAGAAGAAAAGAAACAAAATAAAAAACTTTGATTATTTCGTAAATTTTTATTTACTTTTAACAAACATTTAAGCAATATAAAAAACTATTCAGATTTGCTGATTTGTGATTCAGGATTCAGAGAAATTTATTATTTGGACTATTTATTACAGTTGTTTTTACTAATGAATATTAAAATAATTTAAACATTTAAATATGTTTTAATGGTTATATAGACTTCAAATAGTATCTATCATAGCATTAATGTTTGAGAAATTTCTACAACATAGAAAAGTTATGTTACAATATGAAGTAGAAAAAGAAGGCTACAGGATTAAACCCACAAATGTATTATGCATACATAGTTATGCACTAACTTGGGAAGAGTTTCTGTGCCAAAACTTTTGCTATATACATTATCTTATTTAATTTTTACTACAGCCCTCGGAGTTTAAAATTTTCTACGTTTTTGATGCCTGTTTTATAACAGAAAAAAACTGAGGAATAAAATAAACAAGTAGTTGAATCTGTGTTCAAAGCTGCTCTATCTGACTCTGAGCTCACATTCTTACTTCCAGTACAGTATTGTCTATAAAGCAAATAAGAATTATAAAACAACTATGCTTAGGAAAATATCTGAAAAGTAATATATCAAAATGTTAATGGTAATTGTTCCAGATTGTGGGCCTATGGGTAACTATTTTTCTTCCCTTATTCTCAAAATATTCCATAATGCAATGGCATTTTAAAAAATTTTTAATGATGAAATATTAACTTTATGCAGTTATTAAAGTGATATTGCTGAACATCAGACATTTCATTTATAGTACATACAATCTGGAGCAAAATTAGATTAATTAGGAAGTATCTATTTTAAGGATGATGAAAAACTTACAGGAAACCAATTTTGGAATACCTGTTATTAAAACTTATTAAAAGAAGTCAATAAGGAGTTCTGAAGAGACTGATTTGGTATCAAGACATCCAATTAATGCATATATTTATAAAATAGCTAAATTTTACTTTCCTGTCTAATTTCCTAACACAGTCAAATGTCTGACAGTGTTAGACAGGCATGCTCCATACATGGAGAATGAAAGATAGAGTCTCCAAATTTTAATTACTTTTTTTTGTCAATGACAATGCCCTATCATTTTTTATTGAAATTTTCTAGAACATTTCCATAGTTAGTCAGAATAAAACAGTATTTTAATAAACTTTAATAAAATATGTGAATACTGCTACAGTTGAAATATTTTCTTTTTTTTAACTTCTATTTATTTTTTATAGCATTCGATTTTATACCCTCTGGTGAAATATTTTCATGTTTAAATATTAAATATTATCTGATAGAATACACTTCAATCTGGAGAGTCAGTGAGGCTGCAAACCATTACTTTTAAAAAGGAAGTACTGTTAGGAAACTTAGTTGATTCATTCTACTGTTTCGTCTCAACAAGTGAAGCACTACTGTATCCATGAAAATCACTTTAATAAAGTCCATTAATGAGGAAGCTAGCTTCATGATCTTATTTATTGAAATTAAATAATCCTATTCTCATTCTTCTGTGGACATAGAGGATAACTGGTTATCACTCTCAGTTTGTCAATATCTCTACTAAATAGCTTACTAAGACATTGATTTGCATTGTGGTGAATCTCTTGATCAAATTGGGAAGAATTAAAATCTTCACAGTATTCATCAGTAAGGTAATAGCTAGATGTAGAGCCAGAGGAGAGAAAAAGTGATCTGGGGGATTGTTTTATAAACTATATAAATGTCTAACCAATGTACTGTATACTTGAAACTAATAATATTAAATTAAAAAAAAAATCTTCACAGTATTGAGTTCTCCAATTCATAAACATAGAGTATATCTCCTATTTAAATCTTCTTTTGTTTCTTTTGTCACTGTTTTTATGGTTTTTAACATACAGATCTCATAAATATTATATTTATACCTACATAAATATTTTGTTATATTTATACCAACTTTTTTTTTAATGTTTTCATAGGTAGTATTTTTTTAAATTTCAAATTCCAGTTGTTTATTGCTGGTACATTGAAAGTGATTGATTTGTAAGTGGATGCTTGTATTCTGGCCTTGTACCCTAACACCTTTGCATATTTGCTTAGTAGTGCCATATGATTATTGGGGTTTCCTATGTAGACAATTTTGTCGTGTTTGAATAACATGTTTATTTCTTCTTTTCCAATCTCTATATTTTTTCACGTCTTAATGCATCTGCTCAGATACAAATACAGGTGCAAATACAGATGAAGTCTAGCTCTCTCTATTGCCTCCTGCTGTGCGGCCCAGTTCCTAACAGGCCACGGATTGATACCGGTCCATGGCCCGGGGATTGTGGACCTCTGTACTAGATTACCAGTTTATTATAAAGGGATACAGCATAGGAACATCTAGATGGAAGAGATTCATAGGCCAAGGTGTGGGGGACCAGTGTGGAGCTTCCACACCCTCTTCAGGTGTGCCTCCCTCCCAGCACCACCATGTGTTCACCAACCCAGAAGCTTTTTGAATTGCTTTGGGGTATTTTGGAGGCTTTGTCCATAGTCATGATTGATTAAATAATTAGTTGTTGGTGAATGAACTCAATCTGCAGCCTCACTTCCATTTTCCGAGACCTTTAGTGTGGCCGAAAAGTTCCAACCCTCTAATCACATGGTTGGTTTCCTTGGTAACCACCCTCCCTCCTTTGGGGCTTTCTAAAAGTCACCTTATTAACACAAACTGATGTTGAAAAGGAAATGTTATGAATAACAAAGGATACTCCTTTTACTTTTATCTCTCATGAGGTATTTTGGGAACTAGAAACAAGACCCCAAAATTATAACAAAACATGCCCCTATCACTCTTCCTCTTATAATTTAGGAAATTTTAAGAATGAAGGTAAAAAATGAAGGCATATTCAATTAATGCTATAAATTTCCCTCTAATTACTGATTTCACAGTATCCTACAAGTTTAGAGAAATTGCGTTTTCATTTTCATTTAATTCAAAGAATTTTTAAATTTCTCTTGAGACCTTTTTTTTGACCCATTGATTATTTAGAATCATGCTATTTATTTTCCAAATATTTGGGGGAAAATTCCAGCTACCTCTTTGTTCCTGATTTATAGTTTAATTCCGTGTAGTTTGAGAATGTGCTTAACAGGGTTTATATTCTTATAAATGTTTAAGGAGCAGAATTCAGCCAATCGTGTTGAGTGATCTATGTGAGTTTAAAAATAAGGCTTATTTCCTGCTGTTAAATGGAGTTTTCTATAAATATCAATTAGATCAAACTGATTAATGGTTCATTTTATGTCATCTGTATTCCTCCTAATTTTCTACCTGCTTCATCTATAAATTGCTGATAGAGAGGTGGTGATGTCTCCAACAATTTTAGTAGATTTTCCTATCGCTATTATCAATTTCATTACTTTGTCCCATGTAGTTTTATGCTCTTTTTGGTGCATACACATTAAAATTTTTATTTTTGTTGGGAATTTGAACCATTGATTTTTATGTAACAGTGCTCCTTTTTATCTTTGATAGTTTTCCTTGTTATGAAATCTGCTGTCTTAAGTAAATATAGCTACTTCAGCTTTCTTTTTTATTAGTGTTAGCATGGTATATCTTTCTGCAGTCTAACTTTTAACCTGAGTCTTTATTTTAAATTGAGTGACTTATAGATAGAATGTTTGTCCTTACTTTTTTAATCCACTCTGATAATATCTTATTTTGTGTATTTAAGACATTTACATTTTAGTGATTATTGATATAATTGGATTATAATTTACCAAATTCTAAACTGTTTTCTATTAGTTACCTTTGTTGTCTTTTTTTTTCTTTCCCTCTTTTTCTACCTTGTATGCCGTAAGCAGCTTATGTAATTATATTTCCTATTTTCTCTGAGCTTGTCAATTATACTTTTAAAAAAATTAGTGGTTTTCTTTGAGTTACAATATATACTTTTAAACTAATTTTAGTTACTTTAACTTCCCTGAAAATCCTAAAATCTGTGTCTTATCTGAGTCTGGTTTTTATGACGACTTTGTCTCCTCAGAATATTTTTTCTTGCCTTTTATTATGCTTTGTAAGTTTTTGTTAAAATCCATACATGTATAAAACAATAGAAAGTGAGGTAAACAGGCCTTGAACGTGATGATGTCTATTAATCTGACTAGGGGTTTCACTGTTTAATGCTTGTTGGAGATGGTTGTTGGAGATACAGGTATTAGGCTTCTAATGTTTTTAATGTCCTTATTTTTCATCTTCCCTCTTGACTTTGAGAATTTCATATGTACTCCTCCATAAAAGTTAATTTATTTCCCCTTTTTCAGACGAGATAAGAAGAAGCAACAGGCCCAAGTGGAGTCACTTTTGCGGAGCCTAAGACTTAAAACCTAACCTAACTGCAGTTACAGCTACTCCCAGAAATGGAATTTTAAATCAGTCAGGCTGACATTTCCAGAAATGTGTTAATGAGGTAATCTGTATGATAAGACCCATCACCCTGACCCCTGAGGGAGGGGAACTCTGCCTGAAATAATCCTTTCTTTACTTTTGCTAATAGTTTTCTTATTCCTCCCAATTTCTACCTATTAAAACCTTCCATTTTATACAACCTCTCTTCAGAGCACCATTTTATTTGGTTGATGTTGCCTAATTCACAAAACGTTCAGTACAGCCAGTTGCATCTTTTCTTGGTTAAATTTTTGTTAATTAACAAATATAACCCAGTATTTTCAGACTGAAGCCTTTGTGATGAAATGTGAAGTAGGGGGAGCATTCTGCATTCTGATTAAGTCCCAGTCTTTTAATGGCCCTCTCTCTAGGTTCTGTTATCTTTAAACAGTATTTCTTCACTCATACATCTTCCCCACCCTTACCCCCCCCATACCATATTCCCTTCTTTAGCAACAACATTCCCATCTATTTTCTTTAAGTCCTATCTCCTGCTCGCCATTATTATTTTCTCCCCTTTATGTGAGATAGAATGACAGGATCCATGCTGTGTGAGGAGGAGTTCCCTTCTCACAGTTGAGGTAAGAGTTCCAAATTGCTCTGTGGCAAAGTCTTTCTCCCTGGAGAGTACCCCTGTGTTTGGGAAAATGCACTGGTCATGTTTCGTGATGATTGCCCTCCTCACCGTGCCAGAGACAAGAGGGGTTATTTCTGGGAGCCGCACCACAGAATCTCATGACTTCCTAGAGAGCCTTTGAAAGTGTGGAGGTCCAACTGAGACCGCAGGAGTTTCTCTCCCATTGTCATCCACACTCAAACACTAGCATTAATCAGAATGGTCATTTAAGTGATGCCAGCAGTTTATGTGAATTTCTCTCACACAGAACAGTTTGTGTCTGTTTCCCTCATTTAGCACTAGATTTTCACTCCTTGATTTGCTAGTTTGGTTTCACTCATCCACAAGGTTTGTGTCTTAAAAAATTGTTGTGTCCCTGTTACCTCATATTCCTTTCTCAGTACATATGGATTTGTACTTTTTTTTCTCCTTTATTTTCACTTAGTGAAGTTTTAGTAGTAGGGATTAGTTGACATGTGGCTACTCTTCTATATTCTTTTCCATATTTCTTTATTCATATATTCTTTTCCATATTTCTTTATTAGTCGACATGTGCGACATGTGGCTACTCTTCTATATTCTTTTCCATATTTCTTTATTTGTTGAAAGTTTAGTTACTAAGCACATACCATATGTAAGGTATACTGCTAGATGTGGGCATAAATAGTAACGAAATTTAGTTTCTGGCCTTATAGTGTTTGTAGTCCAGTGAGGACAAATGGATGAGAAAACATATAAATATTATATTGAATAAAGCAGACTTGATACTTGAAACTTTATTTTTTTTGTTATTCTTATTTAGAAAATTCTAGGCGGGCTACTTCTTATCTCTGGATAAAGCCTTAGGTTCCAAAAATTTTCAGTTACACAGACATTCATTTCATAGATTCATAGATTTCATAGACTTCAGTCATATGGTTGACTTTATTTGCATCGAGGGCTATATGTCTCTTCTAGCTGGTGCTACATTTCTAACTTCAATGGTCAAGAGATTTTATAAACTGGATAGGAGGATATATCTTTTTTAAAAAGTTGAATTCAAAACAGCTGTGACCCTTTAAGATCTGCCCCAGTTACAGAATCTGTCGTACTCTTCTTGATGCAGCCTGCATTTGATAACTGAGCAAGATTGGAATATTATGATCCAGCCATCTTGGCCAGGCATAGGACAATTCTGATGAAAAATTATGACTCCTGAGCAAAATTATCACTCATGGGGTTGGCTGTTTTGGACTAAATGTTGTATCTCCCCAAAACACATATCCTGAAGGAAGTGGGGCCTTTGATAGGTAATTCGATCATGAAGGCAGAGCAGAGCCCTCATGAGTGGGATCAGCGCCATTATAAAGGAGACCCCAAAGGGCTCTCTTGCCCTTTCTGCCATGTAAGAATACAATGAGAAAACAGCTTTTGCAACTGGGAAGAGGGCTCTCACCAGAACCTGACTATACTGGCACCCTGATCTTTCACTTCAGGATCATGAGAAGTAAATTTCTGTCATTTATAAGCCACCCAGTCTATGGTAATCTGTTTTAGTGGCCCAAGCAGACTGAGACATTGGCCAAGGCTTTGTGGGGCCTGAATCACAGTTTGACTTCTCTCTTCACCCAATCCTGCTTCACCCACTTCATTTCGAAGGTGCAGTACTCCTATATCCCAAACTCAGTATCTCAGCATTTGCTAAGAAGCCAGTTTGCAACAGTAACAAAAATCAGTTAAAATCTGGAACATTTATAAGTATTTGTTTGTTCACTGTACTCTTCTTAGCACAAGTTACTTTGGAGAAGCAGTTCCTTACTTATTGTTATGGCATCATGTTTACCTTAAAGGAATAGATTACTCTGGGGATGATAACAAGATTAGTTATACAATGGGAAAATGGTCAGTTCTGTCATCTTTTTTTTCTCATGTGTTTGCATAATACATATTTTCATCAACGTGCAGTTTCTTAACTAGACTCTGTAAGATGCTTCAATTTTGTGTTGGTTTAGTGGCTAGACTTTAGCTTAAATTAGAAAAAAAAAAAAGGTCCAAAATTTGACTTAATTGGGCACAGATATACTAAAAATATACAACCAAGCAACAGCAGCATACTTCACTTTTCATTTTGGATTCCAACTCCCCAGAATAATAAAGGCAGAGTATGTTAAAAGCATAACCTGGATTAGGCCTTACATAAGGCATTACTGTCAAGATGTGCCCTTTGGTTCTTTCTGTTTTCATTAAAACAGATACATTTAAAGTTTTAAGATCTTTTCCCACACCATATTTAAATATGTTGCATATTTAAATATGTTGCATATTTAAATATGTTGCATATTTAAATGTGGGATGTATGTATCTCCAATTGGACACCACTCACTAGATTAAAAACTCATAAATAAGGAAATAATATGTATCTTGCTATTTTCAGTTTCTTGTGTAGTACCTGACCCAAAATTCATAAATACACCACACACACACACACACACACACACACACACACACACAGGAATATATATCTGAAAAGTGATGGAGGGAATTGTAAAAATGTTTGTAATTTCCAGGTCATAAAAGAAGTCTTAAAACCTTTTTAAAACTTTATAACTTATCCTGAGGAAAAAGGGGGGTTCTTATCAACTTTCCTATGAATTCTTTCTTGAACTTTTGAACTATCGTTATCCGCTCCTCCATCCAGAATCCCCTTTACTTTGCTCTCCGTCCATATCAATAAGCCTGTTAGGCTTGATGTCATTCATTCTTTATATGCTTATCTCCCCCCACCCTTTTGTGAACACCCTGAAAGCCATGCTTTTTTATTAAATTCAAAACCCTAGTGCCTAGCAAAGAGCCTGTAATGTAATAACATTTCATAATAGTTCACTGAATATAATTTAATCGACTTTAACTTTTTTCCCACACACAAGCTGAATTACTGAAGTAAGATACAAAGGCATTAAAGATATTGCCTAAAATAAAAAATACAAAACCAAATACATGTAATGATTAGAAAGTAGATGGATTTAACTAATTATTTTTGTCTCAGAAACTGTCGACACAGGGAAATTAAGAAAATACAAAGCAGCATTAATAGTCTTTCCTTGCCTGTGCAATATTATGTTTTCCCTATACAACTGAATGATTTGTGGCAATGAAAATCCATAGTAAGATTTTTTTTTTAAATAGCATTTCTTTTCTGAATTAACTCAAACTATTAGCATTACACTTCCTTTTCCTTCATCATACTTTTAAATTCAAGCTCAGATCTAAATAGGAAGCTTAAATAGATAGTAAATAAAGGAAATATTTTTTTAAAGATTTATGGGGAAGAAAAGCAGCCGGAAGCACTGACTGTTTTATATTCAACTTTCTAAGCTATCAAACTACCCGTTAATTTGTTTGGCTTTGCCTTATTTTTCCTTTCTTCCTTCAAGATCAGTTATTAACTTAATCATACTCTGTAGCATTTGTTTGTTGTTTTCATATGTATGTGAAACTTTGTTATTTCTCTTTCTCTGTTTTTAATGTCTGCTAAGTGATCTAAATATTGGTTTTTGAAAATAAGCCCATTTTCTCACCTGCTGATAAGTTCCTTATGAATAATTTAGCCCCTGGAACTACCTTAGATGTGGAGAGACTATAACTTACTGTGGACTCTTTCATATTGCTCATGTGTAAATTGAAACATTGAATGTGGAAGCAATCATCATCATAATATGATTGTTATAAAAAATCATTACCTTTCATGCTGAAAATGTCATTTAAATGTCAGTTTGGAAAATATAGAAATCAATATGGGCTCTAACTACATGCTGCTTAATTCACCTATTTTAAGTGAAGTGCCATTCAACTAACCAGTTATCATTTTGTCACTAAATATTTTCTTGATTGAGTAAAATGGCTGGAACATGCACAATATATCAACTAAAGGATTGCAATTATTTCTTTTTCTTCTCAATTTGTAAGACCAGCTGTACAAATTGAAATAATAACAACAAGAGACATAAACTATCAGAGGAAATATGCATTTTTCATGGGTCCTATTATCTGGTTATGCAAAGTAGTAGGATTTAGCCATTTTAGAACTTTGCTTATATGAAATTCAACTTTATAAACTTTCTTGCCTAGTAAAGTGTAGGATGAATAAGTCTCCAAAATTGTTAGGTGAACCACATGTCAGGAGAAAACGAAGAATTTTTATTATTGAAACACTTCTGTTACATCTCTAGAAGAAATTTAATTTAGGGAGGTAAGTTGAATCTAGTGATTTATTAAATAAGGAAGGATGCAGATAATTTCAGAGGTAAGAAAGTATTGTCTACTTCTTAATAGACAGTCCTAAAATACTGTATAATGTCCAAATGTTTTATTTTCATAGCTTTTCATGCAGGAGATAAACATATCCCCAAAGAAGTCCAGCTCCACGTGGTATTTAAAGAAGTAAATAAGACCATAGCATGCAATTTCGGTGGAGACATGTCAGTGGCTCTGGAGTGGAGAGATAACACAGCACCATTAACAAACATTGCCATGAATTCTTACAGCTACAAGCAATTTATCAAAGAAAACCACATGCTTTGCAATTAGTCTGTCTCACAACTAGAATCTACATCCCATGTGATCTCACTACTCATATAAATTAGTCCATATCATGAAACAGAAGGTTAGAACAGGAATTGCCATATTTTTTAAGATACTAGAATTTAGAGGGTCATGAAGAGAAGGCACGATCATTAGTGCAATATCAAAGTTCCTGCATTTCTTTGGCACGTTTCCCAAGAAAAGGCCCCTACTTTGCTCCCTTGCCAAAAGTCATCTAAAAGTACTGTAGAAAAATCATGTATCTGTGAGAAGGATGCCATTTCGAAGTCACAGCAGTATACTCAGGGACTATTAGCAATCCTTTTTTATGTCCCATCAGCAGCTAGATTCATCTTCTATTACAGGGAGTGGATACTGAAGAATTTCATCACTTCTCTCTAAGGGTTTATATCTTATCTTTCCTTGGCCTCATCTTCAAATTCACAGATGTCATTCAGGCTAGTAAGCACAATTTCTTTTCAGTTTATTATGCCTGTCACCCTCTATTCCTATTGTAATCTCTATAGTCTCACAAATTTTGTCCTTTTCTCTTGAATCTGGTGTTTTTTTCAAGCTTTATTGTCTAGCAAAGTTTTTTAAAACGCAGAATGTTTTTTAAAACACAGAATGTTGGGCTCCAAGACCAGACTTTCTTATTCAGTAGGTCTGGGGTAGGGCTAGAAAATTTTTACTTCTAAAAACTTCTAAGGATATGCCGATACTGTTTGGGGAACACTTTGAGAACCACATGTCTAAGAAAAAGAAGTGACCTTTAGTGTATTCAAATTAAATTTACCAACTGCTTGCATTACAGCCCACTTTATCTTAGTTCAGTCAGTTGCTTCCTCTCATTATTATTCATTTTGTCCCTCACAATATAATATTTAGGTACCTTCTATTTTAAAGATCTTCTGATGATCCTGTGTTTACTGAGCTAGTGGCCACATATTTTTAATATGACCACTTTTGTTTAATGTGTCCACGTTGCTCTTAACATATTTGTCAGTGCAGTGCATTCTTGCCTTCGGTTCGTGCTATTCATCTAAACCTCTTTATAGATCCAATAGTAATTTCCTAATTGTCATATTTTAAAAATTCATTAACATAATTAATGAACCGACCATTCTGACCACCTTCTTGTCTTCAAAACTTACCATGTCTTCTGTGCTGCCTCTCATGGATCACCATATTTTTCTCTACTTTTCCTTTCATTTTCTTTCCTGAAATCCACTTCTGTCTTAGCCTTTTCAGGTTGCTATAACAGAATACCATAAAGTAGGTGGCTTATAAGTAACAAAAATTGTTCTCACATTTCCAGAGGCTAGGAAGTCCAAAATCAAGGCAGTAGAAAATTGGTGTCTGATAAGAGCCTCCTTCCTAGTTCACAGACGGTTGTCTTTTCTCTCTGTCCTCACATTGTCGAAGGGAGAGCTCTCTGGGCAATGTCCTAATGACCTAATGACCTCCCAAAGGCCCCACCTCCTAATACCATCACATTGGGGGTTAAGATTTCAACATTTGAATTTTGGAGGCACGTCAATGTTCAGTGCATTGCAACTCCCTTGCTTCCTTTCTGCTCGCACTCACCAGGCTTCTCTTGTTATTAATTTTGTCATCTTTACACACACACACCCATACACACCCACACACACCCACACATGGTGGGTTAAATAACCGACACCCACAGGTTTAGCACACATACTCTTGTGAATCAAAAATCGACCTTTGTAGCCTAGAGCCTTCTACTGAGGTTCAGGGCTGTACAACCAAATTTCTACTGGATATAACTATCCAAATGTACCACACAAATTTCAAACTCCATGAGAATATAAGAAGATGGTAATTTATTTTTATATACCAATTGCTTGATAATTTTAAATTTTTATTAAAAACTTTTCCATCTAATTAGTTCTCTGCAGTAAAAGATTTAGGGGTTCTGCTCTTCCACACGTGTAATTAGTCTGTCAGTCCTGATGCTGCCTCAATTCTTGTAACCCGTCGTCTTCTACCTTCAGCTTTCTCCAAATCATACTGTTATACTGCTGCCAGTGCAAACTTTCTGAAACAAAACTCTGATTTTTTAAAATGCCCTGTATAAAATATTTTCCTGGATCTCTCCCTCTAAATAAGATTCAAAAGTTCTGTCTGCATGTCTAAACTTACTGCCTGTCTCTTCTCCACTTAGAGTTTGCATCCTCACCTGCTAATTCAATTGCAGTTGCAAAAGATAATGTGTTATTTTTTATTCTTCATGGTATTGGTACCAGTTGGAATTTCTTACATTCTTGTGTTAGCTACATTGACCTTTCCTTTTTGAGAAATTTATTCCCCTTCTCAAATAATCATTTTAAGTGTTCTTTAGAAAATATCATACTATTTGGTAATTTTGAAAGCTTGGATTATTCTCTTAAATTTGTTTCCTTATGTCAAGAATTTTGACTTGTATGTTTTACATACCTAGAATCTACTAGATTGTCTGATACATAATAGTTGCTCAAGATATGTTTATTGAAATGAACTCAAATTAAATGATAGAGTAGGGAACCATTTGAAAATGATGGGGACAGCAAGGCTATTGCCTATGGGACCCAAGAGAAATAAATACAAATATCAACATAAAGACAATGCAAATGTTCAGAGCAGTTTTATTCATAATAACTAAAAATTGGAAACAAAGCATCCATCAACTTGTGAATCAATTGGCATATCCCTATGATGCAGTTATTTCTCAGCAATGTAGAGGAATGAACTATTGACAGAAAAACATGGATCTATCTCAAAAGAAAAAGAATGATGGTGATCCAAAGAAACTTGTAGTAGAATAACATATAGTCCATGATTGTGTTTATATTAAATTCTAGAATAAAGGGCACAAGGAAACTTTTAAGGGTAATAGAAATATTCTGTATCTTAATCATGGTGGCAATTACATAGATATATTTATTTGTCAAATTCAAGAAACTATACCCATAAAGTTGATTTTATTGTATGTAAGTTATACCTGGATTTATTTATAATTTATATTTAAATCTGGTTTTAAATCACATGTTTCATGTTCAAATTTTACAAAGATAAGGCCAGAAACATACATACATGGAGGTACAGGTGAAAGGTAATATAAAATATTAAGAATTCTGTTAAATTGGAGATTGCATGCTATATCTAAAAACTTTCAAATTTAAATACTATTAAATATTTCTCTAGTCAAGGAAAACATATATCCTTGATAGAGCCAGTCCATGGGCATTGTTTGGCAACTATTATGTGAGATAAAACAATAGTTTTTCCAAGATCAAGCTGAAAGAAAAAAAATCAGAGAGAGAATCAAGTTAATTTATTACAATGAAAAAGGTAAATTTTACCTTTTGGCATTTCTCCAGTAAAACAGTTCTGCTATAACTTGACCTGGTGAGATTAATGGTGAGTCCAAAAGCATAAACCATTCTCTGGAAAGATATTGCAAGCCCATGTGAGGTGAATTAATTATTCTAGAGTAAAATTTAAGAGCTTGTGTGTGTGTGTTTGGGGGGGCAGGGTGAAGGGTAGAGAGAGAGAGAACACATAAATATATATACTGTCACACCAAGAACACATACATTTATAAATGGCCTTTTGCAAAGAACAAACAAACAAACAAACAAAAACCAACCAACCAAACAAAAACAACAAAATACTTAGGCTGAAAAAATTCAATTTAGCTAGTGAAACTTTTGGTAAATAAGCTAGAAACTTGAATTTCTTCTGAATTAACTATAGTTGAGGTAATCTTCAGTGTCCTATCAAAACATTTTTAAATAAGTCATCAAGTTACTAAACCTGAGATTTCTGATAACAGAGGAAAGAATCTTGGGTTAATTAGACATTTTGCTATGAAGTTAATGTTATCAGTTCAGAGGTTCATGACTGGGTTATCAAGATGTATACATAAACATGAAGTTCAAGCTGTCAAAGTATAGTGATAATCAGGAGAAGCAGAGTAAACATTGTGGTACAGACTCGCATGTAGGAACAGAGCAGACTCGTAGGGACAGATCATCATTTGAAAAGCAGGTTGCCAAACAGGCCTGATGCATGTGTGTGCTCCACTGGGATGCTTCTTCATTAGCTCATGCTCATTTGTACCTTAGTGAAGTCTTGACAATGCATCCTAATCACATGTAAATCTTTACAAATATGACTATGTCATGAAACCACTTCAGAATTGTTAAATCTGAATATCTCGAGTAAGATGCAGTCATCTGTATTTACAGTTTTAAAAATTCTCCACATGATTATGTTGTCCCTATAAATTTGAGAAGCTCTTGGTAAGCCCCTTTTTGTGTAGGGGCTTACTTCTCTGACGCATGTGCTCTCTCACATTCATCTCTGCCATCTCTTGACCTAGGTGAACATCTTGGCTGCATATCTAATTCTTATTCCCATGTTAGGTTTAAGGAAAGCTTTCTGGTAAATATGCTATATTAAGGAGATTAATATAAAGTAACATTCCCAGCACTTAGAGGTCAGGTGCCTATCAATTGCATCTATCTATATAGTCAAGAGACCAGAAATCAGTTTTAACTCTCCATCCTTCTCCACTCCTTGTGCAATTATTTCTGTTAAAAGCTCATTACCTTTCATCAGCACCATTGTTTTAGTTACCTAATTGGTGTTCCTGTCTGGATTCTCTACTTTTCTAATCCATCCTACACATTCTTGTCAAATTAATTTCCCTATAGAACAATACTGTTCCAGGCACAGTCCTGTTAAAAATCTGAACCTACTAACTAAAATGCAAATGTTATTCCAACTCTCTAAGAACAAGTCTACATCTATATTTTTGATTTACTAGTGCTCTACTCCTATTCACATAATGCTCCCCAGACAAGTTGATTGTCTCCATAACAACTTCATGGTTTTCTGATGCCATGCTCTGAAAAAAATGCTATTATTTCTGGAATACTTTTTCTCCATCAAAATAACTCTCTATTCCCCCCAAGGAAGCTAGTAACCTTCATCTTAAGCTGTACTGTTCTTGTTTAAGTAGTTAGTCTTTGTAAAAGTAATTCCTCAAAACAGGAAGCTAATATTGTCTTCATGTTCCATCTCTCACTGACGCTGTACCAACAACTAGAATCAAATTCTACCACATCCTCAAGGTCAAATACCAGCTAGAATTTAAGAAAAGAAGAATAAAGTGCTAAAATGCTACATTATATAGGGATTTTGAGTATATGTGAGCAAAATCAACCAACAACAAAAATGTAAAAAAAATTTTAAAATCGTCTGAATCTGGTAATATGCTTTTCTATATGAGAACATCTGCATTTGGAATGCTTATATGAAAAATGAGTATTATGCTTCCGTTTTGTCTGGCTGCTTCATAAAATCTGGGACTAATCATTAACTCTATTTAGAGTAAATTGAGGGGCCAGATAGTCTCTGGTAAATACAAAAAAAAAAAAAATCTAAATAACTAGGGAATTGAGCATCTTTTGTGTGTATACTCTAGCCTCACCCTTAAGGAACATCTCTTTAAAGTACTCCAAAGTCTGTTTTTCAGCATATATTTGACCCATATATGTGTGTGGAATGTACCAGCATGATGAAATGCTTTACTGATTGCTTGATCTCTTAGCTGGGAATGCTCAGGAGAACTTTATTTTATATGGGCTTCCTTGTCTCAGTGAAATGGAAAGATAGAAGTTACAGAGGTTAGTAGCAGAATTAATGTCAGTGGCAAATTCCCACCACTGGAATAAGGTGCCTCTCCATTTCTGCACCTCAGTTGAATGATCAGGGATCTTAATCATCTTGACATTTCACAGGATCCCACTGTTTGTTAAATAGATCCCACCTATATTTTTTGGAGAACAAACATTAGCAGCTGTCATAAACACAGTGTTAATTCACATGTGTACTAGAGAATAAAAGGCCGATTCTATGAAAAGAGCAGATTCCACTATCTCAGTGAAGTTTTAGGGCATGGGATGTAAAGACCATGACAAGTTATTCTCTCCTTAGTTAAAGACAAGTTGATTGATCTTATTACCCCTTCAGTAAAATAGCTCAGTAATGTTTAATACATTCATTTGAGTCAATGTGTATGCTTTGTTGCCTGGGCAATAGAAGCAAAAAAATTACAGATTTGAGTGAAGATGAGAACCCATTATGGCTACCAACTGTCCGGTATGAGGTGCCAGCTACTTTTGGCATTCTACCATAGAGAACTTGCAGATCTAAAACTACTTGAAAAATTTGGTAGAATTTCAGGATTTTTGTGGATCCTGTGCCTCATTCAAATGAAAGAGTCATGATAGAAGCTCAAAAAGCATTGAGGCCTTTCAGGACATAACTATTCCCTTTTAGGAAAATAGTTGCTGTTTACACTAGGCCTTAGGGGATACAGAGCACATCTGTACTTTGAGGCCTTGTGTAAATATAGATATGCCCTGAAGCAACTTGAAGGTGGAAAGCCTGGAGGACAATGCCTGAGAGCTTCCACTTAAAAGCACACCAGGTCCTGCAGTCATTGCAGGCTCTCTACTGCTTTCACAGGGTGTTTCCTGCGAGGACTGAGTGAGGAAAAAACTATCCAAACCTTTTCATAAATCCCTCTGCTCTATGCCCATATGAGCCGCAAGTAGTCTGATGTACCTCACAGAGATAGCTAAGATGTCCTAGCCAGAAAATGAAAAAAACAATAATATAACAGGATTTGAGGACTTGATGGAGTATGAAAAAGATAATTCACCTGGCCTTAGTGTCGGGACCCCTCTTTCAAGCAACAGAAATTCAATTGTATTTTCTTCTGTATGTATTCTGTTTTATCTGTTTGCTTCGGCCGTGTTAAATTTTTCATACAGGGTGACCTGGTTCTCCTGTGAAAAGAGACGGAGCTCTTGTAAAGATGAAGGTTTTTACTTTCGTTTATATATTTAATCTGTGCTGTTTGATTTTCTAGCCATGTATATTCATTTCTTTATATCAATAGCAGTTGCGTGGATGGCGATTTCTAAGACATTTTAAATATGTTCTTTGTAATTTTTTGTACCCAAAACACTGAAATGTTATTAAAAATAAACTTATGCAGGAGTAATACTGTAGAAAGAAATTTGGACGTAAAATAGAGGAAAGGTGAAGGGAATGTAGACGTCATGGATGCTACATAAAATGAATCAAGAAAGAGTTATATAAGCTTTAAAATGTAGGACTATTACTAAAAGTGATAACAATGAAATACAGGAAGGAGAGTAACAGGAAATGGAGGTTGATATGTCTGAAATAGAGGTAGAAGTACATGTTCTAGTTCTGAAAAGAATCACTTTATGATCTTAAAAAATAGAACTCATAAAATTGTTACCTCCTAGAACAATAATTCTTAACTAGGGAACAAATTTTGTCCCCAGGAGACGTTTGGAAATGTCTGGAAATATTTTTGATTTTCACATCTTGAGAGAGATGAATGATGCCACTGGCATCTGTTTGGTAGGGGGCAGGGGATCCCACAAAACATCCTGGAATGCACAAGACAGTTTTGCACAAAAAGAGTTGGCTAGTCCAAAGGTCAAGAGTGCCAGGCTGAGAAAGCCTGTTGACACTGCTTACAGAGAGCAATGTTAGGATGGTTGGGAAAGACTAGAAAGCAGACTTTCATTTTCATCTATTTGTAATGTTTGAATCTTTCTCATTTTTTCTTTATTATTTCCATATTTATCTTGTTAAAGATTCATTATATTCCAGAAATTATAAAAACGCATCACGATCTAGATCTGTAGATGAAATTTTTATTTGAAAAAAAATCCCAGAAGAATCAAAGATTACAGTTAAATAAGTGCGTGTGTAAAGAGACAAAGGCCAGTTGGCCTCAGAATTATCCTCTAATGATCTTCCAATTATCCTCCACAGTACTAAATCCTAGAAGATAAGCTCCTTAGGTCAATTGCATTTTAAGGAGGAAAGTTCAAATCTTAAGAATTCACATTTCATTCTAGTAGTTCATATGTAAACAAAAAAATAATCGAATTCTTAGGTTTCAATGGCTATTTTGCTGCTCAGAAATGTGCAAAAGATGCCAAAACGGAGCCTGTGCCAGTCAATGTCATTACATACTTCTAGAAGATTCCTTGATGGACACACTGTGTCCTCTGAGAATTTCAGTGAAGTAAAGTGAGAGGACCGTGCTTTTTAATCTCCCCTCTCTGAGATGTTTCTTCCACTCTTTGGACCCAGAGGTAGGTGTTAAGGAAATCTTTTACACGTATTACGGGCACAGATCTCTCTCCCTGGCTGACACTGCTGGGTTGTAGGATGTCATAGGCTCACCAAATGTAAAACAGTTCTTAGGAAAGCATGACATGTGTTCTAGGAGTTTTCTGGGGTTGACCTATGGTGATAAAATGGATACTTGCTGCTTTTCAAGAGAAACCAGAATATGGGTTGTCATCTGAAGCAGCCCGAAATAGCAGGGTCAGCAGAGAGGGTTGGCAGTAGGAGCAGCCTGCGTTTATAGAATGTGAGGTGGCTAACATATATGAGTTTTCCTTTGGGCCAAGAAGATAACCTAAAACATAGCTGGGCTAAAATACTTGCCTGCTGGGATAAGAACACCCCGGGAGAGAACTGTTGGAAGCAAGGAGGGCATAGCCCTTGCCAGGGAGTGATGTATGGAGAATGAGAGACTCATAAATTCACTAAAATAATTAGTAAAATTTATAGCTTTTTGCGCCTGACAGTGGATTGGTTGTAGACAAAAGGGAACAAATAATACCAACTAAATACAGTTAGGTTTATCATGTTATTATTGTTCCCTCCCCTTACATCTGACCCGAGAGAGCCAGAAGTCAGAATGGAAGGAGACACATGCAAAGAAAAACCATTTTCTATTTTCCTGCCAATATCTTTAGGCTATGGAGCAGGCCTGAGTCAGCGAAGTGGAGAATGCTTACATGAGATTTATGATATTAAAGTTATAGTACAGACCAAATCAAATTTCTTCAATCCAAAACAAACAACAACAATAACAAACCCCAACATGATTCAGAACCCTAAATACTAAAATACTAGAAAAAAGAGAAAAACTAGGCTGTAAATTAGTTGTGTGTGTATGTGCTATATGTGTATGTGTGTATGCATGCTTGTAATTGGGAGTTAAATTAGACATTTCAACTGACACACCAGATTAAATGGAAAATAAGATTCCAAAATGAAGCTTCAGGCAAAGATGCATCCCTTAAAAAGCAATGCTGAGAAGTCATGTCATGACTCATAAACCACTTTCCTATACATCCTTCCCAGCTAGAAGCTGTGTGTTCACCAATACTGTGGCAGAAGCTGAGGGCGCAATTGCCTTTTACTCCTGGGAGTCGTCAGAAGGGCACACACAGTGGGGAATCCTCTGAAGAACACCATGAAAGCACTCACAGGGCAGAAGATCAGCTTTAATCCTCGTCAGGCCCAGAGAGTGCAATACTGTCTTACAACAGGTCTAGTTAGTAAGAAAGTTCTGCTTCCTTTCTTCCCCCTGCATCTTTATGCATCAACCTCAGAGAGATAGAAAACTACAGTAGGCTGCAAGGGGAGGAGGTTCTCAATTTAGAAAGAAGTTACCCATCCCACCTTCCCAGGCTAAAATTTCTCATCTGCTGAGTGAAGATTTAATTACAAAATTGAGTCTGTTTTCAAACGAAACAAAAGAATAACCTCAATGTAAAAGAAGAATGAGATGGAAATATTATATACTGATTACACATCATGAATTGTGCTAGTTCCAAATATTAAAATTGTGGGGGGTGTGTGTGTGTGTATGTGTGTTAGTAGAGTCCCTGCCTTCATACAATTTAAGAGTCTATTGAAGAAGAAAGATGTAGGGAAAAATATTGAGATAATTAGTGATTCCTTTTTTAAGCTATAAGGTAGAGGTTGATAATCTATGGTTCACTGGCCAAATCCTGCCCACTACCTGTTTTTATTGATAAAGTTTTGTTGGAACACAGTTGTGCTTATTTCTTTATATATTGTCTGTGGCTGCCTTTGTAACCTAAAGGCAAGATTGAGTAGTTGTGACAGTCTAACTGGCTAAAAAAAGCCTAAATTATTTGCTACCTATTCATTTACAGGAAAATTTTCCAGTCATCCTGCTGTAAGAGTTTAAAAGCCATGAGAGATTCTAGGTTAAAATTATGAGTTGCATATGTGCATATAATGTCATTCTCTCTGAAACTTTATTAAAGTGATTAAGGAAAACAGGATTAAAAAGAAAGTGAATTATAAAGTTAGCAAGGCAAGGACAATAGAGGAGTATATCATACATCAGCAAAATATTGGAAGCTGGAAAACAGAAGGTTTAAAAGTAACAATGAACAGAATCAATAATGCTGATTTCTAAGTAGAAATCCTCAAAATGCTCATAAAATGATACCAAAGAAACAGTGATGAAGGGAGATGGCAATATTGACAATGGTTGGCTGAACTGAGTGACAGGCAATAAAGATATGTGATTCTTTATGTATATTAATATTAAAGTCTGGTGCCTCTCTTTATAAAGCCAAGATTCTGGCAAGACCATACTGATTTCTGTAAAATGTCTGTCCTGATGATAAGAACTCTTATATCTCTGGAAGTCTGTTTGTATAAACAATTAGTATCGGTGTTGCCTTTGGGGAGAAAACCTAAGGTATTTGGGGGTAATAGGATGAGGACAATTCATTTTTATTGGTTTGACATTTTATACCTTTTGTATTTTTTTCATGAATATTTATATGTCATGAATCAAAAATCAATGATATAAAAGGCACTTCTCCAAAATATATATTTTTTTCTTTTAAATAAAAATTATTTCTACTACCGTTTCCTAGATGTAAGCCAAAACTTTATATATTTTTGTCTGGATTCCTTGTGGAAAGGAGTTATTAAGCACTAGATTTTATTTTACAATGCTGAATTCAGAAGTTGTCAGCCTCCCAGAAGCCCACAGATGTATTTATTTCTCCTCCCCACAAACACATAGTCCATTGCCAAACTTCGTGTGTTCTAAAAGGTTCAATGAGGGAGAAATAAGCAAGGTCACTGTTGGGAGATGAAAGATATGACACTCAACTGAGGACAGAGACGCGGAGTTTCTTTCCTAGCAAAGTTTCAAAAGAGGCTCATCTCCTCTCTGCCTAGTTGAATGTCATTTCTCCTATTTCCCAGAACCAGCCTTACACCTGACTGTTATGAGGCAAATCAGATAACAGTCGAATAAGCATGTGTGTGTGTGTGTGTATGTGTGTGTGTGTACACACACATATATATATACACATATATATGACATTTTACATATATATGAATAAATGATAAATGCTGTTCTATTACAGGAAATACAGTATGCTTTAAAGGCAAACGTACTGGCATCTGCTGAAGTCAGCAAAGTCAGAGAGGTTTTCTCTGCATATGTGACCTTAAAACTGGTATTTTAAGAGTGAGTTAGAAATATATAATGGAGAACTAGAGCAGGTAGAATCATTTCTAACAGAGGAAACAACACGTGCAAAGTATTTATGGCAGAAGACAACATGAAAGTTTGGGGGATTGCAAACGAGGTCCACATACTTGGAAGAGGGCAAAGCAAAGAAGGCAATGCTGACGTTAGGCTGGGTGGGAAGCCAGGAGCCACAGAGACAACTTAGAGGTAATGCAAAGAATTTTCTCTATGTCTTGAAATCAGTGGAAGCCACTGAATATTTTGACAGTAGAATTGCATGATTTCAATGATCTTTTAAAAAGACCACCTGACTAAATTGAGAATGGGTTGCAAAAGGACAAGTGTAGAGAGTGGATATTATTTTAGCTAGTACTAGAGTAAATCAAGTAAGATATTGTAATAATGTAGATTTATTGGAAAAGAGGTTAAAATTTAAGAGTTTATATATTCAGGTTTGGAAACTGGAGTTATGATGGTGAAATTTCCAAAATAGGAAGTACTGGGGAACATTCGTTGAACATCATTAAAAGTACATTGCATGTGCTAGGGAATGCTGGGTAGATAAGAAAGTCAGAGACCCTGTCTTCATGGCATTAAAAACAAAAAAAAGGGAAGCAATCGTGGTATGGATTTAATTACGGATTTAAATACACGGAGTCAAGACACTGTTTTGCAAGGAGTCAGAAAAGGCCTGTCTGCAAAGTGGTACCTAAACAGAGGCCTGAAGGATTAGAAAGAGCACTAGGACATGTCCAGGAACGTGTTTCAAGCAGAGGGGAAGGACGGCATGTGTAAAATGCGAAATGAAAACAGCAGCATGAAATTGAAAGAACTTTATAATCTTAGATGTCAGAGATGGAGAAGAAAATCCCCGAGAGATGAGAAAAAAGGAGATGATTTAAAATGTGGATAAAGATTTTAAGTGTAATTTACTACAAAAGTGTTTATGAAGTGGTATATATTTGGAAACAAAATGAGTGTGTGTTAATAAAAATATATTTAAATATATGACCGTACAGCTGGATGTATATTGTGAATACAGCTAGTAGAAAGCATACTGTGCAGTCATAAAAAATGGATAATTGTGTATACAGAATGGAAGTATCTATGCTTTCATACTAATACAAAAATGTCATTATTGTGATTAGTAAATCTCTGTGGGTGATTGTAACCTTCTTTATTATAACATATATTTTAAAAAATTTTCACAACAAATCTATATTATTTTCACTAGTAGTTGAAACAAATACCAAAAAGAAGGCTTAAAAGTTTCTAATAGGTTTTAGACTAATATGATAACGGAAATGAAAATAATTTTGTTTGTTTGATAAGTAACTTCATTTACTGTTATTGGTAAAATTGTGTCCTCTAAAAAAGGTATGTTGAAGTCCTAACCCCCAGAAATCTAGAATATAACCTTATTTAAAGTTAGGGTTATTGTAGATGTAATTACTTAAGATGAGGTCATACTAGAATGGGATGAGCCCTTAATCATCCAATATGATAGGCATTCTTAGAAGAAGAGAAGACCGGTGTGCACAGATAGAGGACAGTGTGAATGCAGACATATGATGAGAGAATGCCATGTGATGGCAAAGTCAGAGATTGGAGTGCTGCGGCTGCAAGCTTAGGAATGGCAAGGATTGATGATCACTGCCAGTAGCTAAGGAGACAAAGAAGGATTTTACCCAGTCTGAGAAGAAGCATGATTCTAATGACACCTTGATTTTGGATTTCTAGCATCAAGAACTGTAAGAGAATGAATCTGTTGGTTTAAGCCATACACTGTTTATATTATGGCAGCCTCAGGAAAAACTAATGTAGATTTTTAGAAAATTAGTTTGGATGACCTAGTGTGTCAGCCAACAAACATACCTAAATCAGGAGTCACTCTTCTCACTTAAGTAAACCATTGAATTTGTGGCCAGATTTTAATTGAGCTGGAAAACAAGGTATTTTTTCATATGTGTGTATTCACGTCTGAATATGTTCTTGTGTGTTTGCGTGTGGGTATTTGTGCAGAAATAGGGGTCAGAAATAGGTAAACATGTCTTTTTCTGTTTACCTGTTGGGATTCTATTAAAGTTTTCTATAGCTTCTATTTACATGGAAAGGGTCCACTAGCACATGTTGGATATTTTTAAATCAAAATGACAATGCAATCATGAGGACCATATTCTACGTAACCGATTTATAGTCAACAAAAGCCCAGCTTCACAGTTCTTTGAAACATGAACTGGTTTCAAGATTTACTGATGAAAACATAAAGAAATGCAATCATATTCAAGATGAGAACTGTCTCTGTGACAAATCAAATAGTCTTATTTTATAGGCATTCAGCGACTTCCCACAAATTCAAATTATTTCCCTTACAAGTTTGAAGATAACTTAACCAAGGAAAATGAATGCTTCTAAGCTTCAGTGCCTTACTACAATTAAATTTTTGCTGACAGTAGAATGGGATCACTTTCTTCCCTCTTTAATAAATACTAAGTGGAGCAAACAATTACTTTCCTGAACTTCTTTGGTGAAATGATGATAATGGATCCAATCCCTTGATCAGGGTACTATAATAAAGTAAGGCTAATTTTTAAAAATCTTTCCCTATAAACTTCTCCCTCATTCCCTCTTTCTTTTACTGGTTTCTTCTCTTCTCCTCTTTTCCTCCCTCTCTCCTGCATAGGTGCGTGCCCGCCCTCTTCCTCCCTCCCTCCCTCCCTCCTTCTCTCCCTCCCTCCTTCTCTCTCTCTCTCTGTCTTCTCCTTCCTTCTATTCTACTTTTGTCACCTTAACCTTTCTAATGTAGTCTTAGTACCATTTTAATATGTCATACAATTTTGATTGCCAAAAATAGTGCAACAGTCCTGTATAACTCAATGAGAAAAGGTTTCCAAACATCTTTTCTATTATCTTAGAAATACAGCCATCAACTTAATGTCAGTTAAATTGTGGATATGCATAGCGATTTAACACATTTCAAGATTTCTTCCAGAGCTGGTTTTGTTGCTTTAAAACATAAATATTGTATATTAAAAATGCATTTGGAATGCCCTATAAGAAGCAGAATTTGTACGTTTTCGTTACTTCCTAACAATGAATTTATCTGATTTTTACACTGACAATGCACTGAGACACCCAGTTACTGTTTTAAACAACTATAGGACATAGATTTACAGCCTAAGGAAAGCGTTTTCAATTTTTAAAGCTGTTTCTACACTAGTGTTATGCTTAAGTGAGTTCCATGTACACATTAGCAGTAGGAGCTTCTCTTCCTCTTGTTTATTGACCTCACAGACAACAAAACAGTCCAGGCACTCATGCGCAGTATCTGAAATGCAAACAGAAAAGCCGGATTCCCTGAGATTCATCTGAGGTGGCCCTAATCATCACAAAAAGCAGTTCTGGAAGAGACAGGGCCTTGTCTGAAGTAGTGTGTCAACCAGCGTGACTGCTAACAATGAGACAAACATACATTATGCTTTTGGAGTTCCCTGAGCCATCGAGTGCAAAGGCACACCTAGAACTGCTAGAATTTAAAACAGAGGACACGAAAGATGGCAGAAGGGCACAGAAAGACAGAGGGCAGATATCAAGATGATCCACCATCCTTTTCACCACAGCCACTGCCGAGATTATGAAGTTCCCATGGTGAAGTGGAGGCAGGCTTCATGGAGTCCTAGGGTCCCCTTGTCCCAGGTCACTGAAGAGGAATCAGATAGGAACCTGCTGGCCACTCTGAGAGTTTAGCTTAACACATTTCAGATTCATGGGGCCTGGAGACTGCTTATTACTCACCACCACCCAGACAATGGGACTGCATGCTGACGGTGGGTCTCAGCAAGTGTTACAGCCTAGCTAGCGGGTGTCAGTAGCAGTGGACAAGAGCAAAGAAATTACCTAAATCTTGTTCCACAGACTTGCCTTTCTGCAGTCAGTGCCTGCTAAATACTTTGAAGATGTGGCAAAACTTATAAGATACAGAAGAAAGATCTTTTAAGGAAAAAGCCCTTGAGAATGAGGTGGTGAATTTTTCCTCACCACTTTGAAATTAGTTTATAACCATGTGACTATTCTGGCTGATGGAATGGGAGTGTAAATGATCTGTCACTTTAAAGCCAAATCATGACTGCTGGTGCTTAGCTCTCAAGCTATCTCTTGCCGTCAGACGATGATTGAAGAAACTTTGATATTTAGAAGACAGTTACAAGATTATGGAACCTTAGTCATCTTGAGTCCTAAATTACTATGAAGAGCTGATATGTCTTGCCAAGTTGCATGAATATGTAGCATGAGTGATGTGTGTGTGTGTGTGTGGTTAGTTTTAGATTACCATGATCAATATGCTACCCAAATCCTGAAACAAATGGGGAATATGGCAGATAAATGTGAGATGGAAGTCAAAGGATTAAATTTGTTGTTAATAAATGTTAAACTGCAGGCAAAAAAAAAGTGATAATAGGCCTTTTAACTCAGCCCCCAACCTAGATAGATTAGTCGCCAGTCATGGGTAATGCAGGCCCTAAGTAGGCCTCCCTGTTAGGTCTGCATTCATGGGGAAAGGCAACTGGCAATTTATAAGGAGATCGACTTTATGATACTCCAGTGAACAGACACTCACATAATAGTATACCAATAAGTATTAAACATATTTTATTTTTAAATCCCCGAGATAATTAAATTTGAAGATTAACTATCCTTGTAAATTTTTATGTCCAGATACAGAAAGTCCAAAGGAATTAATACATGAAATATTAGTTTTCCTTCTAAAGTTACTTTACATATCCAGTAACCAGAACTTCTTAAATAAAAGATTAGGAACTATGATTGCCTTTACCCACTCACTCCATCTTTAAAATCTCTAGTAAATTCTCAACCTAAAAAGTTTTCAAAATCTGGGAGGAGTTGTAGTTATATGAAGAGATTCAGCTTAGTTCTTATAGGAATGGGAATAGTTAACTTCAGGGCATGGAAGTTGTATTAATGCACTAAGTGTCGAAAATTTTTAGAGTCCAAGAGTCAATAAAACATTTGTATTAGTTCTTT
This sequence comes from Pteropus medius, assembly GCF_902729225.1. Classification (NCBI taxonomy): domain Eukaryota; kingdom Metazoa; phylum Chordata; class Mammalia; order Chiroptera; family Pteropodidae; genus Pteropus; species Pteropus medius. The sequence goes on from NW_024351073.1 coordinate 8,520,075, forward strand.
TGCTGCATAAGAGACCACCTCTGAACTGAGAAGCTTAAAAACAACAATTATCTACATAGTTCACAATTTCACATGTTGACGTTTTGTTCTGGGAACAGTTTGATGGTTCTTCCAGGCCTGCTTGATAACCTTGGCTCTTTGGTCTCAGTGGACAAAGCAAGTCACATGCTTAAGACCAGAGTCAATGTGGGAAAGAACACAGTCTCCACTGTTTGTTGTGGGTTGCTGTAAAGTTTTGTATCTGTTTTGTAATCTACTGTAATACAGAAAATTATTAAAGCACAGTCAACAAATTTAGAAAATTTCTTCAAATTTTCCCTATAGTTAAAAGGTACCTCATTTATCATTCACATAATTTGAAAAGAAAAAAATGTTACTTTCCCAAATATTTCAAATACTTATCAATATATTTTCAAAAATTCCAAACAAATGACATAAATTACAAGTTTCTATTTTTTCCTGGGAAACATTGCCCACCCATTTCTCTAGCCTCTTTGACTCTCTCTCATAGTCTGTCCCACAGCTGCTATACTGGGCCTTGCTTGCTTGCTTTCTCTCCTAGTTTAGATTTCAAATCTCCTGAATCCCATGTCTAATGATTTCTCAGATTATTCTTGTTTTACATGTGTTGTTTAAGCTAATTCTATAATAGTGACCTAAGAATGATGTAAGGGAGTTAATATTTTGAATCCTTCCATGTTGCATTTATTTTTTCCTTGGAATTCTGAAGGCATTGCTTCACTGTCCATAAACATAGATAGAGTTCCTATTGAGCAATTTGATTCTCTTCAGATTTCTGTTTTTTGATAGGTAATTTGTATTCTCTCACACTTTAAGAGTTTTGTTTTTGTTTTTGTTTTTTTGCTAATTGTGTTCTGATATTTTATTAGCATGTATTTTGATGGAGGTCACTTTTTAAAGTTAGGCTAAGTACCAGATTGACTCTTTGAATTTGGAGACTCATTTCATATCTGTGGAAAATTTTCTTCCATGGTTTATTTTTGTATTTCCTCATCTTCTAATTCTGCTTTTATTAATTTTTCTTTATCACATTTCTTCTCAAATGTTGCATCTTCTGATTATGTCTTCTCATTTTCTATCTCTTCTCTCATTTTCCGCCTTGTCATTTGAGAGGATTTTAAAAATCATTGAATTCTTCTACACTTTTGTTTTAATTTGAAACAGTATATTTGAACATTAAGAGCTTTTTATTGCACATTTATTTTTCATTTTACATAGCCTCTTATACTTTATTTTTAAACATAATATCTTGATCTCAAAATATAACTTTTTTTCCTAAGTTTTCTTCTCTCTGTCCTGTTCCTTTTATTATTTTGATGTCTGTCTTTTCTGATAGAGTCTTTTATCTAGTATCAGGATATCCTTGGTTGTCCATTTATATTTAAGAATTGTTTATTAAAAATCATTTTAAAAGTTCAACATATATGCTTTTAAATGGAATAAGACTTGTGAGAAGTTGAACTACTGACAGGAGGTGCATGTGCTGAATATTTTTGCATCTCCTTTACTTATCTTCTCTTTCAAGTATATTTTCCCTGATTGTTTTACATCTCTCATTATTTCATTTTATTATCCTTGTTATTTTTCTTATCTTTCTTTAATGTTCTTACTAAATTTCCAGTTGAACATATTCTTCTTCGAGTAGAAAATAACAATAGGAGAGGAGCTCAGAAGGTTATAGAGCCAGGTTATGTAGAGATGTTAGGCAATTAATAGAAATGTGGCTTTTACTCTGTGTGAAATGGAGAGGATTACAGGGTTTTGAGTGGAGGAGTAATATGATCTGTGTAAATTTTTTAGAAGAACTTAATGGCAAAATTGCTATGCATAGATTTGAGTAGGAGAGACCGGAAGATGAAAGAAGGAGGGAGACAAGTTAGTGGCTATTAAAATAAACCTGGTAAGAGTCTGATGTGTTCATTTACAAAGTACTAAGGAATTATTTGAATCTAGATTTTGTGTTCATAGCTATTTGTGTAGGGCTATATTATATTCTTTGCTGAAATTATAAGATGGATATTTAAGGTTATCAGGAGACATTGAGACTAGCCAAAAGGTTTTCCTGCTGTTCTCTTATTGACTGTTCAAAATAATATTTCACCAGTTTCAATTCCAATTGTTGAGCGGTCCTTTCAGGCACACCCTTAACTCCTTTAGAGAGCCTTTTGTCAGACTGAACAGTGCTTGGAGGCAAGGCTTTTGATATTTCTGATATCTTTAAAGATTTCACGGTCAAACTCTCAGCTTCATCTTTAGATCATGCTTTTCTATGAGTTCCCTGGATATGACTGATTTGAAAATATTTCTTGATTTTAGCATTGTTAGCCATTTGAAGAGACTGAGAATCTTCAAAACCAGCAAGTCCCAGCTCCTTTTAGTGTAACAGTAACTCCTTTAGTTTATCGCTCTCCTCTTAAATTTTACTATCAGCAGCAAGTAGGAAAAAGGGCGACTGTCAACACTCTGCTTGGCAGTCTTATCCAGATCTTTTAGTCCTTTAGGTAAATGTTCCACCTTCCACACTACTATCGAAAATAAGGCTGCTCAAAGTTCTCGATAACGCCGATCTCCTTTCCTCTATGTTGTTTCTGACAAGATTGTCTCACTTTCTTTTAAATCCTCACCAGTACCTCATCAAAGCCCCAAATTCCATGAATAGTGTGTTAAAGCCTAAAGTTTTCACTATGTCTTTCCTTAGAATCCTATAGCCTTTTTTCCTCTCTGCTTATTGCCATTTCCAAAGTCACTTCCACATCTTAGACTTTGCTATTGGGACATTCCATTTGCAGTACAAATTTCTTTATTAACTATGTATCAGCTATGTAGCAGTTACCTATTGTTTCATAACAAATTACTCCCCAGTTTAGCAGTTTAAAACTATGTATATATAGATAGATATAAATATATATATAAACTATATATATTATTTATATAATTTATATTAATTTATATAATTTATAAATTATATATAATTTATAATTATATATATAAACTATATATATAATTTATATTATTTATATTATTTATATAATATAAATTCAAAACCTGGGATTTGAATTATATATATATATAAAATAATTTGTGTGGGTCATGAATCTGAGGGCAGCTAGCTGGATGGCTCTAGCTCAGGGTCCCTCATGATGCTGCATTCAGGTGATGAGCCAGGCCTTAGAGAAACTTCTTCCAAGCTCACTTACATGCTCGTTGGCAGGCTGCCATTTCTCAGTGGCTGCTGCTGGCTGGGGACTTTAGTTTCTTGCCACATAAACCTCCTCATAGATTCCCTGAATGTCCTCACGATATGTCAGCTGGCTTCCCCAAGAGTGACTAATGTCAGAGAGCAAAAGAGAGGGGGAGAAAGCACCCAAGCAGAAGCTGCAGTCTTTTATGATCTGATCTTCCGAGTCACGTGGCATACCAGCATTTCTGCTGTCAGTCTCAGAGACCAATACCCTTGGTAGAATATAGGAATATATGAGCATTAGGACAAGGTGATCATTGAGGGCTGCCTTGTAGGCTGCCTACCACATTGAGTAAAACTGAGCTCCAGATGTTAAGCAGCAAACTCAGAGATTTTCATGGTAAACTGGTGACTGCTTCAAAGCAGGAAGTCTATTGACACTCAAATTTCTCTTGTGGCGGAAGTGTCTGGCACTGAAGACATCTAATGAACTGCAGTGACTCATTTTATGGTTCATTGGATTTAATGGACAGATCTTTTTACTTTTTATTAATGATAGTTCATTTTCAGAACATTATTATTTTTTAAGAGTGAAATGCATGACGTCTCAAAAAAGTCAAGCCTTTTTAGAATTAGAATTTCTGCATCAGTTTTCATAAGAGTCAATGATAATGTAAACTGGCATCCAATATAAATATTAAATACAGGCTGATTTCCCTCCTGGTCATATGCATTTAGATTGTCCCCAAGGGTTTGTTTTAGAAATCATGAAGCATAACTTTTAAAAGCAGCTGCTATTTTTATAGAACTGATTTCATTTTCTAACATAAGAAACACTTTAAAAGAAAATTGACATAAACTATGTTACACATACAGGTCTGGAAATATTTTGGTTTAAGAACACTGAAGATAAATTCAGTGTTATTCTGTGTATTTTAAATAAAAGGCACATATTTAATAAATCCTATGATAGCTAGTAAAATTTAAAAACAAAATAGCTTTCTTTTCAGGAGCTACTTGGGATTTGAATTACATCATGGTTCCAGTTTCCTTTTTGGTTAGGATTTCAGGTCCCCATAGAAGAAACAAACTATTGGTATACTCAAAATTTGGTTGGCTGAATATATGGGGCGTTATGCTAAATAAAAAATGAATTTTTAAAAAAAAACTCAAATGTTTATATACTATACAGTTTCTTTCATGTAGTATTCTCAAATTTACAAAACTGTGTAGATCAAGAACAGATTAATGGTTGCCAGGGACTAATATGGTGGGCAGCGTAGTTTTTAAAAGGATAGCAATAGCGATGAAAGAGTGTAGTATCTTGCTTGATGGTGGTGATTACATTAATCTATAAATGTCATAAAAGGCATGGAACTACACACATACACACATGAGTGCACGTCTAAACTGGTGAACTCCAAATTAAGCCTCTAGATTATTCCATTTGACCAATGTTATCATCGGGGGGAGTCGGGTGAAGAGTACATAGGCCTGCCCTGGACTGTGTTTCCAATTCCTATGAGTCTGTAATTATTTCAAAATAGGAAATTAAGAAAAAAATAAATGAATTATTAAATGGATTACAATCGGAATAGACATTTTAATAGCATATTTCACGTTCTTTCATAGGAATATATAGGGCCCATACTTATCAAAATTCAAAGAAGATTAAACTAACAATAAAATAATAATTTAAATTACAAATATAAAGTTTAATAAATATATTTGAAATACTAGTTATTACGCTTTGGGGTTAATATAAATGAAAATACTGAATTTAATTACATTAACTTATTTATGACAATTTATATTACTTTAGTGAAATGAAAGTCTGTCTTTAAATTTCAAATTACATTAATTACCAAAGTTTTATGCAGATGAATTAAAGATATTATTCTTCAAGGTTGTATGTACAATTTAGAGTTACTGTATTTTTCTCTGCTATTATATCATCAAAATCAAAGATATCCAAATGCCCTGTAAATATTCAGGAATATATTTATTAGCTAAATATCATGTTACAGAACAGTAAATTTAATTGTTTAAAACATGGAAATATGGGGATGGTGACTAGAACTGTTTATATTTTTTCTCCATGGTTTTGTTTGTATGTTTGTAAATGAGCATGGCTGTAGTAGTCTTGAGAATTACCCTAACACATGAAATTATAAAAAATAATTTAAAAGAAACTCTAAGTAATTAATTAATATTGCTTTTACATATGGAATTGTTTATATTACACCATTAATTTTACTACTCAGAGACTTTGGATAATTTAAATTGAAATGTGTATTTAACTATAAATTATAAAATATTAGAGAAAATAGAGAAATAAAGTTTCTATTGAATCGGGGTACATATTTTATTTTTCCTTAGCTTTAAAAAAAGTAAAATATAATATTTTTATACATGTTTTTTAAAGCAAGCATTTATAGTTCTAATGTAAATTATGCTCCTTGAGCATTTTTACTTTTATATTAAATATAAAACTTGTTTCGTTAAGTTATAGAAAATGCAGTAAGGCGCTAAACTGAGATGTGACCATTTTAAAAGAAGAGGCACAATTTTCCATCTATATAAAGAGAAACAACTGAGAACCTATTAAAAATACTAAACATTTATTATAGTTTAAATAAAAGCTCAAAAATGTATCTTTGTGAAAAATAAAACAGAAAAATGGGGTGAAACAACATTTAAAGAAACTTTCCTTAGATTTCCTTATAGGTTGCAATAATTTTAATGGTCTATTGTCTGCATATCAATTGACAGTACACTTAATAATGGACCCAAACAAACAGCTCAGAAATATATCCAATACACATTTAGAAAAAACAATATGTCAAAATGAATGCATCATAAATATTTGGGAGGAAACTGATTATTAAATAAAATTTGGCTATTGTTTAGTAAAGAGCATATCAAAGTAGAGCCATATAGCTTAGCATTTATCAACAAATTATAGATGATTAAATATTTTTTTAAGTAGAATAAGTGTGGTTGCATACTTATCTAATACTACAGAGGGTTTCTGAGTCATACTATGCCAAAATGATATTTGAAGGGTGCAAGGAAAGTGTTAGCCATAATACTGCACTTTTGGCAATGTTGGCATTCAGCAGACATAAAATTTTCCAGGGTCTCTGGGTATCTTATCTAAAACTCTTCCTTAGTGTAGATGGAGCTGTGATCATCATGAGCAGTATCTCGGGTTTTATAGTACTCACTAACTCCTGGGGAATCTAGTAGAAGCCTTTCGTTATTTTCTTTATTCCTCCATCCCTTAAAACAGTTTTATTTGCATGAGTCTATTAAAATTTTCTTACTTTGTGTACCTAGACTGGGTTCTGTTTTCCTAACTGATACTGACTAATACACTGACAGTTATTTGTATGTAAGGTTTAAATTGGGGTAGGAGAGTATATTCAACAATTTGAAATAAATGTCATTTCCAAGGAAATGATAAAAAAAATTTTGTTCAACTTAAAGCCTGAATGATTATTTTATAAAACATGATTTATTCATATAACTTTCATCAATTTCTGGCATGTGTCTATTTGCTCAGTGGTCTCCGATTTAATTTTGGATGGTAGGTACCTGAAAGAGTTCAGTTATACAGCTGTCTAAACAAATGATGAGCAAGAGCCATTTCACATGTGCATTGAGTATACCTCACTATATAAAAACTTGGGTTATCCTGTCAAAGTGGACCTACCAAATTTAATGTCCTTTTCAAACCTTAATACTCCTCTCTCGAAAAACATAAATCTGATGATAAAAATATGGGGAAGCAATACAGGCCTAGTGTTTTTCTTCCTAAAATATATCACCTAATGATTGCAGAGCTTCTCTTTGTTCAAAATGAATGTTTATTTTTAAAAGTTCTATGAATTTTGTAGAGGAATTTGGTTTTAGCTGCCAAATCCTGTATTTTTTAAGTTACAGATTTTTGTGCTATATATTATTATAATATGAATTTTTATTAATGATCACTTTTTACGATTGTTTTAAAATGATTGCATTGGATGATACTATATTTTAGCATAACCATAGGCAATGAGCCTAACTGTTGCAATTTAGAAAATGTACTTTGGTCAAGTCTACCAAACCATGGAATAGTATGCCGAATTTTCACTGACTTGAGATGTATCATATATGACTAGTTTTCAGTTATCCATGTGGAGAAGCTTCTTTTGTAATTATAAAATATCTAAGTAACTAGAATGATGATATGATTCTATGGAACCAAAAGCAATGAGTCTGAAAACTTAAGATCCCCATAAAGATAAATTTAATGTGAAACACAGGCCTTGCTTCTCCTGAAATTTGGAAGAATGAATTCTCTCAGCCTGCAAACATCTTCCCATGTTACCCTAAGATGTTCTACTATAGAAACTAAACAGAGCCCAAAAGTATTTCTATTGAAAGAGAATTAGGAATATGCTCAGAATACAATCTTAGGATCTTGCATAATTAGAACCACAATTTTACAAGCATTTCTGTTGTTTTTGTTTCTGGTGATTGAAAACCTGTATTTGCAGCTTCTATGATATAGAGGTGGGAAGGAAATTAGGGGCAGGCCTCAAACCCTGATGCTTCCTCATTTGTATATTTAAGGACACACCAGTGGAAAAATAACTACAATTTGGCACCTACAAAGTACCAAAATGTTAGGTAGATTAACTGAGCTCACAATATTCTCATGGGGAATTACTTTTCCAAATTTGCATGTGAGAAAAATGAGTCTGGGTAGAGTGGCAGAGAGTAATAGCAGTTTACTCAAATTCATATCTTGTTTGCTTTGTTTAGTTTAGTTTTCCGACTACTTTTCCTAGTTTCCTATAAAGTTCATTGTGTCCACAAGACTAAATTGGATCAATGGAATTTGCACATAGGTGTATTACATAGACGTGATGTGTGCCATTTCCAGTCCTGATTTACATAACTATCATATAAGCTTTTATCCATGATTTTTTCCCTTCCAGCTGGAAAGGAGATAACTTCCAAAGAAATCAGGGAGCCATATTTTGAAAATGACAGCACTTCGGTCAGCCTGGCTGTCTGAACAGCAGCACAGAGGCCTGATCCCCAACATGTTCACTAGCTCAGCACAAGTGGTAATTAGAGCTCTAGGGGGCTGGAATCCTACATTTCGTTCTGTTTTGTTTTTATTTGTTAAACTGCAGTTATCCCTCTCAAATTAATTTAGTTAAATAAATTTTCTAAATTCTCAAACTTTGTAAAGGGAAGAATTCTTGAATCCAGGCCATAGACTTTTAAGATTCTAATTTCTCTGTACTTCATAGAAGAATGCTCTATGTGTGATAAATAAGCCCAGATACAGCAGGATCCTTCTGTCTGTGATTCATAGGTTTTTCTGAAGAGACTGATTTATAACCAATAGGCCTTTGTAAAGTGCATGTGTATTTTAAAAGCTGTTTTTTCATTTGCAAGCTGCAACTGCTATGTGGCATTATTTGTAATTCTTTAGAACTACTTGGCTTTGTAAAGAGAAAAATATTGTGGTTTTAAACATTGCTACTAAGGATCTTGTCCTTATCCTCTCTCTTGCCTTGAAAATCTTTCATGATATTCTGTTTTATTAAAGTCATTAGGTCTGAATCTTCTGAGGGCATGGGTTTAGTTGATGTATGTTATCAAGCAAGGATAACTTACTTTACTAGATAGCTACTAGTAATGTTTCTTTGTATTACCAATCTACATAATTTTTATTTCTCTTTTATTTTAATATACCACCCTTAAGTAGAAGAAAATACCTAATTTATTGTTTGTATGGTATGAAGTAGAGAATTTTCCTAAATCGAGAAAATGAGTATGTTTTCTATCATTAATATAAAACAAAAATAAAACAATAGCTTTTAGGCCCTCATTCCTCAATGATTCTACCAGCAGGGTGATGTTCTCCACCAGAGGTCACAAGTCCATTCAGCCTTTCCTAGAACTGTCTTTTTTCCCTAACACAGCTTGCTTTCATCCACTGTCTACATCTCAGGAAGAGTGATTGTATTTAAGTACAGGTCTGATCAAGTGTTCAGGTAACTTCTCTTCAAAGGCTTTTAATTGCCATCAATTGTTCTTAAGATAAAGTCCCACTTTCTATCTTCCTAACTATTATATTCCGAACTTACTAGAAGAATAATTTCTGATCTATTTTAGTTTCTCCATAATTAACTTTTGAATAAATTGTGAATTTATTCAATTTCGAATGAAATTTTACTAAAAAGTGAAATTACATAGGATAATAGAGTCCTGGGAAGGTTGGATAGTGGGGAAGTCATAAGCCATGTATGAAAGTTTTCTATGAATGGATGGTGAGATAACAGGACTCCATGCCCCCCAACAGTATAGCATATCCTTTAAACATAAATAAATAAATAAGAATACAAAACAAGAATAGCATGTTCTTAAAGTGACAGTGAGGAGTAAAGATAATAACTCAACCTCTAGGTTGCATAGAGACAGGTTTCAGTGAAGGCCAGGAAGTCTAGGGAATATTCATTTACAAGATAGATATGCTGAAAGGTTTACCGTTTTTTGTTTTTTGTTTTTTTTTAACCGAGTATGCCTTTAATGTTCTACAGCTTACTGCATACATGTTTTTGATGTTGTGATAGGCTTCATATTACTTACAGCCATAACTCAGCATTTTCCCTGCCTCTATCTCTCCTCCCAATGTTCCTCATTTCCATTAATGTTATTACTTAGCATCTTACCAGTTATTTAGCCCAGTAACCAGGATCATCCCAGAATCTTCTCATTCCCATTAGGATTTTAACTCCCCAGTATTTCTCAGCTGTGTCCTTCTTTTTCCATTCATAGTCTATGCCCATATCCAAGTTGTTATTATTTCTCTTGGTTATATGAAAAGTTGATATAAGTGGAGCCATTTTAAAAAGGAGTCAAGGTAGCTATTCCAGAGGAGCTGCCTTGACTGACTCACTCTTTGAACCTTTGGAATGTTTGAACTGGGAAAAGTAACCTTTGGACTGGGCCAAATCAACCTTGTCTTACAAACAACTGTATGCAAATCTAACAGGAAAGCAGACATCTTGACTACAAGGACTGATGATAATGGACTCTGAAAATAGAATCAGTAACCAGTGAAGTAAGTCACCTTGTTAGCACCAATAGAACTTCTTTCATGTATTCATGCAAATATTTCCTTCCTTTTCTCTTAAAAAACTTTAGTCCTCACTCTGTAATCAGGACACAATTTGGGTTTCTGCCTGAATCTGTGCTTACTGAATTGCAATTATTTTTATCCCAAATAAATGTTTATTGACTCTCATTTTTGCTTTTTTGTTTTTAGGTCAATAAGTATTACAATAAATTCTCATGTATTTCTTGACTTTATGGGAAAGTCTAGCAGAGGGTTTAGAGCAAAGGCTATGTGTGAAGGCAGAATAAATCTGGATATAAATTCTGCCTGCGCTAATGACCTTGGACAAGTTGATTGCCTACATTCTATTATTTGTAAAATGGAGTTAATAATCACAGAAAAAGGAGACACTTTTGTGATAAGTAAAATAATGTATATAAATAGTAGCTAATATTTTTATTATCTAGTTTTTCCTGTATTTAATATGCTTTCTATTCAACAACTGGAATGATCATTATAAAAGAAAAATTTGACTTTATTAACCCTTTATTTAAGTACAATCAATGATTCTATATATTTTTATAGAATTAAGCCAATCAAATAAGCCTTTCATGGTTAAGCCCTCTGTTCCTTCAACATCATATTGTTTTTCTTCCCTCTGGAAATTTATATTCTGGCTACATAGAATTCCTCAGTTTCTCATATACAACAGATAATTTTCTTTATCTGTGGCTTTTTCTTATAGACACTCTGTCAGACGCCTGCTTTGCACCTTACTTGCCTGAATAAATCTTATGTATCTTTACAGCCTGAATACTCAAGTACTTCTTGAAATCTTTCCCAGACCTCTAGGATGGCTGCTAAGTGTTTTCTGTAATACCTCTTATTTTATCTAAAAAATAATATAACTATATTTAAATTACGTATATTTTTGACTCTTTCTTCTATGTTGTGATGACTCAAGGTTAGACACCCAGGCTTATTCACCTACTACATTTTCTAAATGAATTTAATTTTGCATTTCTAGCTTCCAAATAACTCTGATTTCTCTTTCTTTCCTTTGTATTCTTAATTGCAAATTATGCTATTAACCTTAATTATGCATTCTAGAAGTTAATTCTTCCTCACCCACATTCCTATAATTCACATTTATTAATTTCAAACCACATTAATTAAACGTAATTGTCAGTGAGTACATAAATGTATGCATTTTCTTAAATAAAATTTCTGAATGCCATTCTGACTTGATTATTTTGAGAAAGATGTCCTAGAATGATATTTTAAAGTTTTATTCCATAGCCATAGTACTGTCCAACATTGCTGAGAAAAACAAAACACATTTTGTACAGTGTGAAAGAACCATTTTGTACAATAGTGTGGCAGAAGGCTATACCTGTAAGTCTAGACTTAGAGAAAAGGTGAAAGGCTCACTAATTTATTTATGTGTATCTTCTGTCTCTCCCGGTTAATTATATATTTCTAGAAGAACATGAGTATGCCTTGTAACTTTCTACTTTTTCAGCATTCCACAATATATATAATAGATCATTTATACTGTTAGAGTTCAAGGCAGGCTGCCCCAAAATATGCCAGTTGGCATATTGATTATTCTAAATTAGAGTTACTTAGGAAACAGCCACTGCAAGAAGGATGCTCTGACCTCCTTTGTCCCCACAGAAAGCAGGAAATAAATCTCCCATGTTAAGGGTACCCTCCCTGCACCTGGAGGATAGAAGGCATCCTTATGGCCACAGATAGTGTTGTGAGCAAGGGAGGCGGCTGCCAAAGTAACACCCTTGGTTGTGTTTGTGTCTTTCCACAGTACCAAGTTTACTAAGTGGAACTTTCTCAGATAAACCAATCAGATACACATGCAGGTTAACACACAACACACAGAGAGGGAAGGTGCAGAGGCTTACGCAATGGCATGAGGAGAGGAAAGTCCTTAGCGTCTCCAAAGCGAGCTATGTTGACAGCCCCAAGCCAGCGGCTACAACAGGCAGAAAGTTAGAGTCTTTGGCTCTCAGCATACTGGTTCCTGATGTTCTCTGGTCAGGCTCGAGCACTTCTGTGTGAGGTGTTCAGCTTCTATGGTTCTTACAGGGTGAAATCCTTTGGCTTATCAGCTCCTGCAGTCCTGGTTTACAAACTGCAGTCTTGACTGACTTTTCTGTGGTTTGGGGCCGTCCAGTCACACCCTAAGGTTGTTCCCATTAGGTGACTTGGTTGTTTACCAGTCGACAGTACTATTATGGCTCCCAGATGAATCCATTTTATAAAGTTCAAAACATCCCCAATTCTTGTGCTCTCTACAGATAGGGAATTCAGAGCCCAGAAGGCTGTATAAACAACTTTTTCATTTCACTGATTTACTACGCCAAGCTCAAATCCCTTTGTCTTGTTAATTCTTCACAAATGTATTATTTCTTGTCTAAAAGGTATAAAAGCTGCCCGTTTTTTTCATTTCTATGAACTCCTATTGTAGGAAATGAAATTTGATTTTTTTCTGTTAATCTGTTTTATGTCAATTTACTTATTAGGCCAACTGAAGAACATGGACGTGAAGAAGGGAAAAGTTTTCCTCCCCATGATACATTTCAGCTAATTACAATATTGCCAGGTTCTTTGGGTCAATAAACAGCGTGAGGCAGGATCGGCAGTTAGAACTGTGCAAGGAAAGGATGAGAAAAACACAGATTTGAGACGTATATCAATCAAATATTCATTATTCATGATGTTGATGTAAGAAGGCCCAAACCTATAGAGAATTTTTCTAAAAATTTATTTGAGCCCAAAAGAAGATACACTTGGAAGCAAGATGTCAACAGACTGATATAAAAGCTTAAGACAACAGTTTGTAGTTTCTTTTATGCATTTGAAATTAAGGAGGGAATGTAAGAAAGATTACAAGAAGGTGAGAGGAAAGGAAGAAGGGCGGGATTACGGGATAGTTAAGATTATACGCTCCCTCGGGGGTGGTCATGTGGAGTTAGGATTGCAGGGTAATTACGTGCTTTCTTCAGGGGTCTGAAAGGGGGCATTTCAAAGGTGTGAGGCACAGAAACAATGGACAAGATTTGCTTGAGGCAGAGATAAACCTTTTCCTAAACCAGTTATATATCAGCATAACTGCCCACCTTGACCTGCCCAGTTAGGAATTTAAGATCAGATCACCTGTGAGGTTTCTTTCAATAGAACCTCTTTTTTTCCTCTACAGTGTGACTTGGATAATTCCTCTTTTCTGTTTATTCAGAGTGTATAGTGTATAGCACTGTACCAAGCTTCTCATAGATGCTTACTACACTTTTTCCTTTCCTTTTCCTACTCTATCCGGATCCCGACATAATTGAAGTGAAGATTGTGATAAATTTATTTATTTTACAGAGGCCTCACATGCAGAATTTTAGGGATTTAAGAGTGTTTTATGAACTCTAAACTGTTAGAGAAATGTAAGTTACTATTATATATTTCTATGCTCGGTTAAACATCAAATAATCATGTATCAAATAATTTAAGCTTTTTGGAAATTGATTAATTATTTCAGAAATTTTTCTGTAGGTGTTAGATAAATACGAGTATCCATTCATAAAATATTGTTAAATTGAAGACTGTATTAATGAAAATAGCAAAGCATTAGGTTCTTAAAACTTTTTGGCTTTAAAGTTGGATAAAGAGATAAAAAGCATTATTAAAGAAAGTTAAGACACATTATAATTTAGGAATTCAGGTTTCTTATTTAGGGAATTACTGGAGTAAGAAGAAGACAAAAAATGCTAGGACATTCATAATGTAAGCTAAATGGTTACGTGTATTTAAATTTCTATATACTCAGAGGTACCACTTTTGAGATTTCTTGCTAAATGTCAAGCTTAATTATAAAATTGAAGAAATTTAAAACTCTTAATAAGTACAATTTTGGAGGCTTTTGAGAATTTTTTTTTTTAAAGATACATTTATTCAGCATTGTGATGAGACTATTGCATTTAGTAATCAACAGCATGGATGCAAAAAAAATCTACATCAAAACCCTTTGTTGGAATGCTTTACCCTTTCCACAGAACAGAAACTAAAATACCCTGTTATACAATTAGTCACAAATACAGTCCTCGAGTTTTGTGCCCATGTACACATGAGTACAGTCTAAAACATGTCTTTGTAGCAGCCAGGCCCTGCCGCCACTGTGCTTGACTGAGTTCAACAATCTGTTGTATCCTGTAGCTTCCCTGTCACTTCTCTGGCTCTTCTCTCTTGCTAAGCTTTGTTTCCTGGCAATAATTAAAACCTTCTGCCACTGCCATAGCTACTGCTGCTACTGGAACCACTATAGCCACCTTGGTTTCATGATTTGGCAAAGTGTCGATTCTACCACCACAGGGACCAGAGCTTCTGCCTCCAAAGTTTCCTCCTTTCATGGTTCCAAAATTTGAAGATTGGTTGTTGTAATTGCCAAAATCATTGTAGCTTCCACAACCTCCAGAACTGCTTCCATCATTACCAAATCCATGATAGCCATCCCCACTGCCAACATATCCACCAGCACAGCTATCACCAAAGCCACCTGGACCACTGAAGTTTTCTCCACAACCAAAGTTGTCATTCCCACCAAAACCACCTCCACGACCACCACCGAAGTTTCCAGAACCACTTTGACCTCTTTGGCTGGATGAAGCATGAGCCACCTCTT
Source organism: Pteropus medius (assembly GCF_902729225.1). Taxonomy (NCBI): domain Eukaryota; kingdom Metazoa; phylum Chordata; class Mammalia; order Chiroptera; family Pteropodidae; genus Pteropus; species Pteropus medius. The sequence goes on from NW_024351073.1 coordinate 8,535,081, forward strand.
GCTTAGTTAGATAGGGCTTTCCTTCCTTCACAGTTATGGTCATTCACAGTATGGTATTTCTGAATGACAGTCTTGTCTACAAAGTCATGATCATCAAAGGTTACAAAAGCAAAGCCTCTCTTCTTGCCACTGCATTGGTTGGTCATGATTTCAATCTCTTCAGTTTTCCATTCAAAATAATTTCTTAGGTGACGTTTTTCAGTGTCTTCTTTAATAGCACCAACAAAAGTCTTTTTCACAGTTAAGTGGGCACCAGGTCTTTGAGAATCTTCTCTTGAGACAGATGTCTTTGGTTGCACAACTCTTCATCCACATTGTGTGGCCTTGCCTTCATGGCTGTATCCACCATGCATACGTGACAGACCCCAAGCGTCTAGGGTGCTTGGCGTTTGGCTCTCTCATCACCACCCGGTCTATACGCATTCCCCATTACTCAGAATGACTCCCCAGACTCTCATCGGTTTTTTCAAAGCCCAGACCTCCAATGAAGAGCTTCTGTAGCTGTTCGGGCTCTTTGGGAGACTCTGACTTAGACATGTCGACCGCTGGGGGGGAGATGTTAATGATGCTTGCTCTGCGGCGTCCATCGACAGAAAGGCGCTTCTGAGAATTTGCGAATCTCTCAAGTCTTACTTAAATCAGCTTTATTACAATTGTTAATGCCACCAGCTGTCTTAGTTTTCAAGAAAATATATTTACTATTAATATTTTTAATAATCTTTTTTAATTCAACAAGTGGCTCTAATAAATGTGTCAGAAAGAACGCCTAACTGGAAAAGCCTATGAAGAAAAAATTATTCTGTCCTCAAAATTTTATGACAATGTATTTTACAGACTTTTTTAAAAAAATTAATATCAGTTCAGTAACGTATGCATATGTTACCTTTGGGGCCCATCTAAATCCGTCATTGCCCAGGTGGCATGAGGGGGCCTCAGGCCTTTCCTCCAACACAGTAAAGAATTACAGGTCAGGGGTTTAGGATAAGTAAGATTTATTGAATATGTTTCAAGAGAGAAAAGGGCTATAGGAGACAGAGCTGTAGCCTTGTAGAAGTGGGGAGGTCTGTCTTATATCTGGGCCATGATGGGAGGTTACAAGGGTGGTTCTAGCTGATTGGCGTGTGAGGTCATTTTGATTGACAGTTGCCTATTATATAAACTATTGTCAACTGCACATGTCCTTACTCAGAATTCAGTCTGTTATAATTAGGTTCATGAACTTCCGGGCACATGTGCGATAGTATAATGATGATATAACAAAGATGAAGTGAAAAGAAGTCAGCGTACTCCTTACTGTGCAAGCCTTTGTGGCTGGCCTAAACCGATTTCTGTGTTATGGTATTTATTTCCTTGTATTCTAGGATGCAGGAGTATTGTTAATCAAAAAATTGTTTGTTTGTTTTTCTGGGAAGTCCTAGGGGTGGCCTTTGGGTTGAGCCATTATTATTGTCATTCCTGTGGTTACAGAGCTGGGCCTTTGCTCCTGTTGCTCATGGCTGCCTAACTGCCTAACACATGGGGGAAAAAATCTAAGAAATTGCATGTATCAGTTATGTTTTGCTGTGTAACAAATTATCACAAATTTAGTGGTTTAAAACAACACAGTAGTTATCTCATAGTTCTGTTGTCCAAGGGTCTCGGCATGGATTAACGGGATCCTCTGAGATGCTGTGCTCAAAGGTTTGTCAGGACAGGGCTCTCATCAGAGACATGAGTGGTGACAGATCTGCCTCCTTCTCACGCCAGTTGTTGGCAGAATCTACTTCCTTGCTGCATAGAACTGAGGCCTCAGCTTTCTGTTAGCTGTTGTCTAGTGTCCACTCTCAACTCCTAGTGCCTGCCTTTAATTCCAAGAGGGTACCTGAGTTTCCAGGCTGCAAATTTTTGCCATTTGAACTTCTCATAATAGCAGTTAACTTCATCAAGAAGCAAGGAGAGTCTCTAGAGCAAGCCTGCTGGCAAAACACTATTTTATATAACATCTTATCACCTTTACCATATTGTTAGCAGTCAGTAACAGGTCCTGCCCACACTCAAGAGGGGAGGATCACATGAAAAAGTGAATACTTGGAGGGTAGAGTATGGGTGCCAACCTAGAATCTTTCTACTGCATTATAAAAACAATAAAAATATAAATTTTAAGTCAAATTTCAGGCCAATATCAATGAACATTAAACTACTCTAGACATTCAGTCCTGTAAGCAACTTTTTGTTCCTGACACTTTCTTAGCAAAAGTTTTGGAATTCCATACTTTATCCATAAATAGTAATTGAAAGAATGAATAAATGAAGGATTGCATGTTTAGTTTAGTCTTACGCGCCCACCGAAATAAATTATCTTTCTTCATAAACACATGAAATGTTAATGAGTAAGGGAGAATATAAGCTTCAGTGGCTTTCTTTTTTCTTGTGTGTGTGTGTGCATGCGTGTGTATGTGTGTGTGAAAAAATTGGTCCTTTTCCTTTAAAAAAAATAAGTTGTCACTGAATACATTTTATGAGAATATATATCTAATGCACTTTTTTCCTCATACACTCACCAACACGGTATATAATTACAATTTCCCCCCAGTTTTCCTGTTTTAATATAACATCAAAGTAGATTATCATGAAAGGCTTCTACCTTATTCATAAAAGTAGGAATCCAGTTTCCATTAAACCATTACAAATAATGGCCTAATGATAAATAATACAAATTATATCAGTAGCATATATATTGGTGGTCAGAGCAATACATTTAAAGTGTAAAATGTAATTAGTTCTTAACCAAAGGATAAACTATTACAGTGCAGATATAATTAAGAAAGCAATTTTATCTCCCAGCTGTGCCAGATTTTTCCCTTCAAAGGTGTTGGACTTCGTACAACAATTGCGTAGCCTCCAGTGACAGGCTAGAGCTGTGACTCCCTCATCACAGATTGCTGTGAAAATTTGTTGCTTGGGACCAAAAACAAAAAGATATTTTATTGTTACTTGTGGTCTTTGGTCAAAATGAAGGAGTATTTAGTAGCTCTGAGGTACAGGGATCAATACTGGGAATAACATCTTAGATAAAAAATTCAAAATACTTTTTTTTGTGTGTGTCATAATCTATGTGGATGTAAAGCTTTGACTTGATTATCTAAAGTTGGGAGCTCTGAGAATATACTGATTTCAAGTATTTGGTATTCTTGTAAATAGATGATTCTTGCTTAATTTAATGAGTTATTCTATTTAAATAAAGGCTGTGAATATTTTTGCTGCAACATTTTTACAAAAGCATAAATTCAAATATAGTTTATTTTTAATTTTTAGAAATCATTATTAACATGATGTTATTTGGAAAAATATTAGGAAAATATGTACTATTGGAATTATTGGGTTGTTAAGAACTCTTTCTACAGCCTATTCCAGGCTCTCATTTTTCTACCTTTTACAAAATATTTTTAAACTTTTGAATATTTATGATTATTCTGGAATGTAACAAAATAGTTATTTAATTATTATTTGTTTTAGATATTAATCATGATTTTCAACATTTCTGGATATTAATAAAATAACTAATTCAATACATTTTATTTATAACTGATACAAGTAAAATTATTCAAAATATCACTTTAAATTTAAAATAGGTATCAGCTAACTACTGACTTAAGTGTTGGTAAACTTATTCAATGGAACTTTAAATATTTTACTTCTTACCAGAAAGTCTTTACTTCCAGCTAATACTGTTCAATGTCTCTTGACAGGCTACATAAATTCCAGCTTGTTAAGCTTTTTTTCCTATTGAGAATGTTTGAAAATTTGTCAGTCTATTATTGTTGCATATGCATGAGTAGCATCATACAGATAATTGGCAGAATCAAAAGTGTCTGGAGATCATTTAAATTTTTCACATTTCATCTACTCTAAATTCAAAAATACTTTTAAAAATATGTGTATAAAGTTCTTGTCACTTTCTCATTAAGTATTTCTGCAGTTCCATTAAAAGTTTCACACATGATAGCAATGCTGTCATAGGCCTGATAACACATTTTCTTCAAATAAGGATGACTATACTGAAGTTTGCTTGTTTTAACTGTTTAAATTATATCCATCATCTTCAATGTCAGTTGAAAACCAACTGCATGGACTCTCTGAGTATCATATCATATATCACATGAGAGATGTTACTTTAACTTATGAACACAGTTATTGTTACCGACCAAATGTTTATATACCATCAGAACTCCCATGTTGAAATCCTAACACCCAAAGATGATGGTATTTAGAGGTAGTGCCCTTGGGAGCTCTCAGGAATGAGATTAATGCCCTTAGAAAAAGACCCCAGAGAGCTCTCTCGCTCTTTCGACCATATGAGGATAAAAGAAGTGTGTTGTCTACAACCTGAAAGAGGGTTCTGAGAAAAACAATATGAAAAATCTACGAAAATTGGGAGGAATTATTTTGAGGTCTAATTCACAGTTAAAAGGAAACTTGTGTGCCATATTTACTTAAAGAAATGATTCAGGCAGAGACAGTGACATGTGACTCTTCTTGCATCCAAACATTTTAGTTTGTATATGACTGTTGGAGGTAGCTTATCATGGAATTTAAGTGTTAAATGTATAGTCATTGAATTATACCATCCTAGGTTCCAGTTAGTTTTTCCTATTTTAGGAGTTAAGCAATTTTAAACAAGTTTCTAAATTTCCTGAACTACAAATGGCTTATTTTTAAAATGGAGACAGTAATCTGTAAAAAGCCTTCTTAAAGTAGCACGGATGTATCCCTTTTTTGAACAAAGTTGAGAGAGGCTCAACTTTGGATAGCCAGCACATATCACTAAATAAAGTTTTGGAAGAATAAACTAATATGCATAGTCTTCTAGTGCAGTGCCTGGGACATAGTAAGTAACACATGATGATGATACTGATTTACTGACAGTTTCAAGAGTCACTGTCTTATGGTGATTTCAAACGTTTTTGGTCTCAGGAACTCTTTACACTTTTAGAAATTATTGAGAATCCGAAAGAGCTGTTATTTATGTATGTTACATCTACCAATACACACTGTATTAAAATTGAAACTGAGACATTTTCAAAATATTCATTTTAAAATCACAGAAAACTTCATTACATGTCAACATGAATAACTTTTTAAGAAACATAACTGTATTTTACAAAACAAAAAATTAGAAGTTTTATTAGTCAGGTTTCTCCAGAGAAAATAGAACCAGTAAGATAAATATTTGTATGTAGAACAATATTTATTGTGAAGGGTTGACTTACAGGATTATGAAGGCTGAGAAGTCCCAGGATCCCCTGTGTGCATGCTGGCGCCCTGGGAAAGCCAGTGGTGTAGTCCTCCAAACCTAAGGCTTGAGAACCAGGGAAACCCATGGTGTAGATCACATTCTGAGTCTGTAGGTCCGAGAACCTTTGCAACAAAGCCTAGTATCCTCGGGCAGGAGAACATGGATATCCCATCTGGTGCAGAGAGTAAATTCATACTTCCTCTGCCTTTTTGTTCTATATAAGCCCTCCATGGATTGGATGATTCGAGTCCTCATTGGTGGTGTTGATCTTCTTTACTCAGTCTTCCTGTTCAAATGGTAATCTCTTCCCAAAACATCCTTAGAGACAAATCCACTAATAACATTTTTCCAGCTATCTGAGTATCCATTAACCCAGTCAAATGGACACACAAAATTAACCATTACGGAAGTGACACAGCTTTATTATTTTTTTTCAAATTTCTTTAATGACTGGCTCTCAGTACTCTGCAATAGAAATATAGTGCTCAGATACTGTTAAAGAACAAAATTCAACCAAGTAGATTTGAAGATCTAATTGACTTTATTAAGAGATTCATGAATCCGCCTCTCCAAAGGATTGTAAGAAATGGAAAGATTGTACACAGGAAGAGTGGTGAGACTGGGAGTTATTAGCAAAATAAAAGAAAGGATTATTTTTAGACTAGGACATCTTCATTTGCGGGGAGGGAACTACAAGAGTTTTATCATGCAGATTGCCTCTTCTTCCTAGCTGGAGGCGGTATGTGGAGAGGGCCCATGTGACACAGTAACTCATTGGCGTTGACCAAAATATCCCAGACTGGTTGATTAAGATTAAATTTCTAGGGAAGGTCAAAACTGCAGTTAGGTCAGATGTTAAGTCTAGGTTTGGTATCATGGACTTTAGCATGAATGATACCATTGTGGGCCTGTGGGTTTTCTCTTTAGCCCTGTATACAATTTAAAAATGTTCTGCAGTCACATTTGAAAAAAATAGAAACACATGACATTCATTTTAGTGTATTTTATTTTCCCAATGTACACAAACTATTTTCAATTCAACATGTAATTAATATAAACAATTATTAAGATATTTTACATTCTTTTTCATGCAAAATCTTTGAAATCCAGTAAGTGTTTTACACTTATATGTCATCTCAGTTAGGATTAGTCACAGTTCAAGAGCTCAATGGCCATATGTAGGTAGTGGGCACTGCACTGAACAGCACAGGCCTAGTTTAGTAGAACAGCTTCATTCAAAAGGATGTTGCTATCACATATCATGTAGCTTCCTGAAATCTCTACAGTCATGAGAAGAATGAGAATGAAAAAGACAATAATTTATGATTATTATAAAATAGCTTAATCTTGCAGACCCCCTGAGATTGTCTCAGAGAACTCCAGGGGTCTCTAGCACACACTTGGGGAAACTGCTAATACTGAAAAGGTGAATTGATTCTTAACTTCTGAATTTTGAAAGTATAGTAGATCTTTTCATTCCTACCTCTTTGCCTGTGTTCAGTGGTGACAGAAATATTCTGAGCTCCCCTCTACCTTTCTTGCTCTCAGGAGACTCACAGAAGTGTTTGTGTTTGGGAGCAAGTAGTTGTATGAATTTCTGTTCTAGACCTGACAAGCTGACGGGGTGACCTAGAATATTAGACAATTTTTCCATAAGGCTGCTGCCTCCTTCAGGTTTACATAAGAAATGCTCATGTCCTCTTAGATCTAGCCTGGATATTTTTTTTTTTTTTTTTTTTTGCTGCCTGCTTGTTTTTTTGTTTTTTGTTTTCTGTTTTTCTGTTTTTTTAATCAGTAGTCATCTTTATGACATCACCACCCTATTCCACCATCTGTCATCTGGATAAGAAAAGACAATGGGCCACTTTCTAAAGAGTTTAACCTTCAGTTCAGTATTCAAAGTGTTGACATAAGAACCTGTAGAGAATTTTAATAAAAAGTTATTTGAGCCAAACAGAGGTTACCTCTGGAAGCAAGATCTCAACAGACTGAGACAAATGCTTCTCAGGAGGATAGTTTGCAACTTTTTTCATGCGTTTGTAATTAAGGAAGGAACCTAATGAAGATTAAATGAAGATGGGAGAAAGCAAGGTAGGGACTGATAAAAGGATAGTTAATAAGATTGTGTCATCTCTTGAGGGTAGTTTGGCTTCTGAGGGGTCTGAAAAGAGGCATTTCAAAGGCATATTAAACTAGAGGCACAGAAACAATGGACAGGGCTTAAGGCAAAGATGAACCTTTTTACTAAAGAAGTTATATGCCGGAGGTGTGACCATCCACCATGACCTGCCCAGCTAGGAATTTATGATCATTTCACCCTGTTAGGATAGTAGAACCCCTTTTTCAACCACAAAAGCTAGTTCTCCTGTTCTCTCTCCCCTCCTCTCCCTTCTCTCTCTCTCTTTTTCTCTCTCTTCCTCTCTCCCTGCCCCCAGCCAGGAGAAAATTAAACAATTTCTGAGGGCAGAGTAATCTTCTCTCTCTATAGTGTTCTCTTTTCAAACTCTTTCTTTTGGATAAACTTGATGCTCTGAGTCTTTTAGCCTCTGGCTTTTAAAAATCTGTAGTTTTTCCAAAAACATTTTTGTCTTTACAGCTTTTAACTGAAAATTTACTTGGCTCTAAATTGCCTCTTCTGTCCTTTCTCTTCCATTTCTAGTACTAGCCCTGCCCTGAGACAATGGGCATTGAGCCTAGAGATGGTCTAGTTTCATGCAAATAAGAAAGGGTTGAAAAGATTAAAAATGGAAAGAAAAAGAAATGAGTGATACAAAAATTGGGGGGAAAATTACACTAACCACAACAAAAACCCGAATTAGTATCTCAGGACTTGAGCCCTCCACAAAAATAAATTCAACACTATGTGGTTTCTGTCACTTTCTTTCAAAGAATTTAATGATTAAAAAAAATGTTACAAGAAAATGCAATAAATTAAATAAATGCTATTTTAAGCCAGCTTTCTTATATATTTAACAATTGCTGTTTTTTAGGGAGAAATAAAAATGTAAAATAAGAAACTTAAATCTCCCTGTTAAAAATAAGAGGAGAGACGCCCCTTTTTCTTAGATGATTTACTTTAGAAAACTTGTACTCTTAAGCATTCTCTCCACTCCAAAATTATAAGAATCCTTTGAAAGCAAGATAGAACCTTTGATCCCAAGAACATCTTTTCTCAAGGACCCAGGAGCCATCTCTGCAATATAAACATCATAGGAGATAGTACTCCTCTCTCATGATTTCTGTGAGTAGGAGCTTAATTTTTTGGTGGGGTGGCCTGGCTCCAAGCAGAACTTATTCCTCTCATAAAAATGGGAATTTATTTATCCTGTAGATAAAACCAATTAACACAAATGGGAAGTCCAATTACCAGGAGAATCCAGGGTGAAGTGTTTGTGTGGCATGGATGAACAGTACTGTTGTCAAGCCCTCTTATGGGAGAACTGTTAACCTAAAAGTAAAAGGGCAAAGTAAGAGACAGTAAATGTTTATTTGAAATCCAAAAGAATAATTATTAGATACGCAGTGATTCAGGCTGAAACTTAAATAGTTCTGATTAGGAGGTGAAGACAAGGAGTATATATGAGAAAGGTAAGGGGAATGATTACATGAATAGAAGGAAAGAATTTCTATGAGTGTTAATTAACTAAGGGAGGAATTTCTATAGGTGCAGGTAAGCAGGCATAGTGATACTAATTCTAAAGACTGTATAATTTTCAATCTTATAGTGACAACAAACAGTTGTTTAGAATACAGTGCTATTTTAGGCCCAGTCCAAAGTTTATTTTGTCCAGTTTTAAAGTTTGAAAGGTTTGAGGAGTAAGACATGCAAAGCAGTTCCTCTGGGATGGCAGCTCTGACTACATTTCGAAGTGGCTCTGTTTATGTTATTTTTCACAGGACTAATTGTTTATGTTTATCTTGAGAACATGTATGTAATGGGTTATACCTGTTTGGCTGTATGAAAAGGTAGAATTTATTTTTGGTTTTGCAGTATCTTAAAGGAAGATTGCCTGCACTGTGCATCACATTCTGGTTTAATGCTTATTCAATAATAAAAATATTTCCTTTTCCACTACCTTTGTTAAGAGGATTTTGTAATGGGAGAAAAATTACAAAAATTATTTCCTCATGCTTCTTGCCTTAACAAGGTGTGTGTGTGTGTATTAATGTGTGTGTGTGTGTGTGTGTGTGGCGTCTTGCATGAAGGAGAGAGAGAGAGAAGGAAGGAGAGATGGAAGCTAGACAAAGGCCAACACTGTTATAAATTATAGGTTAATAAAAACATAATATTCAGCACTATGTGTGGGTGCACACTGTCTGACTGGTAGGCAGCACAGATATGAATTGAATCCAGGCCAGCCTTCCTGTTGTGCTGTGCTCCATGAACAGAGGTGGCTGCGCTGATGTTCCAATAAAATGGCAGACAGACAATAGTCTGCACTTTTATTGACGGCCTAGAGAGTGAGTGAGAGTACTAGGCGTATTATATAATAAGATGATAATTATAAAACTGAACCGATTCCCAGACAAAATGGGCAAACAGAACTCTCAAGTCAAAACCAGTGGCATAGTTTTCCTAAGTGAAGCCAGCCCCATATGCAAGTTCTTAGTAAAAGAAAGTTAGCACATCTTTGTGAGAAGCAAGCTTGAGAAATTTGTGCCAAGGCTAGATCGTTAAAATGTGAACTTACATTTATTATTGTGGATAATATACAGTGAACAATCCTCTGAATTGAAACAACTAAATTGCCAGATTTTTACATATAGGTAAAAATGTACCTATATAAATATGTAAACATACACGAACTCACAACATACAGATGCATTTCAGTAGCTTGTCATAAATCATAAATTTAGAGAATTACAGGGACCAAAACTAAACTGAAATCAGGAACCGTAGAGGTATCAAAGCTTAGGTGACTTCCAACCTAGTTTCTAATTGAACCCTGGAGACCAGGAACTACCATTTGATCACTGCACAGGGTTGTAGGATAGGAATTAAAACTCAGGACTGCAGGTGATGAGAGATATAGACTCTCTGCATAAAGCTAGGACTACAAAGGACTGCATCATATGTGTAGAGGTGAACAAGAAATTATCCCCACCATGCAAAAGTGGGTGCTAAGATTCATCTACCTTAAAATTATCAAAGACAGGATGGGGAGATAAATTCTCCTCAGAGAATTAAGAATTATAAGTGAGCCCATATGTGGGTCTGTATTCTAAATTCACACTACTGCTGTGAAAACCCTCATGAGAAAAATTTGTAGAGAAAAATTTGTCTCTAGATAAGAATTAGTATCAAATGTAAATTTTCTCATGAGGAAATTAAATCCAAGCTTAGCCTTAAATAGAAATAAAATTCCAAGGAGGAGGAACCACTCAGAAAAATTACTTTTACAAAAAAAGAGCACAAAGAAAAAAAAAACATAAGTGAGAATTATTAGAAACAAAAGCAAACAGAATGATATTTGTGAGTTCAAATATTGGAATTATGACATGCAAAATAAAAATAATTTATTTAATAGTTTTGAATAAATTAAAGAGAAGCTTGAAAATATTAGCAGGGAATAAGAAACAAAGAACGATCAAGCTAATATGAAGAAGAACCAAATACAGTTTCTAGCAGTGAAAAATATAAACATTAAAATCAAAATTCAGTTGAAGGACTGAAGAGTGTTCCGAACTGGATTATTATTTCCATTTGTTAACCCTGTGTCCTGCCCTCCTTGCCTTGTTAATGTTGCCTTGTCTATGTGACTTATCTTGGCTAATGAATATTAGCAGATGTGACCCAAAAGAAGCTTTAAAGATGTGTGCAAAATTTGGCTGTACAGATAAGCCAAATTTAGTTTCTGTACACATAAGAAAGTCATCTCCTAAGTGGTCATCATTGTCACTTCTTCCTGGACTCCAGAATAATAAAAGGTGGGAGAGACCAGAACCTGACCACAGCCTGTGTGCAGCTGGCCAGCCAGGCTAAGTAACCGAAAACACAGACAGAAATATGGAAATTAATATGCACAGATCCACAGGATAAAAATTAAAGTGTGTAAATTCTATATGTTTCAAAACGTAGCTAATAAAAGGGTATGTTAAACAGAACAAAGTGATTTTTAAATATATTAATCAAAATTTAATGGGAATATATAGATAATTTTAAGTGAAGAAACAGGGAAGTGTTGGTGATAGAGAATTGATATATCAGTAAGAGTTAAGATATCACAGAGAAAAATGTGGTATAGGAAAATCTAAACAATAGATATACTTGTCCAGAATATGTGAAAGGCAGCAACCTCAGATTCAGGAAGTCCAATGGATCATAAGTAAGGTAAGAAAAAAGAAAGCCACACCTAGATGCATAATAGTAAATCAATAGACAAGATTTTTTAAAAGTCAGAGAAAAAAGACAGATCACCTACTAATCATGAAAATTAGACTGCTTGATGACCTATTAACAGCAAGAAAACAGTAGAAAGACGTTATTAATATGTTGAGGGGTGCTTTCAACCTACTCTCTTTGAAGAAACAAGCTGAAATAAAGAGATTTTTGTATGTATAAACACAGAGATGTTACCACAAAATTCTACATCAAGTAGAATTACAAAGAATGTATTTTACTTAAAAGTATAAAACAAACAAAAAATCCAAGACAGAAAATCTGTAATATAAAATAAAATGATAAACTAAAATATTAGAAATATATATGTATCGATAAACATTTAATTCAAGATTAATGGTAATGTCTAATTTGAGGTGGAAAATAAGACTGAAAATAAAACATTAAGAATTTTGTTTTATGCCTAGGTGTGATCTAATTGGAGCTAAAGTGTTCTGAGGTTAGTAATATACTGATGAAGGATTAATACATTGATTAACTTTGAACATTGTTCAAAGTAACTATTTGTTATAATGTAGATAGGTTATTATTAAAAGAATTGCCATAGAATAATTACCAAACAGTAGAGAGAGAAATAAAATGAGGGAATAAAAACAAAACAAAACAAGCCCAAAGAAAAAAGGAATATATAGGAGGGAGGGAGGGAGGGAAAGAGAGAAAGAGAGCGATAAAGAGAGAAAGAGGGATGAATAGAAACTTCTATTAGCATAGAAAAGTCCAAATATGTCAATTACAATAAATATATATTAATTTTTCATATTAAAATGAATATCCTTCCTATTTAATGGCAAACATTTTTCTAAACAGAACAAGTATATTATTTATAACAGTTAAAATATACCTAATGACAAAAGAATTATTACAGATTAATTTGCTTACACCAAAGGAATCCAAACATGTAAAGTGAACCTTAAACCTGTACCTCAAAGCAATCCTAAAAATATGAATTTTGACAGAAGTAGAATGAAAATTTTGCTTATTTTCTGTTGCTATTCGATATGAAATTTGACATTTTGTTAATAAATCATACAGATTAAAATTTTTAAAGATATAGATATGTTAATTGTATAATTAACAAACATAATTAACAAACATCATTTAATAGACCCATATAAACATTGCATTCAACATCTAGAGAATACACAGCATTTTGAAAAAATGCCTGGATTACTAATAAAAACTGACTATGTGACCAGAAATGTAGCCTCAAAAAGTTTATGAATATCGTTATTTAATTTCCTGACTACAATGCAGTTAAAATTAAAAATCAGTAAGAAAATATACTGGAAAAACATATTTGATAACTTTAAGTACATACTCCTAAATAAATAACAGATCATAGAAGAAATAATGTATATTAGAAAATATTTAAACTAAATGTTGATGGAAGGTCTACAAGACTTTTGAAGGATGCTACTAAGTGGTAATTGAGATATATTTAGCATATTATATATATTTGGAAAAGAAGACAGTGTAAAAATTAATGAGCTAAGTCTTCAAAATTAGGAAATTAGATATACAGTAGGAGAATATCCTCAAGCAATTAGGAAGAAGAAAACTGTAGAGAAGAATTGAAATTGATGAAAAATATATATCCCAAAAGACAAAAATAAAATGAACTAAGGTTTATTGTGAAAGACCAAAGCACCCAAAACTGTTTCTTTAAAAAGTTAGCAAAAGTAACAGTGCTGATAATAGAAACCAAAGAAAGAAAACAGGGAAAATAGCCAATAACAAGAAAGAAGAATGTCATACACTACAGACATTAAAATGATTAAGAGATTATTATAAATACCTTTAGGTCAATACATTTACTCAAGGACATGTAATTAAAGTCTTCCAGAACACAGGAACAGAAGGAATGATTTCCAATTCATTTTATAAATACAAGAAACTTTGACATCAAACTTAACAAGGACAAGAAAGATAAACTGCCTGCCTATCCTGTTCACAGCTGGTGGGGAGTTTGTTTTTTAGAAAACAAACAAAAAACTTAGATAAATAAATTGGTCTCTAGTAGAGAAACTTAAAACATAACATAGAACAGAAGACACATTCTGAGAACAGGTGGTCAGCATTTTGTAAAACAAAGTTTCCTTATGATTCCTAGTAGTGGTAGCTATAAAAGCAGAGTTACTGATGATGGGAAATATTTTTAAAAATGTATTAACCAGCAATCCCTCTACTGAGTATTTACTCAAAAGACTTGAAAACCCATATCCAAAAAGATATTTGCACACCGATGTTCATAGCAGCATTATTCATAGTGGCCAGGACATGGAAGCAACTGAAGTGTCCTACGATAGATGATTGGCTAAAGAAGCTGTGGTACATATATACAATGTAATATTACTCAGCCATAAGAAGAGATGAAATATTGCCATTTGCGACAACATGGATGGACCTCAAGATAATCATGCTAAGCGAAATAAGCAAGACAGGAAAAGTTGAAAATCACATGATATCACTTATATGTGGGATATCAACCTAAAAACAACAAACAAACAGGACAAACAAACAGAGACTCATGGGCATGGACTATAGCCTAGTAGTTACTAATGGGGTGGGGGAGGAGGGGAGCTGTAGAAGGGGTACAGGGCGTCAAATATAGGGTTTAGGGGGAGGGTAAAGTGAGTAAAGGGGATCAAATATATGATAGCTGAAGGAAACTGGACTTTGGGTGGTAAACACACAATACAATACACAGATGTCAAATGATAATGTACACCCAAAAATTATATAATTGTATTAACCAGTGTTACCCCAATAAACTTAATTAAAAATTTTAAATAAATGTATTAATAAGAAATCTCAAACTGGTCATGCTGGTCGAGTTGTCTTCCTGGAAGTTTTTGTGTGATCATCTCAGAATTTTAAAACGTGTATCAATGCCTCTAGGCACATTAAACATTCTTCCTAAGAGCCACCGCTTATTTGTTTGTTTGTTTGTTTGTTTGTTTAGTGGTGTAAAAAAACACATGACATAATATCTACCTTTTAACAAATTTTTAAGTGTACAATATAGTAGTTTTACCTATAAGCACAAGTTGTATAGCAAATCTCTAGGACTTTTTCATCTCGCATAACTGAAACTTTATATCCATTGAACAGCAGTACTCACTTTCCTCTTCCCCGTCCCCTAGAAACCATCATTCTATTTTCTGATATCATGACTTTGTCTACTTCATATACCTCATGTAAATAGACTCATGCATTATTTGTCCTTCTGTATGTGGCTTATATCACTTTGCATAATGTAAAATGGTACAGCTGCGAAGGACAACAGTATGGAGGTTCTTCAAAAATGTAAAATAGATATACTACCATATTAGCTAGCAATCCCACTTCTGGATATGTATCCTAAAGAATTAAAATCAGATTTTGTAGAAGTATCTGCACTATCATGTTCATTGCATCATTATTCACAATAGCCAAGATGTGGAAGCAACCTAAATGTCCATCGGTGGATGATTGGATAAAGAAAATGTGACATATACACACATGATTTGTTTTATCTTCTTACGCCCAACTTAGTTCCCACTCTCATTATTTGCCTGGTATAGGTAGTCAACTGAGTTTATCACCTTCCCTCCTAATCCTTCTGTTAATCAAACTCAGTGTCCTGGTATATATATGACCATGTTTTTCTCCATGCTCATCATATGTAAATGTGTACACCATTAATATGCATATAGGGGGTTTTCTCACAGTTTTACAAATCTAAGGTCATATTTTTTTTATAGTACATTGAATCTCATCCTCTTTTAATAAACTGAAGTATACAACTTCACATCTTTAAATACTTGGTTTTAGTTCTAACTTAGGTGTACTGTCTCATAGACTAGATACAGTATATTTATTTTTAGCACATTTATTTTTCAAATATTTCCTAATTAATGGGCTTCTACTTTGTTTTCTATTTGTAGACTAGATCGTTTTTCACATTTTATTTTACTTCTTTATTTTCTCAATTTTTCTCTTTTGAAAACATACTGAGAATGTAGACTCTGTTGGATTTGACTCTCTCTAGTTTCCAACTTTTTTGTCATATTATGTTTTGTTCTGTGTCCACTGAACTTTTCTGGATGTCATCTTTCAGATGCTCAGCAGTTACTATTTAATTATTCAGGTTTTTTTTTTTTTTTTTTTTACCATATTTTCTTATATTACTAGACCCTAGGAATTTGCTTTCTTGCATTGAGGATTTTTCTTATTTTATAGAGGTAACACCTTAAATTTATAGATACGAATTAAATTACTTTAAAGTACTCACCACACTAGTTTACTTGCTTGATGCCGAGGATAGATAATGACAAAATTTATGTATCTAAAGTCTGAGTTTAAAAAGGAAATTCTGTGTTAATTACCTTGTAGTCACCCCATTGGTTAGGGAGGTCTTCTTCTTATCTTAGGTTTGTAGGGTTGTAGAGATGGCTGGCACACTACACTTGATACTGGACAGATGAGATTGTCAGCAGGTTTTTAGTTGCATACAATATGCTCACAGACAGGGAGAGGAGGACACTACGCAGGGCCATAGGGAGCTACACTCAGAAACAGAGTGAACCACCAGGGCCTCTGAGAGGCACTCTTTTTAGTAGCAAGAGAAATAAGTGGCCCCTGATACCCAAGGGAGGATGTGATCGACTTGTTTGAATAATTCCATTGGCTGGCAGTAACTGAAACATGTTACTCAGGTATAAGCAGGAAATGGCCTCGCTCACTCAACAAGAGGGTTGTTTGGCTAGGGGAGCAGAGGCGGGAGGGGAATTCTGTGGTTAGGCCATTCCATGTCATCCCCATTTCACAAGATGTCAAGACAGCACATGATATTGTACCTTAATTTTAGGATTTACACCATGAATTCAAAGGCAACAGGTTGAACATGATGGAAATTTAAAAGGAAAAAAAAAAAATGAAGCTCTGCCTGATATTATAGAAAAATCAAAGAGGAGACAAGAAGATTCATGTATATATCTATCAATTTTATCTGTCAATTATGCCTCAATAAAGCTAAAATAAAAATATAAATAAATTAAAATACTAAAAAAAGAAGATTCTTTAAGGCTTAAGTTGATTCGTTTTAGTATTAAAAATATAATGGCATTGTAAAGGCAAATAAAGCGTATTTGACTTGAGAAGCAGCAAGTAGAAAACTTATTAAGATAATACTTAAATATCTCTACACGTGTATTTACTATTTATGTAAAATAATATATATCGTGGACTTGTAATAATTTTAATTAACTCTAGTGTGTTAATGTACTTAGAAATATTTTATCAATAGAATTAGATTGAGAGAGATACAAGTAAAATCAGCTTTTTTATCTATATTAGTGGTAATACCATAATTACCTTTTATATTTAAAGATTATAGAATGTTTTGTACAGATTTTAAGCAATGCAGCACACACATGAATTTGTTTATTGAACACTTTCATTCAATCATTCAGTAAGTATCGAACAATGTGCACTGCACTGTGCAAATCCCCAAGAGGAATATAAACATACTTTCAATGTGCCCATGACATAAGTGAGAGGACGGACAAGTACATGTGGAAACTTAATAGAAACTTTTGATGAGATTGAACAAGAACCAAGTGTTGAGGGCATATGTGTGAAAAATGAAAACAAACGTTAAAATTTGTAATACACAAGGAAATATTAAATCGATATTGAAAAACAATAGCACAATAGCTATGTAATAGCTATGGTTTCCAGAGGTTGCGCTTCAAGTTATTAGTAGTGTTTCATATTCATACTTTGATATTTAACTTACAATTATTAAAATGACATAGGAAATATATCAATTTTTCATAAACGTATGTAGAATTACTCGGATAAGCACATCATGATTAATATTTTATTAAATAGCATCTAATAAACAAAAATGTAGTCTAGCTTTCTGGAAATTATATATTTTGTTTTGTTTCACATAAATAGTCATCTTTTTTATGTTTTTCTTACGATTTATTTTCCCACACTCAAACTATTTTTAATATTGTTCATGCCATTATGAGTATATCTTTCTCATTTTTCCTAATTGCTACATAGTATTTTGTAGTTTGATATATTACAATTTATGAAATCCTTTCAAATTTGAGGTTCATTTAGGTTGTTTCCATATATTAATATTTAAATGAATGTTAAATAGAAGCTTTTATTTGACTCTTTGTTCCTACCTATACAGACTCCATGTTTTGTTAACTGTGCTATTTTTCTTGGACAGTTAGCAAAATCTAGACTTTTCAGTTTAAGTCTATTTTTTTTTTTCAAATGTCTTTTTTTCCCTGAAAATTTCAGTTTTCTTTGGGATTTTGTTTGGTCCTTCTCTTCTTGGCTATTCTTGTCGATGAGTGTTTCGTGACATTGTTTTTCCTTTAATGTTAATGAATAAGGAATTATTTATTTAGATAGTAGCACATGTGCTTTAAGGTGTATATTTTGAAGCTGTTTGGCCTAAACAGATTATTTCCTGAAATAGAAGTCTGACTTGGCTTAGAGAGATACAAATCAATGGAGTTTATAAAATATCAGGATCGTATTAAAATAATTGAATGTACGGTCCAGAATTTACCTTAAGTGCAGGTTTGAATTCAGACCCCAGCTGTTTACAAGTCTCTGATCTATTTAAATCCACTATCCCTCTCTGATATTTAGGACCAGATGTGATGCAATTTCATGTTAAAAGTTTGGAGGTTGATGGATGAAGAAAAAGGAGTCAATAATGCCTAATTTTTATAAATTTCTATGGTGCTCAAAAGAGGCTCCCCTCAGTCCTCTAGGTAAATCCCAGGACCCTTAAACTCAGCAGGAATATTATATTTCACACAATCTTATGAACTCAATGTTCTGAGAACTGCATGGTTTTGTTCATTACCACCGTTAACCTAAAAATGAAAGACAAAAGAAGAGGCAACAAGCATTTATTTGAGATAAAAAAGAATTGCAATTTGCAAAGCACATTCAAGCAGAAAACCAAATAGTTTTCAAACTAGGGGATGAAGACAAAGGATGTTTATGAGAAAGGAAAGGAAAATAATTACATGACCAGAAGGAAGTAATTTCTATTTATGCTAATAAGGTAAGGTAGGAATTTCTATAGGTGCTAATAAGCTAAGTTATCCTTATCTATATGTGGTGGTGCTAATTCTAAAGAATATTCTTAATTTTCAGTCTTCGTAGTCAGGATATCTGCTTTCCAATTACCTTCACGAAATAGTGAATAGTTTGGAGTACAGTGTTGGTTTGCTCATTGCAAAGGTTGTTTTGCTCAGTTCAAATATTCCAAAGTTTTTTTGAGGGGGAAGGGTAAGACATACAAGGCAATTTCTCTAGGATAGTCTCTCTAACTCCATTTTGTGTTTATTTTTTAAAAATTTTTATTATTATTTTTTTATTTTTTAGGTGAGGCAACCCTTGGTTGACCTCACAGATTGCAAGGAACTTGCCAGTTTACAATCCTTTATTTTTTATCTTTCTAGGTGGTCTCCCATCCAAGTACTAAACAGGCCCAATCCTGCTTAGCTTCCAAGATCAGATGGGATTGTGCTTGTTCAGGGTGGCATGAACACAGACTCTGACTCCATTTTGGAATAGCTGTATTTATTTCATTTTTTCACACCACTGAGAAAGGCCACTGTGGTGTGGTAATAAACAGAGGAAGGCATTTACCAAATCTGAGTGGCCTCAGAATTACTTCTTGAGCCTCAGAAGCAAGGTCAGTAGTTGGGCCTCAGGCAGCATGACTATACTAGTGAATATGCAACAAAGTTCCTAGAGAAAAATAAAGTCTTCTGAATAGTTACTGTGCAATGATTCTCAATCTTGGCAGTACCTTTAAATCATCTGCAAAATAGCGATTCCCAGGCCTCACTCTGCCATTTGATTCAGAATCCTTAGTGGCAGGTCCTAAGTACTGGCATATTTTATGGTTATCCCAGTGATTCTAGTTCACAGAATCAGTACAATAGATCAGTACACTGGGAACCAGTACTGGTTTGTGGATAAATAATGAGCTGCCTGGTTTGGGAGACCTCAAAAATCTATATCAAGAAAATATGCCTTTTCTCTATGTGAATAATTTAATGTATATCCCTTTGGAAAGCATTGCCTTTGTTGCATTAGAGGTATGTGTTTGTGTGTGTGCGTGCCCCTTCATGCTTATTGTGAAGGATTAAAATCATAGCAATTTTTACAATTTTATCATATAGTAGGATCCTGAGCTCATACCAGCATAATCAACTTTTTTGATATTTTCTAGTTTTGTCCCAAGAAAAAATACTTAGGGACAGATGCTCTTTCCCCAAGACTTTTCTATTTGTAGAGAGGTAAGGTGAGGACAGACCGGCTTAGTTCATCTTAATAATAATACAGTAACTCTATAATTAATGTAATAATTAAAATAGCTTCACAATTAATTACTATAATTAATGTTATGTTGTCATTTCTTTTCTGTGACTCAGAGAAACTGCTATGTATTTGCATATTCATTTATGTGGTTTCATTTCTTGAACTTGTCTCTTTATTATAAAACACTAGTCAATTTATGCTTTTTTAGTAACTCGCAAAACTTTCTAGATCGAAGATGACATTCCATCCTATGTTGTTTTGTCATTACTATTATCAATGTATGTATTTACATTTCTAAATTTATATTATAATATTGATAATGAGAGAATTCAGAAACAAATATATTTGGATTCACTATCTTGAAAGGAAAACATTCTTATTTAATTTTCTTTAATTGATTTTAAAACATTTACTTATTTTTTATTAAATATTTACTAATATCGTTGAAATGGTATGCGGCTTTACCTCAAATACAAAATCATTTATACAGGGAGAATATGGGACTTATCAATAACTGAAATCAAGTGTAAGGTGTTGAAAGTATCTGCAAAGGGTCATGCAACAAACATACTTTATGGTGAAATATCTAAAATGTTCTTCTTGTGATGGAGAACAAAGTAAGGGTGCTTTTTATTCCCACTTCTCTCAACAGATAAGGATTGTACTATTCATTTAATTAAGACAAGGAAAATAAATGGTTTTAATGATATAATTTTAATATAAAATTTCAAAGAATCTAGAAATAAAATATTAAGTTATTTAGAGTGGCAAATATAAATTCAGAATACAAAAGAAACCAAATTGTATTTCTATACTTCAACAACAGAAAATAAAATGACAAATTATATTTAAAATAGCATTGATAGTATAAAGTGTCTAGGAATAAATTTAAATAGATGATAAGGCATTTATAGAAATAATTATAAAAACTATTTAAAAATATGAACTAAGACAACTAAATGGAGATAGATCAAAATCATAGATCTCAATCTTTAAATTTATCTACAGATATAGCATTAACATGCAGTCCCTATTAAAATGCCAGTCGTTTTAAGTGACTTGATACTCTGTTTAAATTCATATCAAGAGACGACGTCAAAAATATCCATTCCAGAAGAAGCATAAGGATACCTAAAAATATATCAAGATTAATATTGAAAGTAAGTAAAGTATGCACTGAAACAGGTATTGAAGAAGTGAACAATGGTACAGAATCAAGAGGCCAGGAAGAAACTGACACTAATCATATATTTGATTGGAGACTGTTTCAATTATTTATTACTGCATTAAAATCTACTTCAATATTTAGTGTTTTAAACTAATATGAACTTTATTTGCTCATAAATCTGTAGGTTGATCTCATTCTTCTGGTTCACATGGTATAAATGGAGCTATAAGAATGATTGGAAAATCCAAAATTTCCTGACTCACATGGCTTGAAGTTTTCACTGCATGGTGGCTGCTATCTTAGCTGAGGCAGTCAGCAGAGAGCCTGGTTTATCTTCGTATAAGCCTCTTCATGTAGATATTTGGGTTTTCTTATAGTATGGCTGGTGGGGGTGGGGCGGGGGCTATTTTCCAAGAAAATGTATTCCCAAATGAAGATGGAATTTGCAGATCTCTTAAGGCCCAACTTCAGGATGAAAAAGTGTGATATCCCACCTCATTTTGTTGTTAGAACAGCTCAGAGGACCAGCTAAGATTCAAGGGGACCAAAAGCAGACCCTCCATGATGGGGAAGTGGCAAGGGCACATTGCAGAAGAGAATGGGAGATACTACTGGTTGTTGTGCATCACTGGGAAAATAATGGACTTTTCCATAAATTGTGGTGTGACAATCGATAATTCTTTAGGGGAAGAAATGATATGAAACTTTAGAACTTTGGTCCTAAATCTATAATAAGACATCATAATGAGAGTGAAAAAACAACACTTAATAGAGATGTTTGTAACTCATGACCTGACAAAAGACAAGTAAACTGAATATAAACAGAATTACTATAAATCATTAAGAAATCGAATACAAAAAATGGACGAAAGAAATTAAGACGAATTTCACAGAAACGATGACCAAATGGCATGTAAATATAAAAGGTTTGTCAACCTCACTGGCAATCATGGGAATGCAAATCAAAACTAAAATGACATTTGTCTTTATATTCACGAGATTGAAAGAAAAATTACAAAAGCCATATGTTTACATATATATTACAAGGTGAAGGTCTCTAAATTCATTTTCCCTTGAGTTTCTTTTTTTTTTTTTTTTTCAATGAAAGGATTTATTAGGTACCATTTGATTCCACCCAGGGACATATACTAGATTCGATCTTTATTTCAAGGCTTAGTTTTAATGGCATTTATAGTTCAAAGGCTTCCTGACTTGTATCTTTTCTTAGTTGCTTATTTCAAACATATACATCCTTGAATCACTGGACCTTCTTTATTCTATTTTTCACTCCAAACCAGTGAGTTCATGTCTACACTCATCCCTTTCAGGTAAAGTTTTGTCAAATGTAGCCAACTGAAATCATTGTTTACCAGCCCACTAATATTCTATTTACACATTCTTCTGCTAATACTAGATATTCAGTTGTATATCATGTCTTCTAACGTATTTTAATCAAATATTTAACACTGCGTTACATAGATTTTCATTTTTCCAGCTTCCAACAACTCTTCCCGCATTGCCCATTTGTAATATCCTATACATAAAGATACACACACACACACACAAATGATGCATGGTAAAAATACACAAATGAAAAAAATTATAGTCTACAGCCATGCCACCCTGAACACACCCGATCTCATCTGATCTCAGAAGCTAAGCAGGGTCGGTTCTGGTTAGTCCTTGGATGGGAGACCATCTAGGAATGCCAGGTGCTGTAAGCATTTAAAAAAAATTATAAAGAAAAACAGGAAGATAATCAATAAAAAAACAAGAGAGTGATTATTTCTCTGGAGGAAGGAAAGGTGGCATTAATAAGAAAAGCACAGTATGTTTCTAAGATATGTGTTAAATTGTTTGTTACCTGGTTGCTAAGTAGATTTCATTTCCAATCATATATTGTCCTTTAAATTTAACATGAACTTTCAGACACTTTTTGGTTATCTGCTATGACTTTTTTGCAGTTAAGAAATACTAGGTGTCCCCAGTTAGAGAGACCATGTCACTAATACTGCTTAGAGAGGCTTTGAGAAAGATCACTGAGGTATGGATATGTCACATATAAGGTAACTACTTGGGAAATATTCATTCGGAGAAGAATAAAAACTTAAATATCAAAGGAAATTAAAAAATCATTGGAGAAATTCAGACAGTGAACACTGGGGTCTGAGTATGAAATTACAGATAAGTTAGGAAATAGAAAACACATTTGCTAAGGAAATATGAAGTCACTTTGGAATTCTCCCTTCTTTTTTGTTGAAATTAATACTAGTGGCTGATGACACTGAGTGTTGATTGAAACATAATAAAATGATAAGAATATTTTATACGATTTTTGTCTAATAAAAATATACTTAATCTTTGTTTTGGGGCCCTGGCACAAGGCTCCTAAAATCCTTGGAATTTCCTGAGTGATAGCAGTGCCTTTCATTACTCCTAAAGAGCTCCTTTTTGAGCACACCTGAGTTTTTATGGTGATAAGATGACAGGTTGGAATCCCTAGATAGCCTCAAAATGGGGAGCGACTCCAGTAGGCAATGATGGAGATTTCATATATTATTGTATTTTTGTGTTTCAGAGCATCACAGTCTCATCTGACATATAATACATATACATATGAAAGAGAAACAGCTTAGATTTTTAATTATTATCTGTTATTTGATTTTGTTTCTGTAAGTGGCAGAGTTCTTGTAAATAGAGTAAATGTTTACTGATATGAAGTAATTCAATTGTCCATAAAAATGAACTTCTCATATTTGAGTAAACCAATTAAAGTGTTGGTGTTAAGTGCATGCTTCTTTAATAAGCACTGTGCCTATTCCACAAGATAGAGTGAAGAAAGCTGGGAATATAAATATAATGCGACAAATATTTCAAGAGCAGGTAAGTCAGAAACTCTAAATCTATAATTCATCACATGAAAAAATAATTCCCCTCAGAACTAAGAGTAAAATTTTGTTCTGTCAAAATCAGTTTTTATATTCAAAGTACAACAGCTGTACTAAGTAGTGTCAAATATATAATGTTTGTTTCTTTTACATTGTGATTTTTGAAGATTTGGAAAGATTGCTTGCTTTGATAGATAAAACAAACAGGAGGAGAGATTTTCAGTCATAAGAAGAAAGGTAATTAGTCCTCCTTGATCCATGAGGGTCTTAGTCATATAAGGCAATTTAAATTCTTTTGATTGGAGCAGATTGATACCAGCAGCATCATCAGCAGTAGAATAGCATGAAAGGGACTAAAAGGAAAAAAGACAGAAAATGCCAAATATTGCTGAAGATGTGGAACAACTGGAACTGCAAAATTTAGTAGGAGTATAAATTGGAACAATTATTTTGAAAAACTGTCATTATCTGTTAAAGATAAAGATACATATTTTTGAGATATGCTTAGAAATATAGCCTTTTAGGTATATACTCAACAAATGCATGTATATATACACTCATTCATACATATGCATACATATACACGTATGATAATGTGTATAACAACATTAATCATTGTAATCTAACTGGAGACAACTTAAATGCCTATTATTGAGAGTGGGTAAATTAATAATGCCAGATATCTCTAGTTGCTGTTTTCCTTCCACTGATCCTCAAGACAGACCAGGTGCTCCTCTCATTATCCTATAAGCTTTGAGCTGAAAGAAAAATAATCATTTCCTCTATAAAAGATATACAGTTTTGAACAAAGAAACATAGTATGATTATATGATTATGAAAAGTTATCAAGTTAAAAGAATTTTTGGAATCAGATCTCCTGTTTTTAATTTCCAGTCTGTATAACTATGTGTGTTATTTCATACCTCCATGCCTTGTTTCCTCATTTGTAAGAGAGAGTCCATAAGAGCTAACTTTTTCTCTATGTACTCTTCAAAAGACTGTTAACTCATTTAATCTTTACAAATACCTCATGTGGGAGATGATATTCATTTCCTTATTTTAAAGGTGAGGAATATGAATCACAGAGAGGCAAGGTAACATTCTCAAAGCCATAGAACTAAAAATTGGTAGGGCCAGTAAGAGATCTCTGGGGCAGCAACTTGCCTAAGCATCAGATTAGAGAACTGTCTGTGTTCTGCAAGAGAGCATGTTCCTGTTGAGCAAATC